>NC_134388.1:6488352-6798352 GCF_035582795.1 Mycteria americana | reverse complement strand
CCTAACCCTAACCCTAACCCTAACCCTAACCCTAACCCTAACCCTAACCCTAACCCTAACCCTAACCCTAACCCTAACCCTAACCCTAACCCTAACCCTAACCCTAACCCTAACCCTAACCCTAACCCTAACCCTAACCCTAACCCTAACCCTAACCCTAACCCTAACCCTAACCCTAACCCTAACCCTAACCCTAACCCTAACCCTAACCCTAACCCTAACCCTAACCCTAACCCTAACCCTAACCCTAACCCTAACCCTAACCCTAACCCTAACCCTAACCCTAACCCTAACCCTAACCCTAACCCTAACCCTAACCCTAACCCTAACCCTAACCCTAACCCTAACCCTAACCCTAACCCTAACCCTAACCCTAACCCTAACCCTAACCCTAACCCTAACCCTAACCCTAACCCTAACCCTAACCCTAACCCTAACCCTAACCCTAACCCTAACCCTAACCCTAACCCTAACCCTAACCCTAACCCTAACCCTAACCCTAACCCTAACCCTAACCCTAACCCTAACCCTAACCCTAACCCTAACCCTAACCCTAACCCTAACCCTAACCCTAACCCTAACCCTAACCCTAACCCTAACCCTAACCCTAACCCTAACCCTAACCCTAACCCTAACCCTAACCCTAACCCTAACCCTAACCCTAACCCTAACCCTAACCCTAACCCTAACCCTAACCCTAACCCTAACCCTAACCCTAACCCTAACCCTAACCCTAACCCTAACCCTAACCCTAACCCTAACCCTAACCCTAACCCTAACCCTAACCCTAACCCTAACCCTAACCCTAACCCTAACCCTAACCCTAACCCTAACCCTAACCCTAACCCTAACCCTAACCCTAACCCTAACCCTAACCCTAACCCTAACCCTAACCCTAACCCTAACCCTAACCCTAACCCTAACCCTAACCCTAACCCTAACCCTAACCCTAACCCTAACCCTAACCCTAACCCTAACCCTAACCCTAACCCTAACCCTAACCCTAACCCTAACCCTAACCCTAACCCTAACCCTAACCCTAACCCTAACCCTAACCCTAACCCTAACCCTAACCCTAACCCTAACCCTAACCCTAACCCTAACCCTAACCCTAACCCTAACCCTAACCCTAACCCTAACCCTAACCCTAACCCTAACCCTAACCCTAACCCTAACCCTAACCCTAACCCTAACCCTAACCCTAACCCTAACCCTAACCCTAACCCTAACCCTAACCCTAACCCTAACCCTAACCCTAACCCTAACCCTAACCCTAACCCTAACCCTAACCCTAACCCTAACCCTAACCCTAACCCTAACCCTAACCCTAACCCTAACCCTAACCCTAACCCTAACCCTAACCCTAACCCTAACCCTAACCCTAACCCTAACCCTAACCCTAACCCTAACCCTAACCCTAACCCTAACCCTAACCCTAACCCTAACCCTAACCCTAACCCTAACCCTAACCCTAACCCTAACCCTAACCCTAACCCTAACCCTAACCCTAACCCTAACCCTAACCCTAACCCTAACCCTAACCCTAACCCTAACCCTAACCCTAACCCTAACCCTAACCCTAACCCTAACCCTAACCCTAACCCTAACCCTAACCCTAACCCTAACCCTAACCCTAACCCTAACCCTAACCCTAACCCTAACCCTAACCCTAACCCTAACCCTAACCCTAACCCTAACCCTAACCCTAACCCTAACCCTAACCCTAACCCTAACCCTAACCCTAACCCTAACCCTAACCCTAACCCTAACCCTAACCCTAACCCTAACCCTAACCCTAACCCTAACCCTAACCCTAACCCTAACCCTAACCCTAACCCTAACCCTAACCCTAACCCTAACCCTAACCCTAACCCTAACCCTAACCCTAACCCTAACCCTAACCCTAACCCTAACCCTAACCCTAACCCTAACCCTAACCCTAACCCTAACCCTAACCCTAACCCTAACCCTAACCCTAACCCTAACCCTAACCCTAACCCTAACCCTAACCCTAACCCTAACCCTAACCCTAACCCTAACCCTAACCCTAACCCTAACCCTAACCCTAACCCTAACCCTAACCCTAACCCTAACCCTAACCCTAACCCTAACCCTAACCCTAACCCTAACCCTAACCCTAACCCTAACCCTAACCCTAACCCTAACCCTAACCCTAACCCTAACCCTAACCCTAACCCTAACCCTAACCCTAACCCTAACCCTAACCCTAACCCTAACCCTAACCCTAACCCTAACCCTAACCCTAACCCTAACCCTAACCCTAACCCTAACCCTAACCCTAACCCTAACCCTAACCCTAACCCTAACCCTAACCCTAACCCTAACCCTAACCCTAACCCTAACCCTAACCCTAACCCTAACCCTAACCCTAACCCTAACCCTAACCCTAACCCTAACCCTAACCCTAACCCTAACCCTAACCCTAACCCTAACCCTAACCCTAACCCTAACCCTAACCCTAACCCTAACCCTAACCCTAACCCTAACCCTAACCCTAACCCTAACCCTAACCCTAACCCTAACCCTAACCCTAACCCTAACCCTAACCCTAACCCTAACCCTAACCCTAACCCTAACCCTAACCCTAACCCTAACCCTAACCCTAACCCTAACCCTAACCCTAACCCTAACCCTAACCCTAACCCTAACCCTAACCCTAACCCTAACCCTAACCCTAACCCTAACCCTAACCCTAACCCTAACCCTAACCCTAACCCTAACCCTAACCCTAACCCTAACCCTAACCCTAACCCTAACCCTAACCCTAACCCTAACCCTAACCCTAACCCTAACCCTAACCCTAACCCTAACCCTAACCCTAACCCTAACCCTAACCCTAACCCTAACCCTAACCCTAACCCTAACCCTAACCCTAACCCTAACCCTAACCCTAACCCTAACCCTAACCCTAACCCTAACCCTAACCCTAACCCTAACCCTAACCCTAACCCTAACCCTAACCCTAACCCTAACCCTAACCCTAACCCTAACCCTAACCCTAACCCTAACCCTAACCCTAACCCTAACCCTAACCCTAACCCTAACCCTAACCCTAACCCTAACCCTAACCCTAACCCTAACCCTAACCCTAACCCTAACCCTAACCCTAACCCTAACCCTAACCCTAACCCTAACCCTAACCCTAACCCTAACCCTAACCCTAACCCTAACCCTAACCCTAACCCTAACCCTAACCCTAACCCTAACCCTAACCCTAACCCTAACCCTAACCCTAACCCTAACCCTAACCCTAACCCTAACCCTAACCCTAACCCTAACCCTAACCCTAACCCTAACCCTAACCCTAACCCTAACCCTAACCCTAACCCTAACCCTAACCCTAACCCTAACCCTAACCCTAACCCTAACCCTAACCCTAACCCTAACCCTAACCCTAACCCTAACCCTAACCCTAACCCTAACCCTAACCCTAACCCTAACCCTAACCCTAACCCTAACCCTAACCCTAACCCTAACCCTAACCCTAACCCTAACCCTAACCCTAACCCTAACCCTAACCCTAACCCTAACCCTAACCCTAACCCTAACCCTAACCCTAACCCTAACCCTAACCCTAACCCTAACCCTAACCCTAACCCTAACCCTAACCCTAACCCTAACCCTAACCCTAACCCTAACCCTAACCCTAACCCTAACCCTAACCCTAACCCTAACCCTAACCCTAACCCTAACCCTAACCCTAACCCTAACCCTAACCCTAAGGCCCTAACCCTAAGGCCCTAACCCTAAGGCCCTAACCCTAAGACCCTAACCCTAAGACCCTAACCCTAAGACCCTAACCCTAACCCTAACCCTAACCCCTAACCCTAGGGACCCCTAACCCTAGGGACCCCTAACCCTAGGGACCCCTAACCCTAGGGACCCCTAACCCTAGGGACCCCTGGACCCCTAACCCTAGGGACCCCTGGACCCCTGACCTGTGACCCCTAACCGTGGACTTCTAGCCCTGTGACCTCTGTCCTCTGGGTGTAACCCCTGACCCCTAGTGACCTTGACCTCACACCCCCCTAACCCTTGACCTTGGAGGTGACCTCTGACCCTAGTGACCTTGACTGTTGACCTCTTGACCTTTGGTGCCTGTGACCCTGGTGAGCTTGATCCTGCTGGGTGGGGGTTCAGGGTCATGACCTCTGGTGACCCCTCAGCTGTAGTGGGATGTGATGGGTAGTCCTAGTGGGGGTGGTAGGGCTAGGGGGGGGAGTGGCTGTAGGGGGGTTGGGGGGTGTGGTGGGGTCTGGGTACAGGGGGTGGTTTTCAATCTCTTTTGCATAATGGGTGGGGTTAGGGGGTTGTGGGGTCTGGTTGATTGATGGTTAGTCCTGGGGTGGGGAGTGGGTACAGGTGTGTGTGGGGGGGTGGTGATGGGCGGGGCTTCAGCAGCAGGGGGGTGGGGGGCAGTAGGGGGGAACAAAGAAAAAAAAAATAAAAATACTATGTATACACTGGGGCAGCAGCAGAAAATGGCACACTCCCTGGGAGTAATTTTTTTTTTTTTTTAATTCAAATTTTAAAGTTGTTGAAATTATTACTCCCAGGGAGTATGTGCTTTTCTACTACTGCTGCTATTTTAAAGCTTTCTGTACAGAAAGACAAATGATAACAGACACTGGTATCAAAACAAAAGGTTTTTATTTATTTATTTCAAAGCTAGACAACCACAACAATGCACCAACACACAAAAAACTCTCCCACCAAGAAGATGTGCATACAAAAATGTCAAGAACAAAGACACAAATACAGAGAAAAACAAGAAATAAAAGACCACAAGCTTTGCTTGCTGTTACCATGTTTATTTCATAGACACAGTAGTGACCAAGGAAAGAAGACTTGAGTTATGTTACTGGCATCTGGCCGCAATTAGGATAAGGAAACACAGCCCTAAGAGTATTCCACCTTTAAAGCATAATTGGCTGCTTTTCTAATACTACTATGACACAATTCATGCCTGTTATGGTTTTGCTCTTCTCTCCATTTTGATTGGGCTCAGATTATGTCAGAGTAGTGCTCCACACTTCTGCACACCCAATCAATAGAGTTGTTAACACATAAAGCCTCCCTACAACTATGAAGAGTTTAGATCTGCTCCAGAGCCAGTACTGCACATGCTTTCTTTGACCCTACAATAGCTACAATGACCAATGGGTGTTGACAACTTGCCCTCTGACGCTTGAGTCCAATTTAACAGATCATCACTACAAAAATTATCCCTGAGACACCCCAATTATGACCTGTCAATGCCTACTCACCCCCAAAATAGCTCTCTTTACCTGTGAGTATTTACAACAGCCGCTTCACATTTTACGTTCCTTTGCAACATCAGGAATGGCCATTGGTTTTATAGGGATACATTTTTGCCTACCATGTTTTCCCCCTCACTCTTTCTGTTCCATTTGAGCCTTTGCTAACGGCAGGTACATTTTCCAATGTGCTTTTTCACTTTCCATTTCTACAGTTTAATTATACTACAATGACAACAACCACTGGCACTCTAGCTGTTCACACACTTGCTACTCTAACAGTTATTTGCTCGTTCCTGTTCAATACACACACATACACACACTCACTCACTCTTCACCTCTACTGACTCTCCATTACCTTGACTGTCAGGACAACTATTTAGTGCCCTGAGCTCTCTACCTAGTCCTCCTTCCTACATTTCTCACTGCTGCTAGCTACTCAGCTAAGCCCTTTACATCCTCCCTTTTCCCTCTAAGGCACTATCATCTCCCCCCTTTGCATTCCTGAGCAGAAAGCCCCTGAGCTCCTCTGCTACTCTCTGCTAGCTCTCTACTTCCATGCCTGCACAGAAAAGCAAAGCTTCAAATTACATCACTGCATGAGAAATTATGGAGCCCCTCAAAATACTTTATACTCTTACCACTACATAACAACATTAAAGCCCACCCAGATCACCAGCTGGTCCTCATCACCACTGCTACAACCCTAACCTTCACAACCTGTTGCTCTTCAACACTACTACAACCCTAACCCTACCACAACCACCAACTCCAATTCCCCTCTCCCCTCAACTGCAAGAGCCTCTAGCATCCTCCCCTAACCATTCCAAATATTTAGCACAATCATCCTCCCATAACAGAACCTACCTCCCTGCAATGACACGCATATGCCACATTCTAGGTCACTGCTCCCCAGGAACAGTGTTCCCAGGGGCCTCGCAAATCCCCCTGCCTGCAAAAACCCCATCCCGAGCCTGACCTCCGCCCAAACATTGGCGATGAACATCGCCTCGCAGAGCGGCCGGGACCGGGAAAAAAAAACCCCAGCCGGGGGAGGGGAAAAAAAAAACATATCCCCCAGCTGGGGTTTTTTTTTTTTTTTTTAATTTCCATGTCTAAGTGCCTGCAAAGAAAAAAAAAATCTCTACTCCACACAACCTGCAAACAAACTGCAAAAAAATTACCACACCACACCATACAGGCTTCATTACATTCAGAGCACACCACTCATTCACCCACCACACCAACCACCCCTCACTCTCAGCTCATCCTGTCTGCCACCAGCCAGCTACAACTGGCCATCGCCCTCCATCTGCGGCGCTCCCCAGAAACAGTGTTCCCAGGGGCCTCGCAAATCCCCCTGCCTGCAAAAACCCCGTCCCGAGCCTGACCTCCGCCCAAACATTGGCGATGAACGTCGCCTCGCAGAGCGGCCGGGACCAGGGAAAAAAAAACCCCAGCCGGGGGAGGGGAAAAAAAAAACATATCCCCCGGCTGGGGTTTTTTTTTTTTTTAATTTCCTTGTCTAAGTGCCTGCAAAGAAAAAAATCTCTACTCCACACAACCTGCAAACAAACTGCAAAAAAATTACCACACCACACCATACAGGCTTCATTACATTCAGAGCACACCACTCATTCACCCACCACACCAACCACCCCTCACTCTCAGCTCATCCTGTCTGCCACCAGCCAGCTACAACTGGCCATCGCCCTCCATCTGCAGCGCTCCCCAGAAACAGTGTTCCCAGGGGCCTCGCAAATCCCCCTGCCTGCAAAAACCCCGTCCCAAGCCTGACCTCCGCCCAAACATTGGCGATGAACGTCGCCTCGCAGAGCGGCCGGGACCGGGGAAAAAAAAACCCAGCCGGGGGAGGGAAAAAAAAAACATATCCCCCGGCTGGGGTTTTTTTTTTTTTTTTAATTTCCTTGTCTAAGTGCCTGCAAAGAAAAAAATCTCTACTCCACACAACCTGCAAACAAACTGCAAAAAAAATTACCACACCACACAGGCTTTATTACATTCAGAGCACACCACTCATTCACCCACCACACCAACCACCCCTCACTCTCAGCTCATCCTGTCTGCCACCAGCCAGCTACAACTGGCCATCGCCCTCCATCTGCAGCGCTCCCCGGGAACAGTGTTCCCAGGGGCCTCGCAAATCGCCCTGCCTGCAAAAACCCCGTCCCGAGCCTGACCTCCGCCCAAACATTGGCGATGAACGTCGCCTCGCAGAGCGGCCGGGACCGGGGAAAAAAACCCCAGCCGGGGGAGGGAAAAAAAAAAACATCCCCCGGCTGGGGTTTTTTATTCTAATTTCTTAAAAATTTACTCTCGAGACTACATACAACCTGCAATAAAATAGTTCACACATACATGGTTAGGAACAGCCAGAAACTAACACGCCTTCAACAACCCCCACCCACTCATAACACTACTGTTTCACCACCCACCTGCCATGATGGTGTAGCACCCCAGCTCTAGAGCCATCCCTGAAACTGCCTCAGCATAAGATACCTTCATGATACCTAACCCTCACCCTCATGATAGGTTCATAGCATACCAAGTTGGAAGGGACCTCAAGGACCATCTGGTCCAACCTTTCTTGGCAAAATCTATCTCTACGCAAGATGGCCCGGCACCCTGTCTGGCTGAATCTTAAAAGTGTGCAATATTGGGGAATCCGCTGGAACATTGTTTCCACAGCTGATTACACTCATTGTAAAACATTTTCCTCTTGTGTCCAATCACAATCACTGCACAAGTAGCTTGGGCCCATTTACCTTCATCTTTGCCGTGGGACTCCTTGTAAAAGGGGAGACTCCATCTTCTTTGGAGCCACCCTTTGAAGACAGAAACTTAGTGATAAAGTCTCCCCTAAGCCTGCTTTTCTCAGGGCTGAACAATCCCAGTTCTCTCAGCCTTTGCTCACATGGCAGGGCACACTTCCCAGTCCTTTAATCATCTTTGTGGCCATTCTCTGCACCCTCTCCAGCCTATTCACCTGTTTGAGTAGCAGGGTACCAAAAATATATACACACAATATTCCAGGTGTGGCCAGACAAGCACCACGTAGAGTGGTATAATGACTTCATTATCTCTGCTGGTGACATCCTTGTTACTGTAACCCTGCATCCCATTCGCTTTCTTTGCCACAGCAGCATGCCGTTCGCTCGTATCGAGCTTGTTCTCCGCCGGGACCGCCGGTGTCCCTTTCCGCAGCTCCTCCCCGGCCGGGTAAATCCCGGCCTGTGCCGCACTCCTGGATTATGTTTTCCCAGGTATAAGAATGCACTCTTCCAGCCTATGCAGGTCTTCCTGCAGGGTGGCTCTCCCCTCCAAAGTGCCCGCTTCCCCACTCAGTTTCAGGTCATTATCAAACTTGATCAGGACACACTTGATCCCATTATCATCAAGATCGGCTACGAGGATACTAAACAGCATTGCCCCGATATCAATCCCTGTGAAATCCCACCTCTGCCAGGTGGCCGGTTTCAGAAGGACCTATTTGCCACCATCCTCTGGGGGTGGCCTGTCACCCACTTCCCCATCGACCCAACAAGCCAGTTGTCTACACCAGAATGCAGCAGTATTCAGAGGGAAGCTGTGGGAAACTATCAAAAGCCTCGGAACAATCCGGATAGACTATGTCCGCTGCTCTCCCCCCATCGACGGAGCAGGTTACTTAGACATAGAGGGCAATCGGGTGTGTGAAGCACGACTTGCCCTTGTGGAATCCGTGCTAGTTTTTCTCAATCACGTGCTTCATTTGCCTTGTAATAGCCTCCAGGACGCTTCATTCCGCATCTTGCCCAAGGACCAAAATATGACTGACAAGGCTATAATTTCCTCTATCCTCCCCTTTAAACCCTTGTTGTAGATGGGGATGACATTAGACTTCTTGCAGTCTTCTCGGATCTCCGGAACAACTTCTCAAAGATTATGGAGAAAAGGCACACAAAGACCATCTTCTGGTGATCCACTTGACGCCTCTACAGGTGAGTGGTGCATGGCTCATTCCTCAGCACCTGTAAAAACAATATCAAACAAGCCACCCAGATACAGACCTATACCTTAGCAACCCCAGACATCTTGTTCCCACTTAGGAATACCATCTAGAGTCCAACTACAGCCTACCATTACAAAACAACAAAACAGCAAAACAGAAAACCCCACACCTTTAAGGCCCACACAAAGAAGCCTTAACACCTCTGACATGGAATCCGCCTCGCTGCCCCTGAACGGCCCCTCCCACATGGCTGCACACAACCCCAAACACTACAGGAACAGCTATCCACACTACCTGCTGATGGCTACTCAACCTCAGATGACTGTACAACCTTTGCTGCAACAGTCTAGGCATATCACCGGGTTAGCCATAGACTCTTGTCACTATTCCACCTACCACTGACTCTACAACCCTGGGCAGGGCAGCTCCCAGCCAAACACACGCACGCACAGACCGACGCTACACAGAGCGCTACAAACAAGGCGCCTCAGAGATGAGAGAAAACTCTCAGCAAGAAAAAGGACACTCAGACAGAAGATGTCAGCAAGCAAGATGACCTGCAGAGCCGTGATGGTGATGTGACGAGGCTCTGTGGCAACCCCAGAAAAAGAGTTGAACGTCACAGCCCGTGACAAGAAGTTACCCTCGCAACTGAGACGATGCCTGTGCAAGAAGCCTGGCTTCAAGACCTAACAACTTAAGGATGCAGGGAAGAACTCCCACTCCACTAAAAGAGACGGCTAAAGAGCAGACCTGCTCACAGCCAGGAACACCGCTGCAACAAAGACGACCGCTGAGAAATCTCCAAGATGCAGGACCGATCCATGCTTTAAGACTTTGATGCAAGAAAAGAAGTGCCTGAGTAGCGCTATGCCGATGAGTACAGGAATTCGAGAACCTAGGGATGGTGGCCGAGGCACGTGCCGTGCTCCTTGAGCGCAAAGAGGACGTGGAGACCCGAGGAAGGTCCAAGACACACAAGACAGACCACACAAACTACACAACAGACAGACACAGGCTGGAACTGCCCTGCCCACCAATACACTCATGTCATGCTGAAGAGTAACCCGCTACCCTTTACCTGCCCAAAGGGGACTCCTCCTGGACAGCCCTCTCCCCTACGCTATCTTTACAACCCCCTCATGCAATTGCCAACCTTATCCCCTTGCCCCCTCCCCAACACCGAGCCTCACCCTCACCTTCAGAGAGCCACAAGTCTCATTCCATCCTCAACAAAACAAAAAAACCACCATCACCCCACTGGATAAGTCCTGCAGTTGCCAGCTTCCTCATCATCATCTGCAAAAAAAACCCCACCCCAAGCCACACTCAGCTGTGCCATCAGTCAGCAGTGCATCCGTCATCACACACCTTTTGCACAACATCCCCGCATCAGACACGCTGTGGCATTCTGCTGGCCTGCTCCAAGCTAATTCCACAGTCGGATGCTGCGGTGGTTGTCACTTCTGGCACCTACAATACCAAGACATGCAACGTTACCATTGCGCTTGCGAGACATCGCCAGCCCCTGCTCCTCTGCTCTGCTACCCAGCTCACCTCAAACTCTCTTCCCACCTCAAACACTCATCCAATTACAAAGGCAGCCTGCACAGAACCTGCAAAAGCAAAGAGTAAAAAAATCAACTCATCAGCATATAGTACTTCGCTATTAGATGCTAACCTAGCCCACATCTGCCTCACCTTCAGGGACCCCTCGTCAGTACACAGCATCACCCCTCCGAGCCTGCGTACTTCACCTGAAAAAAACCCAGCAGTAAGGCACATGCCGAGATACAGCCTGAAGCCAAAGCCTGCCAATAGTGATCCCCATCTCACATTCCTTTCCCTTGACAGCTCACCCACCTGACCTCCGTCTCCTTGGTTTTCCATATTCAGGTTTGCACACCACCTGTAAAAGCCAGATAACATTTGCTGCTTATAAACTGCACCAACAACACCTGAAAAGTAACCGCTACTTCACCCCACCGATCAACGCTCACCTTACCCGAGTCAGCGACGGTGCCCTTATCCCACATCACTTCACGCTTTCACAGTAGGAAAAATAGAAATACCGTAATGTAGTCACATAGCCACACTGAGCACATCTTCCCTTTAATATCACCCAAGTCTTAATACAATCTGCTCTCCTACGCTGCGCTTAGTTGCGTAGCTTGTCCCTCTGCATCTGCAAAAATATATCATTGAAAAAGTCACACAGATGCAAAGTACTATCTTAACAACTCCAGAGGCCTTGTTCCTATTTAGGAACACCACGTACAGTTCAGCTACAGCCTGCCATTAAAGTAAGTACATAAATCAAACATTAAGCCCTACACATACAAGCCTAAACACCTTTAAGACTGCTTCTGCTCAACGAGCACTCTAGCTGCCTCTCCCACACACCTCCAGTCATCCCCTTGGCACTTGCCAAATGCTACAGAAGCCACGGTCCTCACCTGCTGCCAACAACTACTCCATCCAAGATGACAGTACAACCTTTACCTCAACAGTCCAGGCATATCGACATGTTAGCCACAGCTACTCTTGTCACTATTCCACCTACCCAGCGCCAACTCTATACCCCCAGGCAGGGCAGCTCCAAGCCAATCACACACATGCACAGACCAACGCTACACAGAATGCTACAAACAAGGCGCCTCAGAGATGAGAGAAAACTCTCAGCAAGAAAAAGGACACTCAGACAGAAGATGTCAGCAAGCAAGACGACCTGCAGGGCCGTGATGGTGATGTGACGAGGCTCTGTGGCAACCGCAGAAAAAGAGTAGAACATCACAGCCCGTGACAGGAAGCTACCCTCAAAACTGAGACGATGCCTGTGCAAGAAGCCTGGCTTCAAGACCTAACAACTTAAGGATGCAGGGAAGAAATCCCACTCCACTAAAAGAGACGGCTAAAGAGCAGACCTGCTCACAGCCAGGAACACCGCTGGGAAATCTCCAAGATGCAGGACCGATCCACGCTTTAAGACTTTGATGCAAGAAAAGAAGTGCCCGAGTAGCGCTATGCCGATAAGTACAAGAATTCAAGAACCTAGGGATGGTGGCCGAGGCGTGTACCGTGCTCCTTGAGCACAAAGAGCAAAGAGGACATGGAGACCCGAGGAAGGTCCAAAACACACAAGACAGACCACACAAACTACACAACAGACAGACACAGGCTGGAACTGCCCTGCCCACTAACACACTAGTATCATGCTGAAGAGTAACCCGCTACCCTTTACCTGCCCAAGGGGGACTCCTCCTGGACAGCCCTCTCCCCTACGCTATCTTTACAACCCCTTCATGTAATTGCCAACCTTGTCCTCTTGCCCCCTCCCCAGCACCGGTGCCTCAACTTCGCCTTCAGAGGGCCACGAGTCTCATTCCATCCTCAACAAGACAAAAACCACAATCTGCCCACTGGAGGAATCCTGCAGGTGCCAGCTCCCTCATCATCATCCGCAAAAAACAACCCACCCCAAGCCACACAACCGTGGCATCAGTCAGCAGCAGATCCGTCACCAGGCACCTTCCCACAACATCCACTGCATCAGACACGCTGTGGCATCCTGCTCACCTGCTCCATGCTGATTCCACAGTCGGACGCTGTGGTTCTCGTCGCTTGCGGCACCTACGATACCGAGACATGCAAAATTGCCATGGCGCTTGCGAGACATCACCAGCCTCTGCTCCTCTGCTCTGCTCCCCAGCTCACCTCAAATGCTCTTCCCACCTCAAACACTCATCCACTTCCAAGGGCAGCCCGCACAGAACCTGCAAAACCAAAGAGAAACACTTCGACTGACTAGCCATATAGTACTTGTCTAGTAGATGCCAAGATGTCCCACATCCACCTCACCTTCTCAGACCCTCGTCAGCCTCTGCCCGTGCCCCTCTGAGCCAGTGTGCGGCACCTGCAAAAACCCAAGCGGTAAAGGCACATACCGAGATACAGCCCAAAACCACATCCTGCCCGCACTGATCCCCATCTCACACACCTTTCCCTTGATGGCTCCCCTGCCTGGCCTCCATCACTTTGGGTTTCCATGTTGAGGTTTACACACCACCTGTAAAAGGCAAATAACATTTATTGTTTATAACTGCACTAGCAACACACCGCCTGAAAAATAACCGCTACTTCAGCCCACCGATCAACACTCACCTTGCCCGAGTCAATTCCAGTGCCCATATCCAAAATAGCTCATTGCTTCATACCTTCAAAATAAGAAAAACCCACCATCATGTAGTCACATAGCCACCAGTCACATCTTTCCTCTAATACCATGCACCAACCCACCTTCTTACTGTCCTCTGCTCACCTCTACTCCATCACCCTGCACAGCTTGTGCCTCTGCACCTGCAAAAACAATATCAAACAAGCCACCCGGATGCAGACCTATACCTTAGCAACCCCAGACATCTTGTTCCCACTTAGGAATACCATCTAGAGTCCAACTACAGCCTACCATTACAAACAAACAGAAAACCCCACACCTTTAAGGCCCACACAAAGAAGCCTTAACGCCTCTGACATAGAATCCGCTTCGCTACCCCTGAACAGCCCCTCCCACATGGCTGCGCTCAACCCCATCAAACACTATGAGAACAGCTGTCCACACAACCTGCTGATGGCTACTCAACCTCAGATGACTGTACAACCTTTGCCGCAACAGTCTAGGCATATCAACAGGTTAGCCATAGACTCTTGTCGCTATTCCACCTACAACCCTGGACAGGGCAGCTCCAAGCCAATCACACACATGCACAGACCAACGCTACACAGAACGCTACAAACAAGGTGCCTCAGAGATGAGAGAAAACTCTCAGCAAGAAAAAGGACACTCAGACAGAAGATATCAGCAAGCAAGAAGACCTGCAGGGCCGTGATGGTGATGTGACGAGGCTCTGTGGCAACCGCAGAAAAAGAGTAGAACATCACAGCCCGTGACAAGAAGTTACCCTCAAAACTGAGACGATGCCTGTGCAAGAAGCCTGGCTTCAAGACCTAACAACTTAAGGATCCAGGAAAAAGTCCCGCTCCACTAAAAGAGACAGCTAGAGAGCAGACCTGCTCACAGCCAGGAACACCGCTGCAACAAAGACAACTGCTGGGAAATCTCCAAGATGCAGGACCGATCCACGGTTTAAGACTTTGATGCAGGAAAAGAAGTGCTTGAGTAGCGCTATGCCGATGAGTACAGGCATTTGAGACCCTAGGGGTGGCGGCCGAGGCGTGTGCCATGCTCCTTGAGCGCAAAGAGGACGTGGAGACCCGAGGAAGGTCCAAGACACACATGACAGACCACACAAACCATGCAACAACACACGCAGGCTGAAACTGCCCTGCCCACCAACACACTAGTGTCATGTTGAAGATTAACCTGCTACCCTTTACCTGCCCAAAGGGGACTCCTCCTGGACAGCCCTCTCCCCTACACTATCTTTACAACCCCTTCATGCAATTGCCAATAATTCTGTCCCCTCCATCCCCCAGCCCCTCCCCAGCACTGGAGCCTCAGCTTCGCCTTCAGAGGGCCAGGAGTCTGTTTCCATCCTCAAAGAGACAAAATCACAATCAGCCCACTGAAGAAATCCTGCAGTTGCCAGGTTCCTCATCATCATCCAAAAAAGAGCCCACCACACAACACCAAGCCACACACAACGGTGCCATCAGTCAGCATCACATCCGTCACCATGCACCTTTCTGACAACATCCCCTACATCAGACACACTCTGCTGTTCTGCTCACCTGCTCCATGCTAATTCCACTCAGATGCTATGGCTGTCATCACTTGTGGCACCTACGATGCCAAGACATGCAAAGTTATCATCGCACTTGCGAGACATGGCCGGCCCCGTGCTCCTCCGCTCTGCTACCCAGCTCACCTCAAACGCTCGTTCAATTCCACAGGCAGCCTGCACAGAACCTGCAAAAGCAAAGAGTAAAAATTCAACTCATTAGCATATAGTACTTTGCTATTAGATGCCAGCCTGGCCCACAACTGCCTCACCTTCTCGGACCCCTCGTCAGTACACGGCGACACCCCTCCGAGCCTGCGTACTTCACCTGAAAAAAACCCAGCAGTAAGGCACATGCCAAGATACAGCCTGAAGCCAAAGCCTGCCAATAGTGATCCCCATCTCACATTCCTTTCCCTTGACAGCTCACCCACCTGGCCTCCATCTCCTTGGTTTTCCATATTCAGGTTTGCACACCACCTGTAAAAGCCAGATAACATTTGCTGCTTATAAACTGCACCAACAACACAACACCTGAAAAGTAACCGCTACTTCACCCACCGATCAACGCTCACCTTGCCCGAGTCAGCTACGGTGCCCTTATCCCACATCGCTCATCGCTTCACGCTTTCACAGTAAGAAAAATAGAAATAGCGTAACGTAGTCACATAGCCACACTGATCACATCTTCCCTTTAATTCCACACACCGACCCACCTTCTTACGGCATTCCGCTCTCCTACGCTGCGCTTAGTTGCGTGCCTTGTCCCTCTGCATCTGCAAAAATATATCATTGAAAAAGTCACACAGATGCAAAGTACTATCTTAACAACTCCAGAGGCCTTGTTCCTATTTAGGAACACCATCTACAGTTCAGCTACAGCCTGCCATTAAAGGAAATACATAAATCAAACATTAAGCCCTACACATACAAGCCTAAACACCTTTGAGACTCCTTCTGCTCAATAAGCACTCCAGCTGCCTCTCCCACACACCTCCAGTCATCCCCTTGGCACCTGCAAAACACTACATAAGTCACGGTCCTCACCCGCTGCCAACAGCTACTCCGTCCCCCGTGACTGTACAACCTTTGCTTCAGTCTAGACATATCAACAGATTAGCCATAGCGATTCTTATTGCTATTCAACCTAGCCCAGCCCTGACTCTATACCCCCAAGCAGGGCAGCTCCAAGCCAAACACGCACATGCACAAACCAATGCGAAAGAGAATGCTACAAACAAGGCGCCTCAGAGATGAGAGAACACTCAGCAAGAAAAATGACACCCAGACGGAAGATGTAGTCAGGCAAGAAGACCCGCGGGGCTGCGATGGTGATGTGAGGAGGCTCTATGGCAACCCCAGAAAAGGAGTACAACATCACAGCCCGTGACAAGAAGTTACTCTCAAAACTGAGAGGATGTCTGTGCAAGAAGCTTGGATTCGAGACCTAAGAAGAGAGGATGTGGGGAAAAGTCCCAATGCCCTAAAATAGATGCCTAGATCAGACCTGCTCACGCAGCCAGGAACGCCGCTGCGGAAGAGGACCATCCAGAAACTTCTGAGATGCGAGACAAAAGCACCCAATTGATGCTATGCCAACGAGTACAGGCATTTGAGACCATAGGTATTGTACTAAAGGCACACGCCGTGCTCATCAAGCGCAAGAGAACGTATTGTGACCCGAGGAAGTTCAAAGACACGCAAGACGGACCACACAAACTACACAACAGGCACAGGCTGGAACTGCCCTGCCCAGAACATGCTAGCATCATACCGATGAGTAACCTGCTCCCTTTACCTGCCCAAAGGGGACCCTTCCTGAACAGCCCTCTCCCCTACGCTATCTTTACAACCCCTTCGTGCAATTGCCGACCTCGTCCCCTCCCGAGCACCGGTGCCTCAACTTAGCTTTCAGACGTCCGGGAGCCTGAATCCATCCTTGACAAAAAAACCATATTGGCTAGTAGATATTTTCCCACAGTTGCCAGGCATCATGCACAGCACCTAGAAAACCAGAGATACAAAGTGACCGCTGGGCCTGGAAGCGGTCGCCCGCTCACAGATCTACCCCTCAAAAATAACCGCTGCTACGGTTTGGTGTTCATCGCTCGCCTTGGCTGACAAGCTCAGGTGTGGACATCCTGCTCCGCAGGTTGTTTTGTGGGTCGCTTTACACCTTCCAAACAGAGCATTAACTAGTCACATAGGCACTAACAGTGGCACGTTCCTTCCGTCATCGTGTGCCGACCTACCTTCTCGTTGCGCTCCGCTCGCCTCCTCCCTTCGGTGTTCGGCTCCCTACCGTGCATCTGCAGCAAGAATAAAACAAAGTCAACCGGATGCTGGCAAATACCATAACAAACAGCAAGCCTACCCCTTCTGGCCCCTTGGCTCCGCTAACCTTGTCGATCTGTGCCGTGTGCTCTGCTCTGGCATACAGAGTCAGCAACATCAGCGAGTTCAAGAAAGCACAAACAGTAACACCCAGAAATGGTATACACCCTTCCCTCTTCTTTCCCTTAGCTTAACAGTCACATCCCAGACATATCCTATCCCCCAGCAGTCTAACACAGCTCTGCGCACCTCCTGTGCTCTACCTCAGGGTCACTGGCCACAACAGGAGCCTGCTTGTATAGTCGGTCCATCTCTGAGGACTCGGGAACAGTAATCTTCAATGCCCGGCCGGCCTAAGAAAAGCAACCAAGCGTGAAGCAACTGAGACTGCCTGACAGATGAAGCCACGAGGATGAGAGGTCCACCGTGACAGCGGCTCGAGACCCTTGAGCCCAGTTACCTACAAAGCCCCTTAGGGAATTACAGCGGCAGGCGGCCGATAGAAAAACCACGGTGGTGGGACATGGTGACTCAAAGATCTAAAATGGACACCTTACGACTACAGAAACTGGGCCTAAAAACACAACAGCTGAACAAGAACAAGAGAACCTAACTGCCATGACTGATACTAGACCAGACCTCATTGGACACTTCAGGAAAAAGGCAAAAATGGAATAATAGGAAAAGCTTGTGTGCCCAGGACTGAGCTAAAGAAACCCACCGCCCTGGCTGGAGATTGTTACAAGCACAAAGAATACGCATCCTCTTCTCCAAGAAGTTCCAAGGAAGACAATGATACAAGAAATCTGGAAATAAGTGCCTAGTCAATGCCTCTAAATAACAATGACTGTGACATCCACAGGGACAGTGAAGGGATGGATGGAAAAATTCAGTCAGGGAATGAAGTAAGAAAAAGGTACAGAGGAGCAGAGACCTCCGACTTCTGGAGGATGTATTTTGATGTACCTCATGCTTTCCAAGATGAGGTTCAGCCCTGCATGTTGTGATGAGGAGGCCTAGACAGTTTACGCTGCCTCTCTTGCAACTTTAGCATACCTCCCGTCAGCTGCGGAGAGACAAAAATACAGACCTCATTGACACCCAAATCCAAGTGCAAAACCCATCTGAGAAACACTGGTGAACCCGCCTCCCTTTCCCAACTATCCCCTGGTCCCAAAACTTTAGAAACCCCTTCTCTTCTCCTGAACTATCAGGGAAAGACCCCACTCTTTCCCAACAGCTCCTGCACTGTACTCACACCCCTGAACCCCCTGTATCGGCCGCTCCTTGGGAGCTACTCTTCCAAGCTGTGCCCTGTGAGCGCCTCCTATCTTCTGTCTTCCCCTGGACTCCAGGCTCTGCTACAGGCCCACAAAATAAGAGAGGTCCTGATGCTTATAATCTATGAGGGGCCTGCCACAAGCTGCAAAAGTTCAAGAGACAATATGGTACTCTGGGGGCAATTGGGAAAGGTAGTGAGCCATTCCATACCCTCAAACACACTATACCTTATATCCCCCCTGCTTTCTTGGGAAATGCTACAATATACAGATGCGTATGAGGTGCTCACCTTAACGCCTGCTAGATCATCTCTGCATCGGTCCAATAAGGAGAGGATATCAACAACTTCCACAGTATACAGCCAAACTGGTGAAAAAAAAACCCAAGATTTCATCTTCAATAAAGTCAGGAATGCCAGAAAAATACAATGCACTGAGAACAAGGAAAAAACCCCAAGACATACTATTAAACCATCTTGACACCCCTGAACATGCAATATAAAATCACTCATCTGGAAAAAAAAAACCTGCATATAAATGTACTTTCTCTTATATGCGCTAGTGAAACCTTGAGCGGACCTGAAGCCCTTAACTCAAACAGACACCTCTACATCTCTCAATATTGAAATACAGCTACCCAGATAGCTTAGCTCAAAAGCTACCTCAAAACCAGCAATCAACTGAAGGAACAGCAGAGCACACACACCCAAGAAGCCCAGGACCAGAATGAGCTCCCTGATGAGAGGCTGTGGCTCATATACCCCAGGCCCCGCCCACCACCCTTCCCACAATCCCCTGGGAACAGGGAGGGGCAAACCATCGGAAAGCATAAAGGCAGCCACAGGAGCAGCAGGGAGTTTTTTCATCTGTCTTAATTTTACAGCATGCAAGGTACTGGACAGAAAAAGCAACCCTTACTGGAGATGACAACAACAATCCCTGCTCCTTTACTACAACTGCATCTATTGTATTGACGATGTGACAGGGTAAAAAATTAAACTTAATTTTTCTGGGGTGTAGATAGAAAAATATAGATGTCATGCTGAGCTATGTAGGAAAGTAGCTTGTTGCATGCAATATCAATAGTATTATCAAAAATGATGTGCTTTAGTTCCCAATAGAAAATAACAAAATGCTATAGGGTTATGCTTCATTTCTAGCAAGACTGCACATGCTTCCTAACTTCTACGAGAACTACGTTGTGGACGGGACTGAATGACAAAGCAGATCTAGATCCTGTAAGAATCCTTTCTCAAAAATATCTCTGGTTGCAAAGTAAACTATGTACTGTAAATCACTAACGATTCAGAGGCACCTCGACGGTCTCTCCGACTGACTCCGTTAACAGAACTAATTGAGTCCCAAAGGACAGAAAACGTGAAAGAAACATGGCAATACAAGAAATGTATGAGAGGCTGTATGAAGCAGCCTAATTAACACCTAAGTAGTTAGAAGAAAAAGAAATTGCAAAGCACATCAGAAAACACCACGGGAGATGCGTCCATCAAAACAGATGAAGGCTATCGCCTTCTCTGAAAAACTCAAGAGGAGATCTGTGCTGACGATAGACATCTTTGGGGTGCCAGATACCAAACAGAAACATACTATAAGGGAGAAAAGAGACAGACTGCTGTGGAGCGCAAAGATGGCTTAGCCAAAGGTTCTGACAGAACGACAGGCATCGTCACAGGGGTGAGAGAGGTCCCGAAGGGGCCGGAGAGACTGTGCTGGTTTTGGCTGGGATAGAGTTAATTTTCTTTATAGTAGCCAGTATGGGGCTACATTTTGGATATGTGCTGAACAGACTGTGAATAATAGAGAGATGTTTTAGTTGTTGCAAAGTAGTGCTTATACTAAATCGAGTACTTTTCAGCTTCCCATGCTCTGCCAGGTGCACAAGAAGTTGGGGGGGGGGGGGGGGGCGATGGACACAAACATGACACAGCTGGGACAGCTGACCCCAACTGACTAAAGGGCTATTCCATACCATATGATGTCATGCTCAGCATATGAAGGTGCGGGAAGAAGGAGGAAGGGGGGACACGTTCCGAGTTACGGCATTTTGTCTTCCCGAGTAACCGTTATGCATAATGGAGCCCTGCTTTCCTGCAGATGGCCGAACACCTGCCTGTCAATGGGAACGAGTGAATGAATTCCTTGGTTTGCTTTGCTTGCGTGCGTGGTTTTTGCTTTACCTGTTAAACCGTCTTTATCCCAACCCGTGAGTTTTCTCGCTTTTACTCTTCCGATTCTCTTCCCCCTCCCACGAGGGGGGAGTGAGCACGTGGCTGAGCGGTGCTTAGTTGCTGGCTGGGGTTAAACCGTGACGGTCCTTTTTGGTGCCCAACGTGGGGCTCGAAGGGTTCAAGATAACGAAAGGTTTGATTGCCGTGTGCTAGACCAAAGTTATAGCTGTTAATTGCTGTTTAGCAATTAATTGGCAGGCTTCTGTGCTTACCGTGGGGCGTGCTTGCCTTACTGTATATGACAGTCTAGTGCTTGTTAGTGGCTGCTTTTTGCTTTCACAGCTTGCTGTACTGCTGATCACATGACTCTGCTGTGCCTGGGAACGCTTGGATAACAGCAAGGGCGACGTGCCTGCGTTATCCCACGACTGTGAGGTCGTTTACCCGGTGTGCGAGACGCCGATATACACACGGGGCAGAGATATTTTATGTCATGTCTGCGCAGAGATGGGTGCTAGGTGGTAGCTCCGCAAAGCTAGCGCAAAGTTTGGTCACGCAGGTATGGTATTTATACGGTCTAGTTATGCATAGGCATAAGTAATTACACAAAGCAGTTTTCTATTGGTCTACATTTCTCTTACTTCAACTTAAAGCTACAGCGCTACTTTAATATGCTGTGCACGCTCAGAGGTGAGGGCTCTCTGCTTGGGCCGGGGTCTCCGGCTCGAGGGGTGTGACTTTTAGTATTATAATGAGGATAGGTTGCGTGAGGGTGCTTCTTATCACGCTTCTACTAGGAGGTTCAGATGGTTCCCAAAAAGTGGTACTTAGCTTACGTATTTCTCCAGGATGTGCTTGACTCCCAAGAACAGTAATGCTTGTTTAGACGTTCCCCTTTCCGGTCTGATTCCCCCTTACCGGCTTTACGTAAGCCCTGGCCTTCCACCGCCTCCTGTTAGACTACAATTCCCCCATTTGTGACTGTGAGACTTTTCTTCATAGTCCCCATATGTCTCATTATTAGTTCTCATTAATAGTATATTATTTCCCATAGTAACTTGTACAATTAGTCCTGTAACACATTTTAAGGCACCGCTAACAACAATACAGATGAATATCACGATGATGACAATTATAATCATCGTTTGAAGTAAACTTGCCAACCGTGCGGTTAGGGAGAACCCAAACCTTTGTAACATTTTGCTTAGAGGCCTGAATATCTCTGCTTGATTTTGCCACTTATTTTATTTCATCTAGTTGTTGAGCTAAATGTTCGGTTATATTGGGGATATGGATGCAACAATCTTTGTTTTTCAGTTTTAGGTACCGACATACCCTGTGTTCCGGTAGCAATATTAAATCTAAGGTTAGCCTATTCTGCAACGTAATTTTTGACGTTTCCTGTCACTGAGTATTTTAAATCTTGTAATCCTACTCTAGTCGCGTTCGCTAACCGCATTCTATTCTGAAAGCGGGTAATTTGGAGACCGAAGATAGCTTCGGTTTAAATCTAAAGCTAAAATTCCCCGCTCGAGGGGATCGGCTGCAGATTTAGGTAATGGCAAACAGGCCGTTATACTGCTGATGTAATGGATTCTTCCAAAGAAATGGACAAGTTTTAAGACTAGATATCTGTTACAAAAAGTAAATGCTAGGTTAATCGATGTCAGAGATAAAATTTTTATTGGACCGTGCTCAATTAATAACAGTTTCTGAGAGTGTCCTAGGAGTAATTCTAATAGTACTTTTCTAAAAGAAAGACCTTGATATGATTCATCGACAGTCCCTGGTTAGTCAGTTTCAGTTATCCAGTTGGCACAGAGATCCGCTTGGCCTTTACTCTGTGGTCGTGAAAAGCCGAAATCGGGACTCGATAGTCGGGATGACTACTAAGCAGGTATTCTTTATTGCAGCGCTGGGCAGCGCTGGCTGGGGATTGCCCCGCCAGGTTAGCAAAACACCTCGGTTCATATACAGGAAAATCATACGTAGTCATCAGATTTCCTGAAAAGGGCAGTTTTATGGTGATGAGTTCCCAGAATTCATTTACATAGTCCAAGCATGCGCAGTAAAATTAGGGTTAGGGTCTCTTCACCCTCCCGGTGGTCTTCGGTAGTCTTCCTCACGTTGTCCGCTAGTTGAACTTTGGGCTTCCTTTGTCCGTAGATAGCCATTGAGTTAGCTCATCGGTCCTCCTTTGGCCTCGGAATGTTACAAGGGGGTCGAGTTAAACTAGTTCTTTGGTGCTTCTCTTCGGCACAAAGGTCCCGAGTTCCTGTTATCCGTGATTTAAGTAGGAAGCCTAACGAGCTCGCTCGAGGCCTGTTTAGTCCTATCGGGTAAGAAGTTACAGGAAATGTCCTACCATCAACTCTGCTCAGCACGAAACTAAAACTATCTTTGCAAAGGGGAAGAGAACAAAAGAGAATGAGGATGCGAGCGAAACTAAAAAAACCCGAAAGTCTATGTATCCCAGTAAGGTCTTAGTCAGGGATTTAACCCTTTCAACTCTGGTATAACGAATCCAGGAGTCAATCCCATTCACCTTTACCGCTGTATATGTTTTCAATAGCACCATATAAGGTTCTTTCCACTTTTCTTTCAAGGGCTCATCTTTCCAAGTTCGCACGTAGACCGTGTCTCCGGGTTGGAATGGGTGTATCGGAGTGTCCAAGGGAACGGGAGTCTCCTGGTTTAGGTACCTACGCAGGCAGGATAAATTCTGCGAGAGAGAAATCAAATATTCTTTAATTACAGCCTGTCCCTTGACATGCATGCGGTCTCCCTTTGCGGTTAAATGATCGATTGGATACGGTTCCCATACAGGATCTCAAATGGACTAATAGTTTCCCTAACTCTGGGTGTAACTCCTACTCTCATTAACGCTATGGCTCGAATATCTACCCATTTCCTTTGAGTGTCCTCAATGGCACGCTTTAGAAATCTGTCTTTTTAGACTTCGATTCATTCTTTCTACTTTGCCACTGGACCGTGGCCCCCGAGGGGCATGCAAATCCCATTTAATGTTTAGAAATCTAGAAAGTCCCTGCACTATTTCTGCAATAAAGCAGGGTCTGTTATAGGAGAATATACCTTCTGGAACGCTGAATCTGGGGATAGTTTCTTTCGATAAAATTTTAATCGCTTCCTTAGATTTGTTAGTACGACAGGGGAAAGCTTCGGGCCAACCAGAAAAGGTGTCTACTGTTACCAATAAATATTTATACAGATTACACCTCGGCAATTCCGTAAAATCTCTTTGCCGGTATTCCCCGGGAGTTATTCCTCGTTTTACGATTCCTCCCATTATTTTCTTTGCAATTTTGGGGTTATTGGCACGACAGATAGCGTGCTTTTTAACTATTAAATCTGCTAGGCTTTGCATTCTTGGCCCAATGACGTGTCTTTTGGCAATTAGTACTAATGCATCTGCTCCCGAGTGTGTTTCTCGGTGCAGTTTCTCAAGTAGAATATCCATCATCTTTTCAGAAATTAATAATTGCTTCAGTGGTGTCGCCCACCGACCCTGATCGCTTTTGGAACAATCTAATTGCTCTGCCAATTGATTTTGCTTCTCGGTATATTGTGGGGGTGGATAATTCCAAAGGGGTACTGGAATTAAAGCCCCTTCAAACTTTGATTTCTGTAATGCTGCTTCTTTTGCTAACGGGTCTGCTTTTCGATTTCCCTTTGTGATTTCATTGTTTCCCTTCTGATGTGCTTTACGATGCATTATAGCAACCTCCTCTGGTTGAAGGACTGCCTGTAAGAGCTTCATTATTTCTGTTCCATATTTGATCAGAGTCCCGTGTGAACTTAATAGTCCTCTTTCTTTCCAAATTGTCCCACGTGCGTGCGCTGCTCCAAATGCATACTTAGAATCTGTGTAAATATTGACTCGCTTTCCCTGACTAAGCTCCAAAGCTCCTGTTAGCGCAACCAATTCTGCCTTTTGAGCAGATGTATTACTAGGCAAAGATTTAGCTTCTAAGGCCCGAGAACGTGTTACTGCTGCATATCCAGCTTTCCGTCTTCCTTCCGACATAAAACCGCTTCCATCAGTAAATAACTCCGGTTCTGCATTTGGTAGGGGTTTGTCTCGCAGATCAGGCCTGCTAGAATACGCTGGTTTGATGGTTGTTAAGCAGTCACGATGCGATTCACTGGATTTGGAAATCGGGAGCGGAGTTGTCGGATTTAGAGCAGCGGTCAGGGAGATTACAACATCATCTTGTTCCAGCAGCGCAGCTTGATATTTAGCTAACCTGCCTGGGGAGATCCACTAATGCCCTTTATTTTCAAGGAAAGAAGACACGGCGTGAGGTACAAATACAGCAATAGGTTGGCCAAACGTCAACTTCTGAGATTCTTCAACTAAGGTTGCAGTAGCTGCTACTGCCTTCAAACAAGCAGGCCAAGCTTTACTGACTTCATCTAATTGCTTTGAAAGTATCCCACCGGTCTTTTCCAGCTCCCCAACCTTTGTGTCAAAACTCCTAATGCCGCTCGCTGTCGTTCGTGTACATATAATTGGAAGGGTTTCCTCAAATTCGGGAGTCCCAAAGCGGGAGCCTCCGTGAGTTTCCTTTTAATTTCATCAAAACTCTTCCTACATTCAGGTGTCCATTCGAGAACCCCCTCGGGTCCTTTCACGGCAGCATACGGTGCTTTGGCAATTAGTCCCAAATCGGGAATCCGTAAGCGACGCCATCCGGCCATCCCCAGAAATCCTCTTAATTGCTTCTCTGATGTCGGTACGGCAATTCTACAAATGGCCTCTTTTCTCTCAGTACTTAATTCTCTCTGTCCTTTGGCGATTTCAAACCCCATATATTGCACCTTTTTTTTCCCCCCATCTGAGCCTTTTTCTTAGAAACCGGATACCCTGCCAAGCCCAGAAAGTTAAGCAAACTGGTGGTGGCTTCCAGACATGCGTCCTAACTGTCAGAACCAATTAGCAAATCATCAACATATTGCAACAATGTTACAGCATCGTGATCGTTTTGCAACAGTTCCAATTCTTTGGCCTGTACCTTACCAAACGAGGTAGGGCCGTCCTCGAATCCCTGGGGAAGGACGGTGCGCGTCTTTCGTCCTGGAGTTGCGTTCTCCCATTCAAAGGCGAAGACTGTCTGGCTCTGCTCATCCACAGGTATACAGAAGGCAGCATCCTTTAAATCTAACGCTGCAAAATAAGTATTACTGTTAGGGATTGCAGTAAGAAGGGTATATGGATTTGGAACCACAGGGTGGACCATCTACTGTCCTTGCATTAATTTCTCATTAAGTCCCATACCAGTCTATATTCAGAAGAATGGGGCTTCTTTACATGTAGGATGGGAGTATTAAATTCCGATTGACGCTCCCATAACAATCCATGTTCTAAAAAGGAGCTTATTATAGGTTTAATCCTTTTCAGGCCTCCGGCTTAACGGGGTATTGTTTCTTTCTTACCGGTCGAGCTCCTGGTTTCAGTTCAGTCTTTACCAGGGTCGCATTCTTTGCTCGTCTGGGTATCTCCGATGCCCACACCGGGGGTATGACCACATTCAGTATGTCCTCTGAAATATTCATTTTTTCATTAGGATCTTTCTCGATAAACAAACATATCTGGGCTTTCCAGGCAGTCTCTGGAGGAATATGCAACTGAACAGAGTCTTCAGAAAAAGTTAGTTGTGCATTCCGTTTACAAGTAAATCCCACTCAAGCAATGGTAGGGGGCATTCTGGCATATAAAGGAATTCATGAGTTACTTTAGTGTTTCCAATGGAACATTCCATAGGTTGTAAAAACAGCCTTAAAGTCTTTTTCCCTGTTGCACCAACAACGCTTATTTTAGTTCTGCTTAAGGGTCCCTGTCATGGTTTAGCCCCAGCCGGCAACTAAGCACCAGAGAGCCGCTCGCTCACTCCCCCCAGCAGTGGGATGGGGGAGAGAATCGGAAGAGCAAAAGTAAGAAAACTCATGGGTTGAGATAAAGACAGTTTAACAGGTAAAGCAAAAGCCGCGCGCACAAGCAAAGCAAGGAATTCATTCGCTCCTTCCCATGGGCAGGCAGGTGTTCAGCCATCTCCAGGAAAGCAGGGCTCCATCACGCATAGCGGTTACTTGGGAAGACAAACGCCATCACTCTGAATGTCCCCCCTTCCTTCTTCTTCCCCAGCTTTATATACTGAGCATGACATCACGTGGTCTGGAATAGCCCTTTGGTCAGTTTGGATCAACTATCCTGGCTGTGTCCCCTCCCAGCTTCTTCTGCACCTGGCAGAGAATGGGAAGCTGAAAAGGCCTTGACTAGTGCAGCAACAACTAGAACATCTCTGTATTATCAACACTGTTTTCAGCACAAATCCAAAACATAGCCCCATACCAGCCGCTATAAAGAAAATTAACTCTGTCTCAGCTGAAACCAGGACAGTATCCACCCCTTATTCCATACCATTTACGTCATGCTCAGGTCTCACACTATCCAATACATTCTCATTACCCACCATCACCCTTCCCCTCCTTTGATGTAATACACACATATCATTCCCCTAGTCTATGGACCACCCCTACAAAATATTTGTAAGATGTCCATAAACGTCCACAAAATGTCCACTGAGTTCATTTAGTCCATGACTTTGGGCTTCATCTCTTATGGTTGTTACTCAGGACAGGAGAGGTGGTGTGTTTCTTGGAGTTATTGGGCACCAAAGCCAGCTCAGGACAGGTCACTGCTGCACTTGCACTGCTTCTTGTAAAGCTTCTCCTCCATTTGTTCAGGTGGTTCCGGCTGTAGTAATTCCTATAACGTGCAACTCAAATCATGGGTTACAACAATTTAAAGGTATATCCATTACAATGTCCACCCCCTGGTCCTTTTTGGGCCAGGTTATAGGGTTTAACATTGCAATAAACTCCTCCCCTTGCTCCTAGCCTGGCTAGCAACAAGGGGTTCCTGCTCTGCTATAGTAATTCCCACAACATGCAACTCAAATCGCAGGATACAACAATTTAAAGGTATTTCCATTACAGTCTCCACCCCTGGTCCCTTTGGACCAGACCATCAGGTTTACCACTGCAATGAAGTCCTCCCCTTGCCCCTGCTCCAGCTTGGACTTATCCACAGAATGCAGTCCCTTCAGAATTAAACTTGCTCCAACATGGCTTCATGCACAGCCACTGGTGCTTCAAGGTGTACCTGCTGCAGCATGGACTTTATCCACAGCCACAGATGCTTCGAGGTGCACCTTATCCAGCGTGGACTTATCCTGGGGCCACAATCCCTTCAGAGGTATACCTGCTGTGGCACAGACATAACCACGGCCACAGATGTTTCAAGATATACCTGCTCTGGCATGGGCTAATCCATGGGCACAGACACTTCGGGGTCTCCTGCTCCCACGTGGATTCATCCACAGGTCACAGTCCCTTCGACTCGAGTTCACACAGGAGTTCCAGCCTGTTCAGTACAGCAGCACAGAAACAGCAGCAATGTCCTGGCCATCTGCCAGCCCAGGCACAAGGCCATTGCTGTTATCATAATGTTCCCAGGCACAGCAGAGTAAGGTGATAAGCAGTACAGCAGCACAGCAAGCAGTGAAAGCAAAAAGCAGCCACTAATGAGCCCTAGACTCTAACGTACGGTAAGGCAAGCACAGAAGCCTGCTGATTAATAGCTAAACAGCAATAACAGCTATAAATTCTGTCTGGCACATTCCAATCAAATCTGCCATTATCTCAAACCCTTCGTGCCCCACGTTGGGCGCCGAAAAGGACTGTCATGGTTTAGCCCCAGCCAGCAACTAAGCACCAGAGAGCCGCTCGCTCACTCCCCCCAGCAGTGGGATGGGGGAGAGAATCGGAAGAGCAAAAGTAAGAAAACTCATGGGTTGAGATAAAGACAGTTTAATAGGTAAAGCAAAAGCCGCGCGCACAAGCAAAGCAAAGCAAGGAATTCATTCGCTCCTTCCCATGGACAGGCAGGTGTTCAGCCATCTCCAGGAAAGCAGGGCTCCATCACGCATAGCGGTTACTTGGGAAGACAAACGCCATCACTCTGAATGTCCCCCCTTCCTTCTTCTTCCCCAGCTTTATATACTGAGCATGACATCACGTGGTCTGGAATAGCCCTTTGGTCAGTTTGGATCAACTATCCTGGCTGTGTCCCCTCCCAGCTTCTTCTGCACCTGGCAGAGAATGGGAAGCTGAAAAGGCCTTGACTAGTGCAGCAACAACTAGAACATCTCTGTATTATCAACACTGTTTTCAGCACAAATCCAAAACATAGCCCCATACCAGCCGCTATAAAGAAAATTAACTCTGTCTCAGCTGAAACCAGGACAGTCCCCTACAACTACTTACTACAGCATGTGTGGCTCCACTATCAATTAAAAAAAAAAAAAAAAACCAAAAAACCCAAACTCTTCTTTCATTTCCCAGCTTGACTGGAACCAGAGGATCGTCTGGGGAAGCTTTAATAGATTCCTCCGGCCCCCTTCAGTCCAACCCAATCTCCATCATGACTCCAACCCCTTCTTCTGTCTCTCTTTCCCGATTACTCAGACAGCGTGGACAATCTTTTTTCCAATAGCCCTCTTGCTTACGATTTGCACGCCAATTCATTCTCAGGGGAATGTCATAACGATTTCTACTATTATTTCTACGGCCCCTTCCTCGCCCACAAAATTCATCTCCTGTATTTTCTCTCCCTCTTTCTTGGTCTTCCATCAAGGCAGCCAACAAAGAAACTTGCAGCTTTACTCGTCCCCGCTTCTCCTTCTCTTCTACTTCCTCCCAATTATTACATACCTTATACGCGATTGAGAAGAACCGTGATTGTCACGCCATCCTTGCCCTCTACCTTTTGTAATCTCTTTCTTATATCTGTTGCCGTTTGACCAATAAACAGCGTGTTAAATAACTTTGAATTGCTATCATCTTCCGGATCGAGATCTGTCCAGTTTCGAGCTACTTCACACAATCTCTCATAGAAGGCTGACGGGGTTTCCTTATTCCCCTGCCTTACTTCAGATAGTTTAGATAAATTGTTGGGCTTTTGCAGTCCATGTTGAATCCCATACAGAATTAACTTTGGATATTCCTTTACCCCCTCTAATCCCTCACACTTGTGTTTGGATCCCACTCCAGATCCTCTTTCGGGAGGTACATTTTGGTATTAGGCATGCCCCCACACACACATTGTTGGATCAGTCCCTCTCTAGCCTTCTCTAAAATTGTTCTCCTCTCCTCATTGGTAAACAAATATTCTAGGAAAGCCTGTACAACTCCTCAGTTAGGATTATGACTCATGATTAATAGTACTATACATTCCTTCTGGATTGTTCCGATAGGATCCAATTGCCTGTTTCCAGTTTAATAAATCAGAAGTAGTAAAAGGTACGTGTACGGATACCGCTGTTCCTTCAGGCCCTACAGCGTGTCCGAGGGGAGCTTGAACTATCGGTTTCTGTCCCCTTGTTCTTTTAGAGATAGCACTCACAACTCCATTATCACTTGAGCTATCGGCTTCTGGCTGTTTTGGGGGAGCTACCAACAGCTGAATATCCTCTTCCAAATTTTCTGATTCAATACAACGAGGTTTTTCCCTTTTTCTCTTTTAACGCATATATTCCAATCTGATGTTTAGAATCCACTAAACCGCATTTCTTCCTAATATCCCAATCGCGTCTTAACGAAAAAAATATATCCACATAAGGCATTTCATCCCATTTTTCAGGTCTCAGACAACAGAACATTAATTCCAATATAGTGTTATATTTCAAGGATCCATTCTCAGGCCATTTTTCACCATCTTCCCATTGATATCGTGGCCACCGTTGATTACAATATCGTTTTGGCTGATTTTTAGTCATGGGATCCCCCCCAAATTTATTGCAATGCTTCAGGATGCATCCTAGAGGAGAGCAAAGGGGTGCCTCCTGGGAAGCAGCAGTGCCCATATCGGTGCCAAAAAACCCAGCATTTCTACACAAACCAGAACGAGGGACGTCTCCCTCTGTTGAACGGGACAGCGTGTAGAAACAAACAGAACTATGCTAGTGCTGCGTATCTTTCCTGGTGCGTCTTATGCAGAGCCCAGAACAGAACAGAGGGTGCCTGCTTCCCGAGACATCTTGCCCCTATCCCCCTTTTCTCCAATCCCCAAAAAATACCTCTTTTCACTAGCATTGCACCATTGTGTCGCTTACCGCCCGACTGCAGGAGAGGAGCTGAAGGAGTTCCCGATCGACGGGTCGGTGCGCGCTGGAGTCTGCTCAGGCCTCTTCTCCCTGTCGGATGCGGCAAGACGAACCGGGCGAGGCTGTCAGCTCGGTCCCATCTGGGGTGCCAAAACTGTTATCCCACAAGCACGAGGTCGTTTACCCAGTGAGCTAGATGCCAATATACGCACAGGGCAGAGGTATTTTATTTCACGTCTGCGCAGAGATGGGTGCTAGGCGGTAGCTCCGTAAAGCTAGCGCAAAGTTCGGTCACGCAGGTACGGTATTTATACGGTCTAGTTATACTTAGACATAAGTAATTACACAAAGCAGTTTTCTATTGGTCTACATTTCTCTTACTTCAACTTAAAGCTACAGCGCTACTTCAATATGCTGCGCACGCCGAGAAGTGAGGGCGCTCTGCTTGGGCCGGGGTCTCCGGCTCAAGGGGTGTGACTTTTAGTATTATAATAAGGACAGTTTGCCTGAGGGTGCTTTTTATCACACTTCTACTAGTAGGTTCACATGGTTCCCAAAACATGGTAATTAGCTTACGTATTTCTCCAGGATGTGCTTTACTCCCAAGGACAGTAATGCTTGTTTAGACGTTCCCCTTTCCAGTCTGAATCCTCCTTATCGTTTTTACGTAAGCCCTGGCCTTCCACCAGCTCCTGTTAGACTACACCTGCGCTGGCAGATGGCCAGGGCATCGCCGTCATTTCTGTGCTGCTGTACTGGACAGGCTGGAACTCCATTGTGAACTCAAGTCAAAGGGGCTGTGACCTGTGGATGACTCCCCGTGGGAGCAGAACACCCCAAAGCGTCTGTGGCCGTGGATAAGCCGATGCCACAGCAGGTACCTCTTGACACGTCTGTGGCCGTGCTTATTTCTGTGCTGCAGCAGGTATACCTCTGAAGGGATACTGGCCCAAGGATAAGTGCACGCTGGAAAAAGGTACACCTCAAAGAATCTATAGCTGTAGATAAGTCCATGCTGCAGCAGGTACGCCTTGAAGAATCAGTGGCTGTGCATGAGGTCATGCTGGAGCACCTGAAAGCACATGGCCTTAGATAAACCCACGGCAGAGCAGGTACACCCCTGGAGGGATTGCAGCCGTCAGTAAGGACACGTTGGAGTAGGCTTACTTCTGAAGGGACTGTGGCTGTGGCCGAGGCCGTGCTGAAGCGCGTATATATCTGAAGGCACGGTGGCCCATGGAGAAGGCCGCGCCGGAACGGGGCACCTCAAAGCGACTGTGGCTGTGCATAAGTCTATGCTGCAGCAGGTAGAGCCCCGAGGACTGGCTCATAGATGAGGCGCCACTTGGAGCAGGCACTCCCCTAAGGGACTGCAGTCTGTAGATAAGTCCAAGCTGGAGCAGGGGCAAGGGGAGGAGCTCATTGCAATGTTAAACCCAATGGTCTGATCCAAAGGGACCAGGGGTGGAGACTGTAATGGAAATGCCTTTAAATTGTTGTAACCCAGGATTTGAGTTGCATGCTATGGGAATGACTATAGCAGGAACCACCTGAACCAATGCAGGACAAGCCTTACAAGAAGCAGTGCAAGTGCAGCAGTAACCCAACCTGAGCTGTCTTATGATGTATATGAGCTTGGAACATCGATCGCGCAATCGACACGTGAATACCGGATGGCCTTTCCAAGACTCATTTAGCAAGGAACAAAGAAAGTTGTGGGTACAAGGAGCCTCACGCATAGCTTTCCTATCGTGTGTAATTTGACTACGAGCCGGCCGCTTTATCTATAAATATGACAGCCAAAGCGAGCCGCCTTTGAGCTCTCCCTGCTAGGCAGCGTGGCTGTATAGCGGTGATCTCCCCTTGAGCTGGAACGCCTCTCAAGGTTGCTCCTCGAGGCAGAGAGACCTTTTACGAACAGCAGATCTTTGGTAAGTGACCTATATCACGCATAACCTTGTAGTAGGGCAACATTGATAAATTTTGCATATGTAATCCCTTAGACATAAACCGTTGTCCAAGTCTGAGACTAAGATTGGACCTAGCCGCACCTAAGCTCCATCAGGAGTTTAGAAAGCAAGGGGTCTACTCCGAACCCGGTGACTCAAGGGGAGGGTCCTCCGTACCCTTTTGTATTCCCGGTTTCTCTACGAATCATTCTACCTCGAGTGTAACCCAATTTTCCTTTGTACATTTCTTCCATGCAGTAATTAATAGAGTGAACCTTGCCACTGAACTTTGTTAAGTTGCACTTTTACAACATCATATTAAAACCATTTTTTCCAATACCTTTGACAGTGATCTTTTTTTAAGCAATCTAAAGCGCTCTTTTGCAACAAACCGGTGTCGTTGGCAGGATGGCAAGTAGTATTGCTGTTTACTTATAGAAGCGTGGAATAAGTCCGAGTCCCACATTCTCAGAAGAATGAGCTTGTGATAAGTGGCATGATTAGGAAGCCGTGAAAGAACAGCTAAAAGTGGCCAGGGGACATATAAGGGATGGAAAAGGGAAAGGAATTATTGGCAAAATGCTAGGTACCTGTTTAGAAGCTGCTTATCAGGATAGGAAAAAGAACAATAAAAAGGAGCAGGACCTAAAAGAAGAAATAGAAGGCAGAAAGGCAGCTGAATTAATACCGTCTTTGAAAATGGAGCACCTGCAGCAACAATTACAGGAAGAAAAGGAGAAAACACAAAAGTTGGAAGAAAAGATCGAGATGATGCTCATGCAGCCCTGCATCCCCCTAATGCTATGCCAGTTAGGAAACTCATAGTGTCCCCAGAGGATTGGGATGGTGATACTGGGGTGATCCAGATGACCGTGAAGAAGAAAATGCTAACCCGCCACCCTTTCCGGACTCCTCCGAATATAAGACTAGGCCCATTATTAAAGCAGAATACTCTGAAGGACCTCGAGGAGGCGGTCAGCGATATAGCATGCAAAGCACTCCATGGGATGCATTACGACTGGCAAAATCACAAGAGAAATACAGCAGAAAGCCACGTGAAACTGGAACTGAATATTTGCGGTGCGTCCGCCTCAGCGGTGGTGACCGAATAATGTTGAGTGGAGACAAAGCAAACTGTTATTGGGGTACAGGAATGTCCTTAAACCTAGGACCCAACCTGACAGATGAAGGCCATTCTATCACCTGTAGGGTAGCCTACTGGGCTGGGGGAATAGATGGCTTGGATTGAGGTGAACCTCCTGTAAGTCCCGTCCATTCCCTAAGCGAACTCTCCGCTGCCATCGCCAAAGCCACCTGCATATGCATAAATGTGGAGAGTCCAGTGATACCCCGATATCTGCTACGGTAGATTACAACAGGCTAAAGCCACTAATTAGGGGAGTCCTGGCAATTCTTAAACCTTATTTAATTGCAAAATGGGATGAGAGTAAAAGAGACACAGGGCAAAATCAGGAATTTGACGGCGACGATCCCCACAGACAACTCCCTACATGGGCAGAATTAATGCATGGTATTGTAAATCGTAGCCATGATTAGGGTGGGATGATCTGTCGACCAAGAAATCGGACCCAAGATCCCAAACAGGAGATCATCAAATGTGACCGGTAAAACAAACACCCCCACAGGGAACAGGAACTAAACCAAGGGAAAATACACCTAAAGACCCACAAGCAGAGTCTCGGCAGTAGAGAAATGAACTGTGGAGGAGAGCATTGGCACTGGGCATTCCCAGAGCTGCGATTAAGGGACAGCCTACTAGCATTATCCTGAATCTAATTCAAGCATTTCAGAAACACGGCGATGGGGAAAGGACAGAACGTACTCCAAATACTCCGGCGCCATTGCCGGCTCCGAGAAAGAGCGACGACTCTTTCCTCCCCCTTAAGGAGGAATTACAAAGCTTGAGATCAAAAAACAAATAATGCCAGGAGAGCAATTGGGCTGGTCTGTCTGGCGAGTGGAAGCCTAGCCATGGCTACATGAAGGAGGCCCTTATATTTTAATTCCAGTTGGCCCTCAGTGACAACTGATAACATTTCTAATAGATACGGAAGCAGAAATTTCAATACTAACACAACAAAATGCCAAGAAGCTGGGTGTGCTTCCCCAGCCCCTGACCTTTGTCTCCTGCAACCCTGCTCAGGTGATAACCACCGGTGGCGATTGTAATGGATGCATCTGGTCACGATGGCTGCATCGGCTCAAAGTGGATTCAGGAGACAGACAGCAACACAAGAGCCTAGGGCTATTGTGCAATGCGCCCACCAAAGAAACTAAAATCTGTGGTCGGCATGCAAATATGACTATGGGTCAATCGTCTTATCCCCCATAAATAGCGAGCGGCCCGAGAGCCCTTTGAGCTCTCTTGCACAGCAGCGGGCTGCACGCCAGGATCTCCCCTTGAGCGGGGACACCTCTCAAGGTTACTCCTCGAGGTTGAGAGATTCCTTGCCGCAACAGGTTCTCGGTAAGTGACTAATAGCTAAGATTTCAAAGTTTAGCCTGCTAAGTGATATAAAGGATTGATTGCGCACACATAATCCTTTAGACATAAACCGTTGACCGAGTCTGGGACTAGGACTGGATGCAGCCACACTTGGACTCCTCTCTGAGGAGGAGTTTAGAAGGCAAGGGGATCTTTTTCCGAACCTCATGACTCGACGGGAGGGTCTCCCCGACAGTTTTGTCTGACCCTGTCCTCTATGCAGTACATAATCGAGTGTACCTCACCATCGAAACTTGTTAAAACGCTGTGGCATTGAACTTTGTTAACTCCCTATTCTGTATCAATAAACTATATTTTTACTTCTCTGTTGCGAGTGAAGCGCACCATCGCTCCATCCGCGACAGACTCGGACGGCAGACAGTTAAAATAACCGGAGTGAACGGAGCGAGTGTTACTTGCCAAGCCGTGAAAGTTAATTTATGGCTCCCGAGCGAGAAGTGCATGTCCTCTACTTGCTTTGCAATCAAAGATCACAGTGAAAATGTTTTGAGTTTTGATGTTTTGAACAGCTGAACCTGGCGCCTGCCTGACAGCAGCGTACGGTCCTGCGGTTCAAATATCAACCCTAACCCCGATAGAAATCGGGAGAACGCAGCGCATGTACTCTGCACAGCCCCTGCGCTCCCCGAATCCAAGACTACTAATGTACTCTGATACCCGATTTCTGCTGTGGCACGAAACGGAATTTCCAAAGTAATAGCAGACTTGGAAAAATGGCACATTATTTCCAGAACCCATTCCCCATACAATTCACCGGTCTGGCCAGTCTGAAAGCTGAATGGGAGGTGGTGTCTGACAATTGATTATCGGTGCCTAAATGCCAACGCAGCTCTGCTAACAGCTGCAGTACCTAATATTGCAACTTTGACAGCCACGCTACAACCGGCCGCACACCCGTGGACGGCAGTGCTAGTTGTGAGAGATATGTTCTTTATGGTCCCCTTGCAGGAGGAGGATAAAGAGAAATCTGCTTTTACTTGGAAAGGCATACAAGACACTTTTAACAGACTCCCACAGGGATATAAACATTCACCCCCCATTGCTCATGCTGCGCTCGCCGAGTTCTTACAGACAGTCTCACTCCCTCAAGATGTGAAACTGTACCAATGTATAGATGATATCCTAATCAGAGGGACCTCCGCTGAAAAGGTGGGGGAAGCGGCAGCTTCCCACTAGAATTGAAATCCCACTAGAAAAATGTCAGGGACCGAGTAGAGAAGTAAACTTTTTAGGTACTTGGTAGATTGCAGGTAGTGTGGCAATCCCACCGCACACCCTAAGTAAAATAGAACAGTTACAGATGTCCCAATCTAGGAAACTTCTCCACCAGAAGGAATTGCACGGAAACCCACCACCAGAAAATGGTACGCCTACCCGATGGGAGTAGCAGATGAAATGCAATTGACTGAAGGACATACAAAAATTTCCAAATTACAAACACCTGTGACCACTGACCCCCTAGCACTAAAAGAGCCACGTAAACCCTCACCGATTCTCAATGCGCCTCCCCTCGCTGAGAAAACACCGACCGAAGGCATTTGGTTTACCAATGCCTCGGCAAAGAGGGTAAACGGCAAATGGCGGTACTAAAGCCGCTGCATTAGAAATTACCACCGGCAAACAAATAATAGAAGGTGGTGAAGGTAGTGCACAAGTGGGAGAACTAAGGGCAGTTGTTCTAGCAGCACAAAACAGAGCAAAAGTTATCCTATGTCAACTCCTAGGCCGTGTGGGCAGGTGCCACACAATGACTTTGTCAATGGGAAGCCCTAAATTGGGAAGTAAATAGATCCCCAGTTTGGAGAACTGAAGACTGGCAATTACTATTAGATATAGCCAAACAGGCACTCTTTAAACTAGGATGGGTAAAAGGCCACGTAAACAATGACCAACCAGCCACAAAATGGATCGCCAACAAGTAGATGCATTAGCCAGAATTAGGGGAACAAAAACAGGAGATACACCAGATCCCAAATGGTACCGACGGGGGGAATGATTACATCAAAAATTAGGCCCCACAGGCCGAGAAGCACTTTATCTTGCAGCCCAAAGCTGAGGTTGGCCTCTAAACAGGAAAACGTGTGAAACCATCCTTACAGAATGCCCCCAATATAAATGGAGGTTGCAAACAGATCACCGTGCTACAACACCACCCCTACACATTAATGAGGGAAAAACCCTCTGGTCAACATGGCAATTTGATTACATTACATCCTATTGTAGTTTTGTTAGTTTTAACCTTATTATGTTTATTGCTTAGAATCATTCTGTATATCAAAGCTTGGCAAAAAAATGAAACAAATTACATCAATCCAGGAGGTAAAACGCATACATTCAATTGATTCTGTACGTAAAAGAGTATATAACTCACATTAATTAGGACACTTAAACTAAACAGCTTATCAAATAATTGGACTCTTACCACTGAACTGCAATACACCACATATTTTTGACATAGAGGCAAGAGGTAACCGTGCTACCGCTCTATGAGTCGATAAAGCAGATTGACTGTAGTCACGGGGTAGAGTGCGATGGATGCACTCGACCTCTTAACCAAACTAGCAATAGGTTGGTACAGGCTCCAAAGGAGGTAAAGGCCTGAGCCGCGGCTGGGCCGAGAACTCCTCCGGTTCCGATCTATTCTCCGAGAACCCACAAAGAAACTGAGCGGCACAGTGAGCATCAATACGTATGAGCTTGGAACACCGATCGTGTGATTGACACATGAATAGCAGATGGCTTTTCACAGACTCGTTTATCAAGGAACAAAGACAGTTGTGGGTACAAGGAGCCTCACGCATAGCTTTCCTATCGCATGCAATTTGACTACGAGCCAACCCCTTTATCTATAACAATGACAGCCTAAGGGAGCCTTCTATGAGCTCTCCTGGTCATAGACTGACCCGGGTAACAGACGCGGACTCAGGAAGAGTTCCGAGGGGAAAAGAGGGGTGCAAAGTGCCCTGCCAATCTAAAACAGGGCTCTGGGGCATAGGAGATGTCTCATGAGACCTTGGCAAAGGGAGCAGAGGAGTCCCGAAGGGGCCCAAGAGACCAAAGAAGACTCGGAGATAACAATGAGGAACTCTGAAGGGGATTTCAACCAAGTACAGATGTCATCAGGAGGCCAGGGGCTGACTGAAGGCATCCTAGATGGCAAAGAGTAAGATAAGAGCGCTCTGAAGTGCACAAAACAAATAAACCACAAAATCAAAACGGAGCCAAAGTGCTACAAGAGCGTTGTGGAGTACAAGAAAGGACTCAGATGACATTGTTATAGACGGTAGAGGAATGAGGAGGCAGCGGGGTACGAAAAGAAGGCTTGGAGACCCAGTGAGGGCCTTGGAGTCTTGGGAGGGCATCTAGGCAAACTAGAGATGACTGAACGAGAGAGGAACCAAACAGAGACACCCTCGATGGCACAGAGAAAGATAAAGGAGCGCTGCATAGCTAAGAAAGACGGGAGGCTCTGATGGAACAAGAAAGATGGAAAGGGAGATAATGTGCTACAAGGTGCTGTGGAGAACGAGGAAGGTCTCAGGAGGCATCGTGACTGTGAGGAGAGGGATATTGAGGGGAGCTGATGGACAAAAGGCGGCTTGGGACAACAAGGAGGAACTCAGGTGATCATCTGAACGGAGTACAGATGGTCTCAGGTGGCCAGGCACTGAACACAGGAATCCTAGTGTCGTGGTTTAGCCCCAGCCGGCAACTAAGCACCACGCAGCCACTCACTCACTCCCCCTTGGTGGGATGGGGGAGAGAATCGGAAGAGCAAAAGTAAGAAAACTTGAGGGTTGAGATAAAAACAGTTTAATAGGGAAAGCAAAAGCCGCGCACGCAAGCAAAGCAAAGCAAGGAATTCCTTCGCTACTTCCCATGGGCAGGCAGGTGTTCAGCCATCTCCAGGAAAGCAGGGCTCCATCATGCGTAATGGTTACTCGGGAAGACAAACGCCATCACTCCAAATGTCCCCCCCTTCCTTCTTCTTCCCCAGCTTTATATACTGAGCATGACGTCATGTGGTATGGAATAGCCCTTTGGTCAGTTTGGATCAACTATCCTGGCTGTGTCCCCTCCCAGCTTCTTCTGCACCTGGCAGAGCACGGGAAGCTGAAAAGTCCTTGACTAGTACAGCAACAACTAAAACATCTCCGTATTATCAACACTGTTTTCAGCACAAATCCAAAACATAGCCCCATACCGGCCACTATAAAGAAAATGAACTCTATCTCAACTGAAACCAGGACACCTAGATAGCGTAGAGGAACAAATGAGTGCTCTACAGCTCAAACTGCTACAAGACGGACGTGGAGCACAAGCAAGGTCTCAGGAGGCATCGTGACTGGGAAAAAAAATGTCCCGAGGGAGCCAGAGAGACAGAAAAAGGACTGGGGACACGACAATTAAATCCAGAGGGGATCCGAATCAAGTAAACATGTCATCAGAGGGCCAGGGAACAAAGAGAGGCACAGCCAGAGGGAAGGGAGGACAGAATGCCTGGGCTGCATCACAGGTATGGACTCAGGAAGTCTTCTGAGGGAACAAGAGGGGTGCAAGGTCTGCTACAAAGCTAAAAGTGTGCCAAGGGCAACCTCAAAGGCATCGTGACACCATCAGAGGGGTCCCAAATGGGCCAGAGAGACCAAAGAAGGCTCAGGGACACAAGGTGGAAGTCTGGAGGGGATTTGAACACAGTAGATATGGCCTCAGGAGGCCAGGGACCAAATAGAGGCACCCTAGATGGCAGACAGGATAAGAGCACTCCAGTCACAAACAAACCGGAGGATGGGGTTCAGAGGTAACGAGAGAGGATCAAAGTCCGCTACAGAGCAAAAACAGGTCTGTGGGACACAAAGAAGGTCTCGGGAGGCACGGTGACTGGCGGCAGAGGGGTCATGAGAGACCCCCCTGAAAGGGAGGTAAAGTGCTACCAAAGTCCTGTAGGGCACAAGGAAGGTCTCCAGAGGCATCCTAGGTGGCATAGAAAAGAATAAGAACGCTCTTTTTTGGGAACGGAGATCTTGGGAGAGGTGCGATTGCAACAAAGTGAGTTCAAAGGTGGGGCTTACGGAGCTAAAAGTGTGCTGCTCAGAAGGCATCGTGACAGTAGCAGAGGGGTTCTGAGAGGGACAGACAAAAGAAGGCTCGAGGACACGATGAAAAAGTCCAGAGGGGATTTGAACAGACTACAGATGTCCTCAGGGGACCAGGGACTGAACAGAGGCGTCCTAGCTAGCATAGAGGACAACACGAGTGTTCTGGAGATTAAATATGTCATCAGGAAGGGTTCTCGGGAGCAAGAAGGGTGCAAATTGCACTACAGAGCCACAGAGGCCCGTGGGGCACGGGGACGGCCTCAGGAGGCACGGTGACGGCAGAAGAAGGGTGCCGAGAGCGAGAGAGAGAGAGACAGAAGGCGGCTCTGGCACGCAATGCAAAACCCAAGAGAGTGTCCCAGCAATGTCCTCAGGGGATAGGCGACTGAATGGAGACATCCTAGACGGCAGTGAATAAGGTAAGAGAGCTGTGGGGCACAACGAAAGCCTGAGGAGGGGTTTTGTCCGAATACGAGAGACACACAAAGAGGGCTGCAGAGCTCGAAGGGTGCCGCGGGGCACGAGGAGAGTCTCGGGAGGCGTCATGACAGGAACGAGGGGGCTCCGGGAGGCAGGGGAAACGTGGACAAAGAGACAAACACAGGATTGCTGACACAATGAGGTACTTGGGAGGGGATCTGAACAGAGTAGAGATGTCCTCAGGGAACCGGGGACCGAACAGAGGCATCCGACATGGCGGAGGGAAGGTAAGAGTGCTCTGAGGGAAAATGAAAGCCTGAGGAAGAGTTGTCTCCGAATAAGAAAGATACAAAGCCTGCTGCAGAACTAAAGGATGGCCACGGAACACAAGGGCGCTCGCAGGAAGCGTCGTGACAGAAACGGAGGGGTGCCGAGATGGCCAGAGAGACACAAGGCGGCTTGAGGGCACAAAGGTACTCGGGAGGGGACTTGAACAGAGTACGGATGTCACGAGGGAGACACTGACCAGCTGGAGGCGAGCGAGATGGAGGAGAGGACAAAAAGACTGCTCTGAGTAAGAGGGAGGAGATGTTCTAACAAACCGAGAGGGGTACAAATTACGCTTCAGAAATAACAGCATGCTGAGGAGACCCTCTACAGCCTCAGGATGAATGGAGAGAAGAGAAAAAAATAAAAGACAGAAAGAAAATTTAAGGAGCAACAGGGTATGTGACAACAAAGACAGAATTAAAAAAAACAGGGACAGGCAGCTCGACAAAAGTCGACATAGAAAGAAAATTGAAAAAGCAAAAGGGTACAAGGCAGAGGAGAAAAAATTTAAAAACAGGGATAGAAAACTAGATAAAAGTAAACATAGAAAAAAATTGAAAAACAAAGGCCTTAAAGGAGGAAAAAAAATAAAATATAGGAACAGCAAACTAAATAAAGACATAGAAACAAAATTTAGTAAGAGACAACACTAAGGAAAGACAGGACACAATTAAAAACTCACGACAGTGCATAGGATAAAAGTAGACGAAGGGCATTTAAAGAAAAGGATTAAGAAAATAAAGGACAAAATTGAAAAATAAAGACAGCAAACTAAAATGCAGACATAGAAAGAAAACTTGAAAAGCAAAGTGTAAAGGACAGACAAGACAAAAAGTTAAAATACAGACAGTGAACTGGATAAAAGAAGACAGAAAATATTAAAGGCAACAGGTATTAGGGAAATAAAGGAAAAAATTTTAAAAAATAAGGACAGAGACCTAAAACAGAAACATAGAAAGCAAATTTTAAAGATGAAGATGATGGGGATTAAAAGAGTAAAAAATTAAAAAATAGGGACAGCAAACTAAATAAACGGAGACATGGCAAGTACATTTTAAAAGCGACAGGGTACACGACAGACAGGAAAGAAATAAAATATAGGGATAGGGAGCTTGATAAAAGTAGACATACAAACAAAATTTGAAAATCCAAGGGATTAAGAGAGGAAACAAATACAAAATAGGGACACCGAACTAAATACACAAAGACATAGACAGATAACTTAAAAAGCAAGGGCACTAAGGAAATGCAAGAAATAATAAAACAAAGACAATAAACTGGATAAAAGCAGATATAGAAAGAAAATTTATAAGTGATGTTTTAAATGACAGAGAGGAAAGAATTAAAAAATAAGGACAGGCCTGTTGATAAAAGCGGTCATGGAAAGAAAATTTAAAAAGCAATGAGGTACAGGGCATACAGGAAAAACTTTAAAATAGGGACAGTAAAGTAGATAAAAGTAGACATAGAAACAATCTTTTTAAAGCCAAGGGATTAAGAGATGAAAAGATTAATAAATAGGGACAGCGAGTTAGAATGGAAACGTAGAAAGAAAATTTTAAAAGTGGCGGTGCTAAGGAAAGACAAGAAATACTTTTTTAAAAAGGCAGCGAAATACTAAAGGCAGCGAACAGGATAAAAGTAGAAAATATAAGTAGCAACGGGGATTAGGGAAATAAATAGAAAAACTTAAAAATAGGGACAGCGAACTAAACCAGAGATGTAGAAAGAAAATTTAAAAAGCGGGGGCACTAAGGAAAGACAAGAAATAATTAAAAAATAAAGACAGCGAATGGAATAAAAGTAGACAGAGTTTAAGAAGCAAATAGGATTAAGGAAATAAGGAAAAAATTTTAAAAATAGCAACAGCAAACTAAAACAGAGACATAGAAAGAAAATCTTAAAAAGCGATGGCACTAAGGAAAAACAAGGAAAAATAATTAATAAATAATGACAGTGAACAAGAAAATAGGAGAAAAATTTAAAAGCCAAAGGATTAAGAGAGGAAAGAACTAACAAAAATAGCAACAGCAAAATAAAATGTCTAGACAGAAAATTTAAAAAGTGACGGCACCAGGGAAAGACAAGAAATAATTTAAAAATAAAGACAGTGACCAGGATAAAAGCAGGCAAAGAACAGTAAAAAAGCAAGGAGGATTAGGGAAATAAAGAGGAAAATTTAAAAATAGCAACAGCAAACTAAAACAGATGTAGGAAGAAAATTTAAAAAGCGAGGTCACTAAGGAAAGACAAGAAAGAATTAAAACCTAAATGCAGCAAAATAAAGACAGCAAATGGGATAAAAGGAGACAGACAAATTTAAAAACAATGGGGATTAAAGAAATAAGAAAAAAATTAAAAGTAACGATAGCAAACTGAAACGGAGGTGTAGAAATAAAGCTTTAAAAGCGAAGGGATTAAGAATAGAGAGGAAAAAAATAAAAAATAGGGTCAGCGAGCTAAATAAATTAAGACTTAGAAACACAATTTAAAAAGCGATGAAGTAGAGGACAGACAGGAAGAAATAAAAAACACAGACAGGGAACTGGATAAATGGAGACATAGGGAGAAAATTTAGAAAGCAACAGGGTACTGGCCATACAGGTAAGAAGTGAATATCAGGAGAGGGAACCAGATAGACAGCCCCAGGGAAAGGACATTGGAAGAGTGACGGGGTGCAGAGCAGAGGGAGTCAGTGCAAAGAGAGACAGGTCACCGCGCTGAGGGAGACCTAGAAATGCCATTTTCACCAGCAACGCGGAAGAAGGCAGCGTGTGAAGAGTGAAATAATAGCAGGTGGGGAGCTGGAAAGGGAGAGGCATAGAAAGGAAACGTAGAAGGTGACCGTGTGGAGGGCAGTGCTAGCAGATGAGCAAAAAGCTTTGGGGAGCCAAACAGCCTGAAAGGGAGACAGAGGCAGGTACAGGCAAGGAGGCAGGCAGAGGTCTGGAGAAGCATGGCAGAGAGAGGCCGGGACGCGCACCTCACCGCAGCTCCTGGCACCGCCAGGAGACCTTCAGCGCCCTGAGGCTCCTCTCTCGGCCTCTGCCCCTTCCTCCTCCACAGTGCCGGCTGCCTCGTCCGCCCAGGTGCCTCGATGCTCCTCTCCCAGAGACACGGTGGCTCACGTGTGCGGCCGACGGGGGCACCACGTGCTGGTGGTGCGCTCTGTCGGGGACAGCTGGGAGGGATCTTTCCCAGCTGCAGGGACCGGCTGTTCCTTGCTGGAGGCAGCTGCCTGCGGAAGGACCTTCGTTTCACTCCTCAGCCGGCTCCTACAAGCAGGCATACCTAGGCAGCCCCCTCCCCACGTAGAGCCCCTCAGCACAGCAGGACCAGCCCCATCCTCAGCACTTTTTAAACCCTTGGCCCAGCCCCAGCTGCAGCCCTTTTTAAACCCTTGGCCCAGCCCCATCCTCACCTCATGGGTCCCACCTGTGCTGCCCCAGACCACTGCTGGAGCCCATCGGGAACAGGGGGCCATCACCCCCTCCCCTGGGCCCAACCACAGCCACTTGCCAGAAGCCTAGCGGCTGAAAACACACACAGGAGCGCAAAGGAGGCAGAAAATATTTGTTCCTTCATGATACCAGAAACTCTTGCAGTGAGTTGGCTGCAAGTCAGTGCTCAAAGGCAGCAGGACAGAGGGAAAAGAGGAAAGATGAAAGCAGGAGGAAGGAAAGACAGAGAGAGGTAGAGGTGTGGGACAAAGGCAGAAAAAAGGACACTGGGAACAAGAGAGGGACAGGGAAACGTACAAGGGTGTCAAGAGGGAGAAATGGAGCACAGTGAGGATGAGGAGGATGGGGAGATGGAGTAGGAAGTGGGCAGGAGAATTGCCGCTGGCACCCTGGGGCCAGCATGCAAAATGCCGCCGGCAAGCAGGGGCCTGCGGAGGAGATGCCGTTGGCAACTGGGTGACGATGTGGGGGATGCCAGCAGGGAGCGAGAGATTAGAAGAGGGACAGGCCTGTAGACTGAGTTTCACTTTTATGTGAAACCTACATGCTTAAATGGGAACTAAACTATCGTGTAAGGCATTGCACCAGCACCGTGAGGATCCAGCATCGCTTTAGCTTAGGACAGCAGTGCTTTCTACTCATACTCATTTATGGTGTAACAACTGGTGGAGGAATGAATGAGAGAACACGTTGATCCCTCCTTGCTCTTACATGCAGATAAGGACGTACACATCCACACCACCACAGATTCATCGCATCCCTCACAATCTCAGCGTTGAAAGCGGATTGTCTCTTTCCTTTACTGCCTTTTAAGCCCCTCGTGAGAGGCATATTGCCAAAGACTCTAGAATCAAGAAATTAGTAGCCAGACACTGATTTTATTATTTTTGAGAAATGGAATGTTTCAATCACAGAAACTTTAAGTGATGTTTGACCAAAACCACGTTTATTACAAAAAAAAGAAACGAAACCGACAAGTTGACATAATATTTGGCTACAATGCAGCAGCAGTCTTGCTCTTTGTAATCACAAATTCAAGGTGACCCTGGTTAATAAAATTCACCACCATTGTCATCTGGCATTAAAAAAAAAAAAATATATATATATATATATGTATATCTATAGTGCTTTCAGTAGCGGCGGGTAAAACGGGGTTCAGTTGGTCTGTTCGTTCGCTCCTGGCCTGCAAATACTCCTTGTATTCCGCTACTCTGCATCATCTGGCTCTGGTTTCCAACTTGCGTGAAGCCTCCGCGCCTAAAAACAAGATCACACGAATGGAGAATTGCACAGAAAAGTTAATACTATTGTGACTCTGAGAAAAGATGTTCGCTTAGGTTTTTTTCTACTTGCTAATCCATAGTTAAGCAGCAGCTAAAAGTATTAATTTTCACAATTCACATAGGAATTTCTTCTTTTTAAAGATCAGTCAGCAATTATAAAAACATTATAAGCACTCTGACAAAGCTTCTTACCCCGACATCCCTCCTCGATTCATCACATGGCCTGGTCCTGACTGACCAGGCATGCTTCTATCACCACCTAATTTAAAAAAAAAAAAAGAAAAAAAAAAAAAAAAAGAAAAAAAAATACTTTTGTGTTTTCCTAATAAAAAAGCCACCTTGTTCCCAGAATTTTATTTGCTTTCTCGGTAATGCCATTAAAGCTCCATAGGAATTTTAACTACCGCTAGAATTTCAGCAGCAGTAATTCATAGAAAAAACCACGATCACACTGGTAAGCAGCAAGTGTACCTTGCCATCTCTCATGATCCCGTCCCATCATTCCTCCATCCACATTTCCCTGCCATGAACGATCTTGATGCCCCTCTAACTTTCGACCATGATCTCCCCAGTCACGTCCATCTCTTAAAAAAATAAAAGAACATCTTCTAGGTGTGTCCCTTATCCATTTAGCAGCACAGGGTAAAGCCAAACACCGTACCCCATACGAAAGTGTATTAAATTGTTTATCGAGCTACATCTATAGCCACCTGATCATTGCAATAAAAACTGGTCAAAGAGAAATGATGAGAAACTTGCTGAACAGCATCCTTTGCACAACAAAGCTCACCTTTTTCTGATCTACAGAGACAGAATTAGTATCGCAATGTACTAAAATACTTAAACATGGAATAATTCATTGACAGCCATTCTTCTGTCTGGTATATTTATGCAGAACCGAACATTATGCATCTGGAATATGGCTAGCTTGCCTAGCTGGTTTAAAGACAAACCACTACGATTCCAGATGAGTCTCAGTTCCCCACCATTGCAGAGATTCTGACTCTATTTCCTTAAAACCCCACCACAAGCCACAAATGAGACTTTTGTAGGTGTTACTGGAGCATCCGGTACAGGACTGAATCTCATCTGTAGAAAAGAAAGTTATTTACAAGAGGACCACAGTTATGAGCTGAGCTAACTGAGCAGCACTTCTTTACTCACTACAAGGCTCCATTCTCTTGATGCACAGGGGAGCTACATGTGTGAATTCCTTGCTTCTCCAGATGCTTGAAGAAACTATCTGGAGAAAGGATTCACACTTGTCAAACTGCTTCCGGTGTCACCCTTCAAAGGTTCACCAAGCATTAAAATTTTAAGAACCAACACATCACTTCCCTTATTTCATATGCACTAACCGGGTTTGTGGAGGTATCCCTCTCCCTTCACTCATTCTTCTGTCAGACCCATAGCCACCCCAACTATCCCGGGAGTGACGATCGGGCCCTCCGTGGCGTTCATCTGGGTAATGCTGGAAGGCAAATGGTACAGGGTTATGCTAAGAATGAATACAGGTTTTCTTTTAGCATTGCAAAAATTCAGCTCCTCAGAGGTTGCCTTTCTATAAGCCGTCAGAAAATAAAACGGTAGCTGTCTCATTTTTTACTGGTTCCATTGTTGCTACTGTGCGTGGTTCACTCTAGGCATTTATGTGTTTCACAGCACATATTCTGCTCTGCTCATTGGTGGGAGAAGGCTTTCTGTTTAGCAGGGTGTTTTTTTTGTTTGGTAGGGTGTTTTTAAGGCTTACATTTTGGCTCCAGATTTTTAATTTTTACACTGAATATCTGCTACTTCCTACCTCTCTTCAGAAATGAAAGGTTTTGTATACCACTGTGGTACCGGTTTTCACACCTGTCCTTTTACAGTCATCTGCCTTGTTCCATTATGACACCAGCTATTTTCTACAAACCATTTAGATAAACGTCAGAGAAGGGATCCCTCGCCAGCTAAGGATAAGACGCTACAGTAACTACCTCTTACACAGATGCCTAAGATGGTTAACCAGAAAACTTTTATCGCCACATACCAGCCTGAAAAGATGCTGTATCGTAGCTCCCATCGCTCGGAGGTTTCCCCCCGCCCCGATCTGCGGCTACCGCCCTAGCAAGCAGGTAACTTAGTAACTTACGTTCCACACGTTAGCACGCAAAATCAGTTGCTGCTTGAACCTCTGCTCAGTTTAAACCCAGTGGTGGCTGCATTTAAGAACTAGGCAGCATGCGCACTGTGTTCTTTCCGCTTTGGGGTCGGTTTGTTTGGCTTTTTAACTGAAGCGGTTATTTGGGTATAACCCACCTGCCCATCTCGATCTGGTATTCCTCTCGAACCGTCTCTTCTGGAACAAAAAAAAAAAAAAAAAAAAAAAACAAAAAAAAAAAAGAGACGTTTCAGTTGAATCAACACAGTAATCACAATTCTGATGTCTGTATGAAATAGCGCATGAAAGTGTATCTTCATTAGGCTGTAAATCTGAACACCGATGTTTCTTTAGTGGTAAGATATTCAAATGAGTTCTTGTTTCACAGCATAGAAAGAGATCAAAGGTAACATCTATTACTGTAATATGGGTAAGCAAGGCATCACTGAGGCATGGTCAGGCACTCGATGGTACCGAGGGAGAATACTGAGTGAACCTACCAGTATCAGAAATTAGTTAAAAGCACAAGCAAAGTGATACGGTTTCTGCCAAAGATCCTTTGAGAGCAAAACAGAAGTCTCAATAGCACTACGCAGAAAGTATATTGGCATTCTGGGAAACTAAAAATCTGCCTTAGTTAAGCTGCAAAGATGAAAGTAGGGAAAGTTTTAAAGTAAAAGGAAATGGCTAAATCTTAGGCTAATGAACAGGGATTCATAAACCAGATTTCCACACATTTCGAGAGAAGCTGTAGGATCTCCCTCGGCATCATGGCACACTACATTAGGACTTGGCTTATAATCTTTATGCAGCCTCTTTCCGCTAATTCCGTAAACGACGGAAACACGGTATTGCAAGCACGTATAAAATTAGACACGAGAAATGCACAAGGGCCATTTGTTTTGCTCATCTCTTCTGGCACCCTTCAAGCCATTAGTAAGCCACACAAAGACACCTAATTTCCATAAAGGCATAGGAAGAAAAGACACCGCCTTGCCGACCTGTCCAAACAATGATCTTGGTATCGGCCACGATCCCTGTGGTCAAAGTCGTGGAAGCGGTCTTGACGACTAAATTCAGAATGATACCTATCATCCATTGCCATTCGCTTCGCCTCTGGCCAGTACGGGTCATCTCGCCTGCAAAAAAGGTCGTGATTAGTAGTAATCTCAAAACAATCTTCCTTTCCTGTTCTCTTGTTATAAAACCTCATTCAATCCAATTATCCAAACAATTATTTTTGATTTATAATTAAAAATCCTTGTGTGTTAAGCAGGCACCGCACTTCAGTTTCAGAGGAAGCTAGGTGTATTGACATTATACAAAAAGCTTAATCTCAGCATGTGCTGACATGAGAAAAGAATAAGTATCTGTTCCCGCTAGCAATCCTGCTTCAGAGTCAATAGGCACAGTTTCTATTCTCAATCACTCCTCTGTAGGAAGTAAGAATTTTAAGCCTGCTGTAATAAAACTGTCCTTACAGGTATACGAGTATGACATTTGCTCTTTCTCAAGATCGGTATTAAAGTGTTAAAAGCAACATGTAAATAGTCTTTCAGTTGTGAGCTCCCATGCCTGCTTTAGCAAGAGTACTCACAATTTATATAGGCTTTAGAATGCTCTATCCGTAACTGAATGTGGCCGAAGAGTTTGGAACCTCATCGCGGTTATCGTTACCTGCCGTCAGGATCGTAAGGCCTTCTCATGGCAGATCGCCGTTCTTGTTCGTAGCGTAGCTGTTCCTGCTGACGTCGCAGCTCTTCCCTCTCTCGCTGGATTCGCTCCTGTTCTCGTCTCCTTTCCTGCTCTATGTGCATTCTTTCTCTCTCCAATCTCTCCCTCTCCAAGCGCTCTCTGTCAAGACGCTGCCTTTGAAATTCAAGTCGTTCTCGCTCTCTCTGGAGCCTCTGTCTTTCATCCCGCTCATGAATAGCTTGAAGACGTTGTTCTCGTTCTCGCCTCTCTCTCTCTCTAATTGAAATAGAGATATTTTGTTCTCAACTGAGAATCTTAAGTCTAAGCTTTAATGCTTCTTTGTTTTGGGCGGGGTTTCTTGTTTGCCCCCTTTTTTTTTTTTTTTTAATGTTTCTACGTTCTTCCCACTACCTGCTTAAATGTGAATGATCTCTTCTCAACTAAATCCCAGCTGCTTAGTTGGGGGGGGGGAATAAAGTCCATACACATGAAAGAAGCAAGGGTAAGCGTTCTGCATAAGGAACACAGTATCTACTCTAAGTCAGCTCTGAAAAAGCTTTCATAGAGCACAGCATGTCCTAAGACAGAAGTCTGACAAACAGAAAGTATTTACAAGCTTCCAGTGAAAAATGAAGTATGGAAATTCAAATCTGATCGAGTGGAATATGAGACCTGAAAGCACCTACAAAAGTTATCATTCAACAAAAGACTCCCAAAAAGCATAGGCTTAGAGAAGATTGATTTCAGTAGTAAAAACTTTCACAATTGGGCATTATGTCTGTTCTATCAATAGATTAGTATCAAATCAGTCTGAGATACTGATGTTGGAGGGCCAGCACACCACTACTTTGCAGCCTGTTCAAAACCCAGATAAGGGAAGTAAAAACAAATGCCATCCAAAGTTTAGAGCAAAACTGGGAAAACTCACCGGCGTCTTTCTGTTTCCCTGATTTCTCGCTCCCTCTGTCTCTGACGTTCACGTTCTCGCTGTTCTTTGATTTTATCAAACGATAAAATGTCTTGCTTTTCTTTGCTCTCGGATTTGCGATCCTGGCTTTTTGTACTCTGAGTTAAATCAAAACAATTCGTTAGCTGAACACAGTGCATTTTTAGCTAAAATTCCTAGGCAAAAGGCCTACCTTGTGCCAACCTGAATAAAACAGACTATCGTACCTTCCCAGAGGTAAATAATGTTGGAATTCCATGGAAAAGTAGGTCAGGGAAAAGTACCCTGAATTTGGCTAGAACTTCTAAAGATTTTAAATATATATAAATACTAGGGGCCCGTGATCTGTCTTGCACTGGTGGCAAACGATACACTGCTTTAAAGGTCACTGGTCACCACACTCCACGCTCGGGGAAATACATCATCTTAACGCCATTTTCACGTTCCAACTCTACTTCTTCAACTAGGACAGCAGCGACAAAAACGATAAAGATCATAACTGCAACTATAAAGATCATAATTGCAGCATCATTAACACCCTAATGCTTCTAAAAAGTGATAAAAGGATAGCTGTTCCCAATATACAAGGCAAAAAAACCCTTCAACTACATGCATATAAAGCTATTTTACACGTATTTTTACAGAAAGGCTTCTCTGAAAGTTGTACTTACCCTCTCTTTTGATGTAGAGGTTTTCACACTAATAACTGGTTCTCCTTTAGATTTATCCATTACCACTGTCCTTTCGGTTCCGCGACTTGCTAGAAAACAAAATACATCCAAGAATAAATAATATGCAAGACATTCAAAAATTCTTGCGAGATTTAAAACTGTCGAGATACTAAGCAATAAAATTATATTTTATTGAGGTTTTAAATAACCTATGGAAGAATACATTTATGATTTAAATAGCTTACCAAGATTTGGCCAAGTTGGGGATGGGGGCAGTAAAGCTATCACAAAATTACAGTAGTGTTTTCTGGCAGGGATGACAGTTAAAAGAAAGCAAATTTCATTTCATTCTTCTGTCTGCAAAATACATCCCTTTGCCATAAAAAAAGAAAACCAACACACAGAACCGCACTGTGTCAGGTCTAAACGCAGTGATAGTTCTATAAAATTCAGAGATTAGCATTTTGAGTATTTAAAGCCCAGTAATTATGAAAACTTTGTTGCTAAGTTACTAGCATTCTAAGTCAGAAAAAAAATTTTTCAAAGTATTTTCTGGTGGTGTTTTTTGTTCACCGTGAAAACCTCAGTACTACTAAGTACGCTTCATGGTCTTTTTACTGAATTATGAATCACATCTAATAACAACACTGAGGTTTGCAGAAGCTGAAGTCTTCTAATCAGCCACGATTCTGAATGTTTACACTTGTTCCTCCATTTCCTACTTAGCCAATAAAGGAAATTTTTTTGGATGCAAAGTAGCAGCTTTGTTGCAGTCACTTATATTCTTTGTACCAATTTTTTTTTAATTTGTTTTTTAAAACAAGTATCCTTGAAAACATTCCTGAAAGACAGCTAGAATTACCTGATTTGCTTGCCCTAGATCTATCAGAGGATCCAGCCTTTTGTTCATCTTTCTCTTTTCCTTCTTTTTCATCTTTTCCATCTTTTTCTGATTTCTTAGCATCATCTTTTTTGTCGGTCTTCTCCTCCTTCTTAATACCAACAGACCTATAGGTAAACTTTGCTTTAATAGCGAACCTAACAAAAAATGCTATATAACCACTCTGATCAAGCCAACCGTGTCAAAAAAAAAAAAAAAAAAAAAGAAAACCCACAAAAAAAACCAAAACACCAAACCGAAAAAACTCAACACAAAAACCCTCCAAAAATTAATCTCAAAACCCCTACTCGCAATACTTTCTATGTGGCAGTGCTGAAGCCAATGCATACTTCTATGCACCATTAAGAGTAGCAACTGATACTGAGCTAAAGCTGACCAAAAGTGAGAAACAACAGAAAATCCTTCTGAATATTTAGAGACTTCAAGTGCTAGAAGTAAAGTCTTCTGTTCTGCCTATAAGTAAAGTTCACGCTTAGCAGAGGGGGAAGAGGGCCCACACAGGTAGAGATCGAGCTCCACCAAAAAAGCTTTTGAAAACAAATACCTTAAACACCCAATGCAAGCAGGCCAGGCTGCCAAAGCATCTCCTTTGCCAAATCTTTCAAAATTTTATGAGAACAAAAAGTAGTAAAGCAAAATGCCTCTTTCAAAAGCAACAGACCACTTGAAAAACAAATATTGAAGTATCACTCGCTAACCATGCAAAGAGTCTATCAAAAAGACAGACTAAATCCTGGAAATATGTGTCAGTTGAAAGAGCAGACCAAGCCAAAGTCAGATCAGAGGATGAACGATTCTGATAAAAATAATGGTTTATCTAGAAACGAGTTGATTGGATATCTCCTGATATAACTGACAAGTTTTGATGCTAAACCCTGAAGAGCTCCGTATTTCTGAACAGAGGGCAAATTACTGCTGTAGAATACCAATTTCAATTTTTCAAGTATTACTCCTATTTCAGATGCAGTATGAAGCAATAAATCAAGATTTATTATAGTTACACTGTTCACTTTGGTCATGTGGCTGCATTTCAAATGAGTGGCCTTTAAACACAGAAAAATACCGAAAAACACTTTACTTCTCAGATTTGGACTCTGCAGAATGGTGCCTGTCTTTTTCCTTCCTTGTTTCACCTTCCTTTTTGTCTGAAGGCTTTTTCCCAGCTGGTTCATTTTTTGCCTAGAATTTTAGCCAGAAATATTTTTATAATAAGAGACAGGCATTAAACTGGCACACTTTTATTTCCACTACACTGTCATGGAATAGCTACCACTTACCTTTTCCACAGAAATCATTTTTCCATGCAGCTCTGTTCTGTGGAGATGATTAATACACTTAGTGGCTTCTTCAGATGTTGACATTGTAACAAATCCGTAACAGCGAGCACCGGGACTGCGAGCATTTGTCACTACTTTTGCACCGACCACCTTTGGGAAAAAAATTATTCTGTGTTTGCAGATCCGTCACCAAATAAATTCTAACTCAATCACCATTTGAGCAGCTCTCTCTACCAGTACCACACAGTATAGCACCTATCCACTTTTAACAGGGAGGAAATATGCTCAGCACACAACATTTCATCAGCATTCTCAGAAGACAATGTTGCTAGGCTCGTTTGACAGGCAGGGAAGGAAAGGTTATGGTTTTAACTTGACCTCTATACTGTCGGGCCAACCATGTTCTAGAAGTGCCTCACTGAAGACTACTTCACAGAATACGATGTGAACAGCGTTTACACCCAAGTCAACAGCAACACAAACGCAGCTGAAAAGGTTCAAATTTAAGATTATTCCACATGCGTTCTGAATAAAGTATAAAACAAACACAAAATTCTATGAAACAGATAAACCTGATTGTGGAACAGATTGTTGATACAGCTCTACTGAAAAAAAGAGACCGCCATAATAACCAGCTCAGAAAATTCATCTTCAAGTTGCGGAGCAGGTCAATAACTTAAGGAAGACATATATATGCGGGGGAGAGTGGGGGTGTAATAATAAAAATAATGAAAAAAAAAAAAAAAAAAAAACCCAAACCTACCACCACTTTGTCTTTTCTTACAGAACACCTCTGCTAGTTTCTGACCACAGATTACAATCTCTGACAGCACAGAGGCATGCACTTAGTGACACAAACATTTAATAATACATTCAGAAATGTATTAGGAGAAATGGGAGATGGTCATGGAAAGAGTTCCCTTTCACAACTTCTGCTCTCATATCCTAGCTGGCACTGAAGAACAAATGGAAGCCTGCCCACAAAGACTAGATTTCTCAAAGGCATATACCCCTTGAAATGGAACAGTTTAAAACAGCATTAACTATTGCTGGACACCCAAGAGGTATAATTAGACTACAGCACACTAGATGACAACCCATCAGTCTCTCCTGTCGAGAATTGCCTCGATTTTACAGGTATCTGCACAGAGATTCTCCGAAACCTGGATTTCTGCCTACCCCCTCCCTCCCATTTCAGTCAACCTTCTTTATGAAGTATGCTACTTTCAGACACAGAGTTTCAAAAGAACACAAGAAAGATAAGTGCTTAGCCTACCCAGTTATTCATTAGGAAAAATAAGAGCTAAATTTAAGGTCATCCTTTTAAATTGATAAAATGGTTTGTTAATTTACATACCAGCTACGTACCTTTCCATACTTGCTGAAAAGATTCTTCAAGTCTGTAGCTCTAGTAGAGGATGAAAGTCCACTAACCCACAAATTTCTGCCAGAACCACTACCCACACGGCCTAAGGTACAAAAAAGCCAAACATAAAAGACCATGTAGCACAAGAATGCAAGAGTGAAAAAGTAATCGCCCTACAAACCCCACTTTTTTTTTCTTCATAAACCTCCTCACATTCAATTTTACTTCTACCTCTTCCAATCAATCTTAAAATTAACAGATGCATTGCAGCCTGCAAAAGTGAACTTCTGAACTCCATACCTGATGTGCATTTGATGAGTTTTCATCTACATATTGTCTTCCTACACTTCAATTGCTTTTATGAGAATTACAAAGTATTAAATGTTAATTCACAAGAGACTCTTTTTTAAAAAAACTTTGTCAGTTAATAAGGTTCCAGAAGTTACGTGGACAGAAATTTACAATACATGCTTTGAAGGCCTACGTTACAACTGCATTGATGGTTCGCTGAATTAACAGTCCTCACCAGAATTGCCACTCAGAATATAAACCCATAGATTTAGGCATCTGTTGAGATTTTTCACACAAAACCTGGTCTTGCCAGTACCTATCACCATTCACAAAGTTAGTGGGACTCCAATATAAATATTACAGTGAAGATATATGCACACTTAGGGAATTAACAAGACATAAAAAATAAGCAATGCAAGAAAGGCAAGTCAAAAAGTGAGTAGAACTATGATTCCATTCGCTCCTTTGAATGTTTACTTGCTACAATTGACTCAAAAGTAATGGTTACATTTGAACCCATAATGGTTTTTTTCCCCCAAGTCATTTGTACTTTTTTTTTAAAAAAAAAAAAACCAACATACCTTTCTCATCCTTTGAGATTATCTTTGTATCTCTGTCCTCCTCAACAGGGCTAAAGACAAAACACCACATTATTCAGCCGATCATATGCAAAAAGAACATTAATTCTAGATTTGCACTAAATTGGATACCTACCAGTAAATTAGTTCTGAAAAAAAACGCTATCTTTGCAAATTTATAGAAGAGTGACAGGAAATATGGGATTCGTATCCTTAAACTGACAATTCTGGTTTGCAGATGACAGAAATAAGAGTAATTTAAGAAAACAACCTTTGAAGGTTGAGGAAGGAAAGAAATCAAACCCTCTGTGTTTAAAAAAAAAAAATAAAAATCTGCACATGGAGAAATAAAACAGACTCTTTAGGAATAGGCTACAATTTCATCAGTCTCGGTGGCCAATTGAAGGAAACAGCTTATTCGCATCACTTAACGACCAATGAAAAAAAGATAGCATCTGGTCTATAACGGAGAAAAAACAAACCTCTTTTTCTGATCACCGCCCTCACTGGTTGAGGACTCTTTAGTAGCAGGGGATTCCTCAGAATTAGCTTTGTCTTCTGTTTTCTTGGCATCTTCTTTGCTATCTTTGGCTTCGGGACCTGCGCCTTTTTCCGCTGTTTCCCCACTAGAGGCTTCCAGGCCTTGGGAGCGTTTGCTACTCTGATCGCTTAGGGTCTCTACTACTAAAGGTTCAGAGTCCGGTTTCTCTTCCTCTATTGTCTGTTCACTTGTCTCCCCTTTTGCTACAACTAAACGCTTTGCTTCCTTCCTTGCCATAGCTTGTGCCGATTTGCTGTCCAAATCTAAAGCATCTTCCTCCAACTGAGCGGCAGCAAGAGCGTCCTCTTCCTCTGCTAGCCTCTTGCCTGGCACCACGTTACTTGCTTCCTGTGCATGTGGCCGCTCCGCTTCGGAAGTTTCTTCGTTAAGTAGTTCAGATTTACAAGTTTCCCCCAAAATGTCGAGTATTTTCTCATTTTCTACGGATTTAACAGGAATAGAATGGCACAAGATTTAATCACCAGGGAAATACAGCAATCACAAATGTGGAACTGGCATGGCTGCCACACTAACACCAAGAGAACTTCTAAGCTACACAGAGATTGGAAAACCCTAGTGTACACAGTGTTAAAAGTACTACGCTAACTGCTGTCTGACAAACTACCAAATCAGCCCTAAAGTGTTAACAGGGAAGAAAAATGCCCCCACAGATTTAACAAAAACCTTCTGGCTGATCCTTGATATTCTTCATGAAATCGTTCAGCTCTGTTTCTTCTCTAGTTAGCTTCCAGAGTCCGAGATGCTTAACTGAACGTATCAAGGCACTGAGGGTTCAATTTCCAAATTTCTGTGCAATTCTTTTAGCAGACAGTCCAACATGAGAACTGGGCATCTTCTGATGGTGCACGAGTGCGTTTGCAGTCCAGAAAGCGTATAGGATCTGTAGAAAATTCCTGTGACGACAGTGTATTCCTTCTTCTGAAGTCCAGTCACTCTTTAATTTCTGTTCTGTACCAAAGCTTTGTATTACCTATGCTCCTGTATTTATGCTCACAGAACTACAGTACAGTGTGATATCACAAGATCTGTTTTCAGAACCTGTACACCTTTAAGGCTCAATCCTTAACTCCACTGTAGGTTACAGTTCTATGGAACCATTTCATCACATTAAATACATGTTTTCAAAAAGCGGTTATTCACAGATCTGGTGATATGACTGGGTTTCCAATCTCTATGACCCTGCATGACCTGGATTGTCCACCATAATAACGTATACTACAGTAATGCATAAAAAAAAAAAAAACCAAACAAACAAACAAACAAAAAAAAAACCAACCAGGGACACAAAAATAATTAAATGAAGAATGAAACTGTTTCAACGCCCAGGACTTTTTTTTTTTTTTTTCATTTAAACAAACAAACAAAAAAACCCAAACACCAAATAACAAAAAAAAAAAACCAAAGACACAAAAACAAAAAAACAGTACCTGGCTCCAAAGGTAACTCTTCAACTTCCTGCAGTGAAAGAGATAAAAAAACCTGAGAAATATCACTATTTCATAAGAAGCCAAAATGTTATTCTGAGTGACACCTCTCACCCCCCCCAAGATAGAAGAGAATTTAGGGAGTTACTATAATTTAGCTTATTTCAGCTTTGAAAACGTTGAATTTTAAATAAGTTTCTCACAAGAAGGTTCACCATTACTTTTTAATGCCTTCAAGTTTTATGAAATGCATAAAAACTTCAATATTTCTCAAATTCAGACATCTGTTGAACACACGGTACGCATTCGCACGTGTAAATAAAGCAACAAATGTATGCAGCATAGAGCAAAGTTTATCTTCATGTTACCCTTCTCTAGAGTCTACTTTACGAAGTCTGCTTTCTGAAAAGAGGATCGATAGAAACGCCAGCTTCACCTGGAGCTACAAGTGTCCTTAACCTACCATGAGTGATATGGAAACAAAGCCGGTATTTCAGGAATAGCTCGGTTTCAGCTTTCTTGTCAACATGGGATACATACACTTTTAATGAAAGTTAAATATAATGTAAGGCACTGAGCTGGTTTACGCAACAGGTAAAAAGAATCCAATCTACCACCCAAACTCAGTATGATATATACATCACATATATATTGACCTGACAGATAGATATCTTTGTCCATACGATTAAATTAGAAAGCCATTAGTTCCTATTCTTTTCAGAATAAGAATGCAGCCACTGTGTACTACCTGTACACATCTGTTTCAGCATACAGCTTATATGGCATATATTATGCCTGTTCATTTGTAAAGAAAAATTGGTTACCATTTACCTTTATTACGGTTAAATCAGATGACGAAGCATCTAAACTGTTTCCAACATCTTCAACCTCTACCTTTAAAAAGTAAATGGAAGACATTTTGTTATCTATAAAAGAATGGTATGGTGAATGAAACCTGAATGAGAAATCAAAGGTTTTATTTTCACTGGCAACTGATATTAAGCAAATATATGTAGCATCCAAAACGACCAATAAGGATAAAAACTGACCAATGACTGCCATGGCTCTTCCCAATCCCCACTGCCTGAATAAGCTTTCTCATTACCTCTCGAATATGTTGGTCAGCTCACAAAAATCTTTTAAGGATGGGGATTCCAACAGCAAACTTTCTCTTCCTCTTTCTCTCTTATTTACAGCAACAACATAGAGCAAAAAAGTCTATGGGACTCAATGACTGTTTTCTTTACTGATAAAAGACCGCAGGAGCTGACCTGGACTCCGGCAATTTAGTCACTGAAAAAACCCACTTTCTGGATATTTCTATTTGACTTGTGTGGGGCAGGGATATGCTTGAGGATAGGGGGTTAAGCTTATTTCTGCAACTTTCAGATTTGGGAGGGGAACCACCCAACTTTAGAATGTTGTAGCCCAGACTGATGACACAATGTACACACACAACAAAGAGCTATACTTCCCTATTAGATGGGGCAGAAATAACTTTCTTCAAATGCTTTGTTGTACATTTCAGGAGATAAACACTTGACTTTGGGGAAAAAAATTATCTTCTAGCCCAGATGGACAATATCATATGAGCAGTGCGACAGCCAGATGAACACAGAAAGCCAACGTAAAAATACTTTCAACAACTGAGTAACTGCAAGACCCTATCTTAACACAAAAATAATCTAAAATATAGTTCCCAGAATGTTGCTGTACAGCTGAAGTAAACAAGGCTACAGCATCTGTATGCCTCACATGTCCTCCTAAATAAAGATATGCAAATGGGAATGTAAACATAAGGTGAAGCAGAGAGTTCAAAGCATGATTAAAATGAGTGCTTTCTGGGTTACTATTAATTTGTACAGTCATACACGTACAAACAATCTAAGCATTTTAAAATCAAGAACGCTATTTCCACAAATACATAAAAGAAGAAAAAGCAATGACCATGACAACTGGTAGAGCCCCGATTTGTTTCAAATACTCTTTAGCTACTGTTTTGCTATTTAATTAAAAAAAAAAAAAAGGAAAAAAGAATCTGATTCCACACACGTAAGAGATGCATACCATCACTACTGGTATTTCTCTTGATTCTTCTTTAATTTCTGAAAATTGTGGGGATGCCTCCAAGTTACCTACAGCATATTCTGTAGGCTGATCTGGAAGTTCTTTCACTTCTGCATCAGCATTTTCTTTACTATCAGACAGTGAGTCAAGAATATTATCAGCACTGTAATCCTCTCCGCAATCTACCGCATTGCCATTATCTATTTCAGCTTCATCTAACACACTAATATCCATCATGTCAATATCCTGCAAGTTATCCAAACTTGCTTCAATATCCTCCTGTAAAAAGAAAAAAAGTATATATAATAGTCATTGTAACTTGAAAGCAATGCTACCATTACTTCGCTTCAAGTAGTAGACAGCCTCACATACCTGTCCATCTCCCAAATCCTCTTCCAGGCCATTATCTTCTACTCCCTCTTCATCTGGTCTACGTCCTAACAACATTATGATCGTTAGAATGAAAAGAAGGCAACAATACGGATACTTCAAGTTTTATTTTTTCATCAGACTTGGTATTCCATTCAGTTTAGTTATCTGCTTTTTCCTTATTTTCCACAACTGAGTGTTCATATACCATCCCAGTTCAGTAGCTGACAAACATGCTACAGTCCGAAGTCTGTCACGAGGTCAAGAAACACCGCTGTGCACTCCCCAGAGCATTTGGCTCAGCTAAGACTGCAGTAATTTATTATCTCAAACTTTCATTTCTTTACAGACATTTACTAGAAGGAAAAAAGAAAAAAAGCAACCAAACAAAAAACCCAACACGAAACAAAAAAACCACTCTACATGTAAGCATTACTGCAGTGCTCCTTTCACCAGCTGGACACATAATATTGGAATTGACATTACTGAAAACAGTACGCTAGTTTCAGCACCAAATAGGAGCTCCTCAAACTCAGAGCTAAGTAGTTGTTTCATCTTTTATGAGTGTTATTTTCCTTGAAAACTACAAGCACATTAAAATAAAAAGGGGAAAAGGCTTTCAGAGCTAAGAGGAACATCTCATCTATTTCCACCCCAATGCTAAAAGCGCTATAATATACGTTAGGTATTTTTCTGAGACTTGAAAATGAAAGCGATTACCAAAGATCTCTCTGCTTTTACGCACAGTTGTGCCATTAATTCTCTTTCCAGTTAAGATTTCACATTTTATTTTGCAAGCAAACATAACATCACTCCAAATTGGATGTAACGACAAAAGTCTGGGTCAAGCAAATTAGCTGGCAAAACATTCGAGCCTCATCTCAGAAATTTACATTTTGTGTAGATCAAAATTGATAATTTAAATCAAATGCTTCATCTAAACTAGTTATTCTGCTCTGCTCTAATACAAAAGTAAGTTTCAACATTATTTGATTACTAAATAAGATCAAACTGTGCTAATTAACTAATTTTAGAAAAATAGCAGATTATTTTTAAAAATAAGGATTATGTAAGTCTATGTCTCACCATTAGAAAAATCATGCACAGAGAAAGCCTTAAAAACATATCCAATTTCAGATATTGATTAAAAACTAGTCTTCTGGGGAGAAAAGAGAAACCGCTATTAGCTATGAAGCATAAGCATAACACACTACAGAGGTTATTTTGAATTTGCTAGAAAGTCTGCATTTCTACCTCAAAAACCCCCCTTATATTTCTCAAAAGTAAAGGTACAGCCACGCAAAAAACCCAATTATCTATTTTAAAAACACCGACACTGCTTCAGCATTACTTAGTAATTCCTGCTACAGTTTTCAGGGAACTCGTAGAACAAACCAACAGATCCTTCGAGTGGACCAATTCCTGCCTTATTAAATTACATGAAGTTCTGTGAATAAATGACCAGTAAGTTTAATACCATACCCGCCCATCCCTAGAAACCTGAGCACAAATGCGGGGAAGAGTCCCAGTAACATATGGGATTAAAGGTCAGAACCAAGGAAGAGAAGATTCAACTGTGCTTAATTTCTTCCAGAGAACCAGTTTTACCCAAATCTGGCTCAGACAAGTAATGTTAGCTATAGCTTTGGGACTGCAAAACATTCAGCAACAGTGCCAAAATTAAGCCAAGCACCTTTCCAAAAGGAAAAGCAGACTTCGGAAAAAAGATTAGCAAGGTTCAATTTCATGAGTAAAAGCTGCTAGAAGACTCAAGAGAGATGGGGTGGAGATCCTCTCTAACTGCCCTGTACCTTTGCTGCTTCTTTTTGGAGTTTTCTTCATTATATTTTCTGAAATCACTGGAATTTCATCAGGATTCCCCCCTTCCTCCTCAATTGCCTATTAAGGGGAAAAGATAAAGATAAACATCAAGACAAACATAAAAATTCCATTTGTGTATTTCTGTTGAGTTTAAGACCTGGACGCCAGAGGCAGAAAAATACCAAAACAAGAATCTAGCGCTTAGACAGCAGCAACTTGGATACAGAAGCCAAAGACCACCCAGATCAAAGCAACAAGCACACAGGAAACAGTAACGTGTCAGTGTAAAGTTTCTGGAAAGCACTCAGCAACATAACCTACGGACAAAAAAGTCAATCCTGCAGCGTTTGCAACAGTGCACACAAATATCCGAGGCGTTGCGACAGAGTAAGAACCTCGGCTCTAGGAGACAGCAAGCATCAGTTCAATAAAGGCGGTCCCCATGCTACTAACATACCAGACATTCTGATGAGAATACAGGCTACCAGCTAGAAAGCCAGAAAAAAAAATCAGTACGCAGCAACAAGCCTAGTAGACAGCGTAGAGAACTGTAAATCCAGGAGCTCAATGCATGGCAGAAAGCCCACGAGGCTAGGAACACTTGGGCCGAGTGCCACGGCAGACACGCTGTACTGTGCAAGTCTAGGAAATCGGAGGGGGGCTCGCTGCGTAGATGGAAACGCCAGACTCGCACACGTACACCCCACCACTGCCACATGACACTGGCGCTCTCAGGGGCGACCAAGTACGGGGCCACGCTCGCCACGCACGGAACGCTCGCGCTGGGCCTGACAGGCTCCACAGAACCACCCCCAGAGCCCGGCGCACGCCCCCTGCTCCCCGCGGCCCCGTTCCCTCCGCTCTACGGCCGTTTGGCGCCATTTTCCTCAGCAGTGCCTTGCGGGCTAGGGTCGTGCACGCGCCGGCTACGCCTCCCCCTCAGGCAGCCCCGGCGCGTCTCCCTGCTCACCTTCCTGAGTCGCTCCATGAGAACGCTCTTGTTTCCACCGCTGTCCAAATTGCGGCGCTTGAGTTCAGCCCGCAAGTCTATCACGCGCAGCTCGCTCAGCCGCCGCCGGTTTTCAGACTCCGAACTGGAGACTCCAGACCCACCCAGGGACGCAGATTCTCCCTGCCCGGCCACTGACTGACTCTCCGCCATGGGGCCGTTGTTTGGACTCGCACACACGGAGCAAGACAGGGTAAAAACAACGGCGAAAACCCGCAGCTGCAGCACAAAATGGTGGCAAAAACTAGACGCACTGAGGAGAAAAGGGGGAGGGAAGCAAAGGAACCGCAGCCCGCACGCGTGTTGACCCGAAGGCCCGGAGGGGTTGCGTGCATGCGCAGAAGAACCTCCCCCGGAGCCAGCCATCGCAGGTGCGCATGCGCACTAGTTCCTTTGTTACCTCACCGCAGGAATGCGCAACCGCAGTCTGTTTCGGCCTTCGAACGCATGCGCGAGAGCTCGCAAGCCGTCCTTAGGCGCCGGCGACGCCGTCTGCGCCTGCGCAAGAGTTGTCATTCAAGTTTTCTTCCAGACCCCGCCTTCCTCCCTCCCCACTGCTCGTCGTCGCCCGTCTCTGCGAGCCTGCGCGTAGCGGGTTTTTTCCCCCTCCCCTCGGCGCGCCTTGGCCTCCCCACCATTTTGTGCTGTGATCGCAAGGTTAGCTGTTTGATTGTGCCGTATTCTCCCCTGCGTTCGGGCTTGAGGCGGAATACCGAAGGGGCCTTGATGGCGGAGAGTCAATCAGCGGCCGGGCTGGGGGACTTCACATCCCTTGGTGGGGCCGCGGCTCTCGGCTCAGAACCCGAAACCCGGCGGCTGAGCGAGCTGCGAGTCATCGACCTGCGGGCCGAGCTCAAACGCCGTAACTTAGACAGCGGCGGCAACAAGAGCGTTCTCATGGAGCGGCTGAGGAAGGTGAGGCGCAAACCCGGCGGGAGAGGGGGCGGGGGAGGGGGAGGTGTCATCCGGGTCCTTTGTCCCCGGCCCGAGGGCGCTTGGCGCATGCGCGCTCGGGGTCTAGCCCTGAGTCCCGAGCCGCCGTGCCGAGGGAGGCCCTGAGGGGAGCGCGAGCTGGGTTTTGGTGGAGGCGCGGCCGTGTCCCTCTACTGCTTCCCAGTGCTGGCCCTGGGGAACCGCGGGGTGTCCTTTAGCACCAGCGTGCCCCTTTCTTCCTACCGCTGTAGATCCGTTGCTCTTGCGGGGACCGCCAGCAGCCCCGCCCCTGCGCTGCTTCTCGCCACCGCCCCGAACCCCCCCCAGCGGAGACCCGCGCCGCCCGCTCGCGCTCCAGCCTGTGGGCATCCTCGCCGCCGCCCGTACCTCAGCCGTTCCTTTGGAGTGCTACTCTGATTTCACTCTGCGATGGCCCCGGTCTTTCCCTCGTTCCTTGTCCCTGACGTACGCGCGACCTTCCCCGATTTCCTCTCCCGTTCCCCCAGCATATATACACGCTCTTCTTTCCCATCTCTCTTCTCTTGCTTGCTCTGTACACACTCCACCTGACTCCATCACTCCCACCTCTCTGGAATGTATTTTCACAGACTTCCATGAGGCCAGAACAGTATAGTCGGTCCTGACCCTTTTATGGGTTCTAATAGGCCTGCATGTTGAGGAAGAAAAATACTGTCAGATGCGCTTGAGTTCCTGTAGCGGTAACTCTCAGCTTTATGCAGTTAAAGCGCTTATCTGCTGAGTAGGGAGCCTTGTTTAGAGATGAGGGGAACTTTGCTCCTCAATCACAGCTTGACTTGGCTGTGGGGTTCTGTTACAACACCTTGCTATTCGGTGTTTCTAATGGCTGATATGGCTGCCTGGCTGTGTGACCTGAACTAGGATGAGACGCTAATGTTTCCATCTGACAAATCCTTACAAATGCTGTCATGGTTTAACCGTAGTAGGCAGCTAAGCACTACATGGCCTCTCACTTGCCCCCCCTCCCCCCAGCAGGACGGGGGGGAGAATTGGAAGGGTAAAAGTGAGAGAAAACTCGTGGATAAAGACAGTTTAATAATTTTTAAAAATGGAAGGGTGAAAAAACCAACAGAGAGGAGGAAAAAGGAAAAAACCACCCAAGAAAAGCAAGTGATGTAAAAGAAAACAATTGCTCACTGTCAACTGACCGATGCCGAGCCAGTCCCCAAGTAATGGTAGCCCCACCAACTTCCACCCCCACCAGTTTTATTGCTGAGCACGACATTATATGGTATGGAATATCCCTTTGGTCAGCTGGGGTCAGCTGTCCCAGCTGCATCCCCTCCTAACTTGTTGTACACCCCCAGCCTGCTCACTGGCGGGGCAGAGTGAGAAGCAGAAAAGGCCTTGACTCTGTGTAAGCACTGCTTAGCAACAACTAAAACATCCCCGTGTTATCAACGCTGTTGTCAGCACAAATCCAAAACATAGCCCCATACAAGCTACTGGGAAGAAATTTAACTCTATCCCATCCAGAACCAGTACAAATGCACACCAACAAACGATACAATAGATGTCGTGCTGCTGTCTCCAATAGGCCATTGAGGAGGAAGGAGGAGATCCTGATGAAATTCCTGTGGCCTCAGAACTGACCAACAAGAGAATGCCAAAAAGAACTAGCAAAGGTATGGAGTCTAGACAAATACAGTTCATTTGTTTCCATGTAGCTAGAACTTAGCATATGATGTTGATTTCTTCTGTTCCATTAATTTAATTTTTTTTAAAAAGTGCTTTTTCTTTTTCCCTTACGGAAAACAGTAAAACTCTGTTGCGTTAGTGAGCGATAACAAGTTTAAACAATAATATGACACCTACCCGTACTTCCGTTAGCAAGTCTTGAAGCCTGTAGATGAGACTGTAAGCTGCAGGTGTTTCTGTAGTTGTGACCGTGAGTGTAGAACTGTGTCAGGTGCAGAGCAAGCAGCTGCAGCATAAGCTCCTGTGGAAAGCTCTGCCAATGTATAATAAGGTGACTCCACAACACTTCAGGTACTAATTTCCTTGCCGTAACTATATACATTTTCCTTTTTTCATAGAAGCCCTTGAACCTCCATCATCATTGGGCCTTTTTTCATAGAAGCCCTTGAACCTCCATCATCATTGGGATACATTTTTAGATGCAAGAAATTACAGTGGGAATAATTAGAACCATTTTTGCACAAATAACAAACGTGTATAACTTTTGTTAGTGTCATATTTCATTTTATAACTGTCTGTTGTTTTGAAAATAAACTGTTCTGAAATAGCTCATTAGTGATGTAAGTATATTTTGCTTCAAAAATATTAAATATTGTGTGGGCCATGTTACATGTGGTTTATTTGAATGGCTCATAGCCAGTTCTTAAAAGATAGTCTCTGAAACTTACTTTTAAGCTGCTTCCTTTAAGATAACGGGTGAAAACAGAGAAAGAGGAGTTGTTTTTGAATAGCGATGCAAGTTTGCTGGTGACAGATGTGCCTAAACGTGATCTGTGTGTCCCAGATCTTAAAAGTGAAGACTAATTCTACATCAGTTTAATTATTTAATTATTTAAATGGTAAGAGGGAGGGGTTTTGTAACAATGATAGGGTGTTTCTTTGAAATGGAACACCTTGCTAGACAGTGTTGTCTTTTTAGGTACTGAAGCATTATGGAATGAGAGGAGCGTAGCTCTTCAAAAATGTAGCTGTGCTACTTTTAGTTCATGTTCATGCCGTTCGCTTGTATTGAGTGGCAAGTCATCCTCCGTTATATCCAGACAGACTTGGACTTCTGAATCAGGGTCTTAATAATTATTGGTTGAAACAAACTCGGTGTTGAATAGATAATTCAGCAAACAGTAGACGTGTTATGAAATTTAGTGCTATATCTCACTTCAGTGATACTATTTTTAGGAAGAAAACCAGAAGAAGAAGGTGTTGAAGACAATGGACTAGAAGAAAACTCTAGAGATGGACAGGTAAGTGAAATCATGATTGCTGTTACTAAGAATATGCATCATTTAACCTGCAATAAATACACATCTACCCTTTTTCTTTCTGTAGGAGGATATCGAAGCAAGTCTGGATACCTTGCAAGATATTGACATGATGGATATTAGTGTGTTAGATGAAGCTGAAATAGATAACGGCAGTCCTGTAGACTGCGGAGAAGACTATAGTCCTGATAATATTCTCGATTCTCTGTCTGATAATAAAGACAATGTCGACGCAGAAATGAAAGAACTTCCAGATCAGCTAACAGAAACTGAGGTGAGTAGTGGTCTTTGTAGATTTTCAGAAGGTGGGCACATGAGCGTGTTATTTCAGTGTAATAGAATATAGGACGTGAATGTGATACGGATTGTATTTCAACGTGAACAGCTCTCATGTCTTACTCTTTAAGTGGTAAATGTTCTTGGACCTATCAGAGGCTTGAAATGTTCACAGTAGACGGATCACAGCCTCCTTTACCTTGCAGTAACATCTTTGCTTGCCGTGAAAGAAGCCTGGAATTGAAAGTAATGTATTAGTTTCATTGTTCCCTCTTCCCATTTATGTGTGTTTAATATTTAACACATATAATGTAATATGTATATTATATCTAGTATATACTCAGCCATCTAGATATTTATACCTATGGAGAGAGGGGGAGAGAGAGAAATAAGTTTTCAACTCACAGAGAATTTGGAAATCTTTTCTGCAGAAATAATACTCTGGTTTAAAGAATTTATGTTGTACAGTTTTCTCACAGTGATTAATAAAACATGAAAATCTTTATGTATTGTATATTGCCCTGTTCTGACATTGCCGGGCTTTTGACTTAGTTTTGACAGCAACTTGCAATGTCTTTTACAGACAGCACAGTCTTCTGCTACTAAATGAACAGGGTAATCTATATGTTATGTTCATTCCCCAAATATTATCCTTCCTTGGATCCTTGTGGGGTTTTTTTTTATTTCAGTCTGTTCACTCCCAAAACTGAGCGTATTATCCTTCCTTGCCTCCTTATGGTTTTTTTTATTATTAGTATTTTAGGGCTGTCGTGCCTGTCTCAACTTTTTATCATTTACCTTCTGAAAACAAGAGTCATTGCGACAACATCCAGTTAACCTGAAAGGCAATTTTCTGGTGTTCTGTAAAATAGAGCTGTTGTGAATCATGTAACCGATGAGCTTTGGTTGAGTCTTACCATCAGCTCGTAAGGAAGGAAGATTTTGGGGATGTGTTTTGGTTTTGGAAAAGTAGAAACCTAAGTCAGCTTCATTTCTAACTTCCTTTTTTCAGTTAGAAACTAAAGAAGTAAAAGAAGTGGGAACATGGAAAAACATGTTATGTACAGTAACCACAGCAATGTAAAATAAATGTCCTCTCTAAATAAGAGTAACTTTGAAGTAGACAATGTCATGTTGAAAATAAAATTAAAGGTAACTGGAGAAAGATACTTAATCATCAAGAATATTTGTATGTTGCTCCTCATTCTTGGGTCATAATCTGCAGTAGCAATTCAGATCTGTCAAATACTGGAAAATATTTCTTGTATTATTGCTAGGGAAAATTAAATACAGTAGTAGTTCTCTGTAAGCCAACGTTACCTTTTGTAGGAAATGCTATAATTCCTTTTTTGCTCTTCTAGGAAGATTATGATGAAATTGAAAACAACTTAGATGCCTCTTCTTCTGATTTAATTGAAATGAAGGTAAATTGAAAATGTAGCTGTATTTCATATTGTTATTATCAGTATTCACTCTGTCGTCATACTACAAAAAACAAAACATGACCATAATATGAAATTGTAACAGAATCCAAGACATACGTGATCTTGCTCAGAATACAGTCTGTCAAATGAGAACGCCCTGTGTTTTTTTCCCTACTTTTCAGTCGGCTATCGAGACTTCCTGCACTTTTGTGGTAAATAAAAATGGTCTTGTACTGTTGATTTCTTCTTTCTCCTGCTGATTATACCGAGTAGTAGCTGGGTTTTTTTTTCACTCTGCAGTTGATGTGGTACACAAAGATACTTTATTGGTCTCTTTAACATTCCAAGTTAGATATGAGAACATAATTGTGGCTGATATTTTGATTTGGCTTTAATGTGCCAGAAAAACTACTTGTATAAAATACTCAGTTTCAGTGGATGGTGAAAAAAGTGCTAAATGTAGTAAGCGAATTTGTGTAGTTTTCAGTCTTGGGATTGGGTGGGGAGTTGCTGTTATTCTGTGCTATAAAATACATTTTATAAAATCCTCATCCTGTGTTTATTTTCCCAAACAGAAAATGGAGAAGCTACACTTGGAGCCAGGTACTGTTAAAGAAAAACATATTCCTGTCTTTTCAACTAATACTTTTTAAACCATTAACTATTTAAAAAAAACCAAGCAAACAAACATAATTTGCATTATTTTTATGATGGACAACCCAGATCATGCAGGGTCATAGAGATTGGAAACCCAATCATATCCCCAGATCTGTGAAGTGATGCTTGTCATGTTTGAAATATTTCCAGTGAAATGAAATGGTTTAAAAACCTGTTAAACTACATAAATGGATTTAGAGAAGTTAATCACAGTTTAAAAGCTAAAGATTCTACTTGAAAACAGATCTTGTGATATCGCACACACCTTAACTCTGTTACTAAGTAGAGAGCAGTGAAAGCAGTAAAAAGATATTGTAGGGCATTAAAATGTAAAGATTAGTTACTGGATACAGAAGAAAGAAGAGAGTTTCTTCATGGAAATTTCATACAGATACTTTTCACTTTCTGGACTGCAAACACACTCATGCACCATCAGAAGATGCCCAGTTCTCATGTTGGACTGTCTGCTAAAAGAATTGCACAGAAATTTAAAAATTGAACCCTCAGTGCCTTGATACGTTCAGTTAAGCATCTCGGACTCTGGAAGCTAACTAGAGAAGAAACAGAGCTGAACGATTTCATGAAGAATATCAAGGATCAGCCAGAAGGTTTTTGTTAAATCTGTGGGGGCATTTTTCTTCCCTGTTAACACTTTAGGGCTGATTTGGTAGTTTGTCAGACAGCAGTTAGCGTAGTACTTTTAACACTGTGTACACTAGGGTTTTCCAATCTCTGTGTAGCTTAGAAGTTCTCTTGGTGTTAGTGTGGCAGCCATGCCAGTTCCACATTTGTGATTGCTGTATTTCCCTGGTGATTAAATCTTGTGCCATTCTATTCCTGTTAAATCCGTAGAAAATGAGAAAATACTCGACATTTTGGGGGAAACTTGTAAATCTGAACTACTTAACGAAGAAACTTCCGAAGCGGAGCGGCCACATGCACAGGAAGCAAGTAACGTGGTGCCAGGCAAGAGGCTAGCAGAGGAAGAGGACGCTCTTGCTGCCGCTCAGTTGGAGGAAGATGCTTTAGATTTGGACAGCAAATCGGCACAAGCTATGGCAAGGAAGGAAGCAAAGCGTTTAGTTGTAGCAAAAGGGGAGACAAGTGAACAGACAATAGAGGAAGAGAAACCGGACTCTGAACCTTTAGTAGTAGAGACCCTAAGCGATCAGAGTAGCAAACGCTCCCAAGGCCTGGAAGCCTCTAGTGGGGAAACAGCGGAAAAAGGCGCAGGTCCCGAAGCCAAAGATAGCAAAGAAGATGCCAAGAAAACAGAAGACAAAGCTAATTCTGAGGAATCCCCTGCTACTAAAGAGTCCTCAACCAGTGAGGGCGGTGATCAGAAAAAGAGGTTTGTTTTTTCTCCGTTATAGACCAGATGCTATCTTTTTTTCATTGGTCGTTAAGTGATGCGAATAAGCTGTTTCCTTCAATTGGCCACCGAGACTGATGAAATTGTAGCCTATTCCTAAAGAGTCTGTTTTATTTCTCCATGTGCAGATTTTTTTTTTTTTTTTAAACACAGAGGGTTTGATTTCTTTCCTTCCTCAACCTTCAAAGGTTGTTTTCTTAAATTACTCTTATTTGTAAACGTCTTCCTAATATAAGTCTGTTTAAGAATCTGACTTCATTATTTCTTGTCAGATTTCTTAAATCAAGTATACAAAGGTGTGTTTTTGTTCGCAACATATTTTCTGGTAGGTATTTAATTTTAGCATTTTTCATAATTTATAGTTAGTCACTTTTCTTTCTGACTTGAATAATGTGGTGTTTTGTCTTTAGCCCTGTTGAGGAGGACAGAGATACAAAGATAATCTCAAAGGACGAGAAAGGTATGTTTCTTTTCAAAAATAGAACTTTAATGATTGCTTGGAGAAACTGGTTTTGTATTGGATGGGGTATTTCAGCAGAAAAGCGTTGGAATCTGTGCAGTTGTTAAATACCATAAATTATTCACCTCTTTCTGGATTTTTTGTAATCTATTTATGCCAAAAAAACCTATTTTCCTTTTATGCATTTTCTAAGGATATCTGTGTTGCACCCTTTTGTTTGTATCTTGATCTTCAAAGGTAGACGTTAATACGTGGCAAATATGTCCTTCATGGCACTGAAGATGCTTACCAACAGCTGTTAGTGAGTCAAGAGCCTTTCGCAATTGTGTTTGCTTTACTATACGCTTGTGATTCTTCATACCGTCTTCTGCTTTGCTGAAATTATTTGGAATCTAGTATTCACCTATTTAAATGCCACAGAAACTTACAGCTTAATGTTGTCTTCAAATTAGATTGACGTTATTAAATCTTTGTCCACGCAGATCCTATTTACGGTGCAAATATGCATCATAAGCAAGATGAAAATTTCTTGATCAACAGTGTCAGGTGCCTGCTCCTTCTTTTCATCGTATTTCTTCCTTTTAATACACCAGGCTGCTGAGTCCTTGCAGCTCACCACACCTCTCTATTCTTTCCTACCTGACCAGGGCAGAAAATTTAGAACTGACTGTTAACATTCTTCTTACGTAATGCAGGCAGGCAGTTCAGCACTGTAAGCATGGAAGTTCCAGCAATTCCTATAATAGGCAAGAAACTCATTATGAGATCTGTCTACCGACTGGACAGGAAGAATTTGTTTGGTTTTACTTGGGTTTTACAAAACAGACTGAACTCATTGTCAGCTGCTTTTTCCAAGATTCGGGGTCATACCTGTCTGTGCAAGCTACTGGACTTCACGGTCAGCTCCATTAGGGTCTGTTTACCTCTTGTTTACAGTCTGTAATCTTGCGTTCTCTTAGTTCAGAATATTTAAAGGAGTGTTTTTTGCATGCTGTCATTTACCCAAGGACTTGAGTATTTTTTTGTGGGCTGGGAAAACTCTTCTTGAACTTTGCATTCAAAACAGCCTTCAGGAACTTGGGTGTCTGATAACAACCTTGCCCCTGCATACCTTCCTCCAAAGGATGCGCTGTGTTCTGTAACACTTGTTTAAATCATTTTCTGGCTTAGTAAACAGCACTAGGGAGAGGTAGCTACTTGATTATGCAACTCTCTCTGCACGCAGAGCAAAGTGGTTGAGCCAGAAGAAAGGTACAGAACTATATACAAGTCAGTTCTGACTCTTACGTTGCTATTTCCACACCTGAATGAAAGGATTTTATTTACGACATGGAGTTTTCCGTGTTCCATGTATTCATTATGAGAGCTGTATTAATAAGAATGTAGGAAAATAAGTTTGAGTCTGGTGGACTTGGCAGTCGATTTACACATATCTGAAGGATGTCTCCAGTCTTGAGGGCTGGCTCCCAAGACCTATATTGTTCTAGTTTCTAGGTTAGAGAAGATTTTATAGTCCTGGTCTTTCTTTGTCTTGGAAGTGCAGTACCATTGCAGGAGCACCTCTTTAAGTCTTAATGGCAGGGCAAAACTGGAGATGTTAAGACTGATTGAAGCTTATTCGAAAAGGACATTAACGTAGTTTAAATAATCTAAAAAATCATCGGTAAGAAAGAAGAAAGTGCTCATTTTTCTCTTTCTCCAGGATGCTGTTGCCAGCGTAACTGCAGTTGGCTGTTTTAAAATTCTAGAGGAAGCGTGGGGAGTAAAGGCATCAAAGCCTACAGCTCAGCTTTTTGAAACACCAAGACAATGTATCTCCCATGTGTTTGCACACATGACACACTTTTGTCCATGCAGTTCTTGAGACTAGAAGATGACAGGTGTAGACTTAGTTTCCTTTATACAAAATACCTCTTTTTTTTTTTTTTTTTTTTTTTAAGATATTGGCACAAATGATTCCATGCTTCCCTAGGGAGCTTGCATAAATATTAACAACATTGTTCTCAGTGCTAAGCTCATGTTTGAGGCAATGGCAAAAATTATCTGGAAGTAAGAGATGGAAAGACACAAATAAAATAGCATTTTAGAAAGGTTCTGGAAGAAATGTCTCCACTTGATGAAAGCGGTTCTGAAAAATTCCATATATCGCCCAAAAAAAAAAAAAAGGCAGATGGTTTGGAAGCAGGTGGCTGGACTGAAACCTGCTTCATTCCATTCACTGAAGCCTTGGAACTGAACACTACTAAGACTGATAAAAGGACAGTAAAGACATTTCAAAGGAGACTGGAAACAGTATGCCTGCATAAGTGCTTCATGCTGAAATGCAAACACTAAAACTTGGAGTTCAGCTTGAACACTTTTTAATCACTAGACGTTGGGTTTTCAGACTTTACAAGTACGTAAGCATTTCTAAAATTATCTTTCTAGTTTAGATGCCAAATTGGATGGGTGTTCTGTAGTTCTTGCATAGTTAAAGAAAGCTAGGTCTTTTCTGAGTCCTGTAACTGAAGTCACAGGCTTCATACCCCAACTGTGGAATCTGTGTGGGCAGAAAGAAGAGAGAAATTTTCTTGCTTTCTTTATGTTGAATGTCTTTCCTTGAGAGGTACAGTTAATCTGCATCCCGTCATCATTCCTTTGGAGTCAAGGAGATAAGGAGGGCAAGACATGAGCATACGTGGGTGCTAACACAGTTCCCGCAACTCTAGCAGGGCTTCTGTCTTTTCCTGTAAGTGCTGAGTTACTGGGGCCACAGTAACTTCAGAGATGTGGCTCAGTAAGAGCCACAGTTACTTCAGAGATGCCCTAGTCCAGTTTCTTTCCTGAAGAATGACATAACTTCTGTTGCATGTATCAAAGCTTGTAGTTCCATCTTAAAGTTTTTGGACTTGTAATAGTACTTGCCTTCACGAATGTGAATCATGGGGGGGAGAATGTTATGCATTGCATTTCATTTGCTCTATGATTTAAAAAAGATAAAAGATTTGTGGAACTGCTCCTTTTTAATTCAGAAGTAGTTGTTGAAATAATTAGGATTTGGGGTATGTTTTGGTTTTGTTTGTTTGTTTTCCTAATTAGGTCGCACAGCTAGCGGTTCTGGTAGAAACTTTTGGGTGAGTGGACTGGCTTCCACTACCAGAGCTACAGATTTGAAGAATCTGTTTAGCAAATATGGGAAGGTAAGGGGTTTTTTTTGTTTGGGTTGGGTTTTTTTTTTCACTTGAAACTGTCTTAATAAGACTTCTTAAGCTCCTGTCACTGAAAATACCAGTGAAAGGAATCAAATTATCAAAACTATTATGGGATATCAAGGAAAAATTGCCAAAGTACATGCTGAATGACTGCTTTTTAAATTCTGTCGCTCACTTCCAAACAAATACAAAAATCCATTTATTGTCCTTTATTTGAAACAGTCAATGACTGTTTACATATACTTGTCTCCTGTGCTGTAGTATAGTATCTTCACCCATTGGAAATTCACAGTCAACAATGAATTTAACATTGTTTATTAAAGACTTCCTTAGGACTAAGTAAAACATGCAGTAAATGTTGAAACATAATTATTAGGGAATAGCTCAAGAATTGCCTTGGTACCTGAAATTTTGTTTTTGTCTAGAGTTGGCAATTGCTTTAAAATGCACTTGGGGGGGGGGGGTGTCTGCAGTTGTTATTAATGATGGACAAAATGACAAGTTAAATCTCCCTGTCAATTGGGAAATTGAAAGAGCTAGTTTAATAGAAGACTGATGTCAGAGACATCAGTAAGGATTTTTGTCAAACCTTTGAAGCCCATTTAAAAAAGACTGTCAGCAGATTGTGGTATAAAAGAAAACTGTATGTGCTAGCAATCTGCTATTGAATGCTTAACTAATGAAAATACTCTAGAACTTAAATGTGACTTTGCAATAGGTACAAAAATGGATTAAGTATAGCACAGTTTTGAGTTTGTCTGAAAGTTGTGAGAGTAGTAAAGCCTTTTTAAAGTTCCTTGTAACAATAAAAATGCAATACTTTCCTTCCATTTATTTGTTCAGAATTTCATCTGGTAAGCTGGAACGTTGATCATAGAGATGTACCACAAAATTTAAAATGTAATTAAAAACAATGCAACTGCCAACCTAGAACTTGCCTCTGCTTAGATGCCATGGTAACATTTAGTCGTTTAAATAAAATTACTGTTATTTTCTTTGGAGTATTAGCAGAGGCAGAGCTTCCTAGAAGTAGATGTATATCTGCAATAAATCAAATGCTCAAAAGCATGTTCTTTTTTAAGCTGTACTTTAAAATATGACACCTTTGTGAAATATGATTGATTTCTGTAATACGAAGTGAGCTGTATTGAATATATATGAGCATAAGTAAGCACCATTTATGAAAACAGGTGTTTTATGTGGCCTTTTTCAAGTTACACTTTTTGGGGAAACTTACTGTTTCTTAAACAAGATTGTAGATAACATTTGTGGGTCTGCCTCTTAGCAGTGACATGAAAACATTTTTTTGAGGGGAGATGGGACTTAGCAGTTGAGCTAGCATTAGCATGTGGGTGGAAATTGGCTTACAAATTTTTATTAGGTTTTTACTCCTTTATACTTAAGCAAAGTGATGTTGTTGATGTAAAGTTAGCCTGGGGGGGGGGGTTGTTGTTTTTTTTTTTTTTTTAAACGGGCTTTCTTCAGAACAGAATTCAGTCTTTGGCTCCCACTTACTGATTCAGCTTTTGCAGCGTTGCTTTGGCAACAGAAGCACGATTGGCTCCAAGTAATGCTCCTTTTGTATTTGTTAATCTCTTAAAAATAGAAGTTTCCTGAATGATGATGGACAGGAATAAAACAGAGTAGAAATGGAGCTTGTACTTCTTGCTGTTAAATGGCGGGTACTTGTTATAGTAAGTGTAATACCTCTTTATTTTGGAAAGGTGGTAGGTGCAAAAGTGGTCACCAATGCTCGCAGTCCTGGTGCTCGCTGTTATGGCTTTGTTACAATGTCTACAGCCGAGGAAGCAACAAAGTGTATTACTCACCTCCACAAAACAGAGTTACATGGGAAAATAATTTCTGTAGAAAAAGTGAGTACTGATCCTCAAAGAGATCCTGTTAGCATCAGATTGTACAAATGATCGAGACCGCATTCTCAGCTGATGATGTGCAAAATAAATTTCAGGCAAAAAATGAACCTGCTGGAAAGAAGCCAAGTGAAAAAAAAGAGAATGAAGCAAAGAAAGAAACAGTCAGTGAGAGGTACTGTTCTAAAAATTCTCTGTCCAAAGGTGTTTTGCTGTTCATCAGTCTATGTTGATTTGTCAGGAAAAACAAAGTTACAGTAAGAATTTCTGTGGCAAACATTCAAAAAGAGCGATAGATACATTTTTCCAGCTTTTACTACAAGATAAACTTCTGTTGATGTTCAGTGCCTAACTTAACACATTTCTGTTATGTGCTTTAAGGTAGGCATTGGAAAGTTGCATTTTCAAGTATACCTTTTAATTTAGCTATATTTGGTTTTTAGTAAAGGTTGTGGTGCTTTTATGTCATAAATCTATAGCAAAGACCATTTGAGAATTTTTATCAGTATGTCACTGTTTCTTTGTTAAATTTTTCTCTCACTGGAACAGGGCTTTCTCAGGTGGCTGTGGTCACAAACAGTTAAAAATCAGTTGTCCAAGATCCTTTTTCCAGAACATGTTCCTCTTCAGCACTATGCTTTTTTTTTTCCCCTAGCATTACTGAAAGTAGCTGAAAAAGACACTAAGAGAGTGAATAAGACACTAAGTCCTTTGCTTTAATTATCTTCTTGAGGCATATCTCCTATTAAATGCTATTTGCTGAGAAGTTTTTGCCTTTATTTCACCTAGTTGCCCGACAAAAATGGTTCACATTGGCACTTCATAATTGTCATGTTGTATAAGAAACTTTGTGGGCATTGGGCACATGGTAGTGTGAATTTTTCCTTTTGCCTCCCGTTGAGATATCTGAATCACAGCCAAATTTTTATGACAACTGCACAGCATGGTCTGATTGTCTTATTTTATGGTGTAGGAAGTTGTAGAAGGAAATCTTTGGAAATCTAATTGTGACTGTCTTATCACATCAGAATTTTACTTTGTTACTGTGTTGCTAGCATTCTGCTTTAATTTTCTTTTCTCTTACTCTGTATTAGTCTAATCTATATCAATATCTATCTGTAGACCTGGCAGTGTTAAAAGGGATGAGAAATCTGACCAAAAAGATGATCCTAAAAAGACAGAAGACAAAGATGAAAAGGAAAAAAAAGATAAAGATGAACTGAAGTCTGGTACATCAGATCAACCTAAAACTATTAAGTCAGGTAATTTGGTTATTCTTTTTTTCATAGAGTAAAAGATATGGTGAAGTATGAATAATTAATTGTAGGTAGTTCTTTCCAAAGAACTGCCAATATTCTAGAATTATTTCTGATTCTTAGTTGGAAATCCAGAAGGTATAAAGAGGTTTTGGGGGGAAGGTGTTTGACATTGTGTCATCCTTAACAGAAGCACTTGGAATAGGTGTAGTGAAAAAATGATTTTTGAAGAGAGGGTTAAATGCCTGTTTTCAGATTTTAGGGAACATAAGTTCTGGCATAGCAATGAGTGGTGTAGGTTATGTAGTTTGATTGTTTTTTCCATCTCTTTCCCCTCAACCTCTAATTTATTTAGGAAGTAAAGGAACAGAGAGAACAGTAGTAATGGATAAATCCAAAGGAGAACCTGTTATTAGTGTGAAAACATCCGCTGCATCAAAAGACAGAGTAAGTAATGTTTCTGCATGGGAAACATTATGTATCACTTTTCCTTAGAAACAAATACTGAATCCTGTCAAGCTAGAATGTAACCCATTCTAGTCTTATGGATTTGTCCGGTTAGAGTTTCTGGAATGTGGATTTAGATCTTAATTAGTAAAATACCTTTCATATGGCTGGTACCACATTCAGCAATGAGGTCCTGCCAAACAAATGTGGGAAGGCAAGTATACTGAGTTAATATATGGTGTGTCTGTAACGTTAAAAAAAGAACAGCTTTTCTGAAAAATGCGGGGACCGAGCTTTGAGATGTGATATGTATGAATGGCAACGGATCTTAGAGTATTGTTTGTGATAGTTGTCCTTTATAAATGTACTCCATTAAGTTTCTTTACTTCAATATCAAATACAGAGCATTAAGAGCCAGGATCGCAAATCAGAGAGCAGAGAGAGACAAGGCATTGTGCCATTTGACAAAATTAAAGCACAGCGAAAAATGAGGGAGGCAGAGCAGCGCCGGTAAGAGTAACAGTGAAATGGTTTGACACCCCCTCCCCCCCCCCCCCCCCCCCCGAATGAATACAATTTTCTTTTGATTAAAATGACTAAGAGATAAAGAGGGGTTTGATTTGTTCTTTTACTTGTAATTTGTTACATGTTTGTGGGTCACACACCTATTGAATCGGGAAAGCTCCAATTATCGACTCTGTTAATACTAAGCTTGAAATTGTGTTTGGGGAAAAAAAAATTGCACTTTGTTTTTTGTTCTTTTTCCATTTTGTAGATTTTGTGGTTTAGATTGATTTAAGTATGCTGATCTCCTAGGCTGAGCATGCATTATAGTAGAGGTGAAATTATAATTCTAAACTTGCCACACTCAAATATACAGGGAAAGACCAGGAGAAAAGTTGTCTTTCTCAGAATAAGACCTTGTCTTTCTTGTCATAGCATTCAAAGTCTCCATAGGGTTTGAAATAAAACAAGATGGATATTTTTTTATTTAAATACATTGTGTCTGTAGAGAAATTGGGGAATTTTTGAGCAACCCTTCAAAGTTTCCACATTGTATCTTTTTAGTTAAAACCTAATTCAGGTATTTAATTTTTTTTTGTGGGGTTTTATTTCTGTTTTCATGGTGTTTAATACAGGATAAAGGTGGCAATGGCCATCCTTCAAATTCCTTGCTAAAACTGTGATCTGAATTCCATGTTAAAACATTTTCCACCCATTACAATACTTTATTACCTACCTAAAGTAAGTTGAATTGGACAAGGGGAAAATACTTTCTTCATTCTCACTGGGGAGGAAGAAGTTTCTCTCTCGTGTAGGTTTCTGAGCCTCAGTGGAGTCATACTATCCGGCATACCATTCTGGCTTCTTCAGAGTTGGATATTTTATCTGAGTAGAAGGAATGAGCTTGGGGCATTTGGATTTAAATTCTCCTAACCATATAGGATTATTTGACCCCGCAGATGGTTTTCGTGGGAGTAATATGATCAGTCTCTAAATACAAGTAATTCATGTGTATGCTGAGTGTCTTCCCTCCATGCTCTTCCTCCCACCCACTCCCAGGTATAATTTCAAGGAGCTGACGCAAGTTTCCGGTCACTGTGGTTTTAATTTTTAATACTTCTTCCCCTCCCCCCTGCCTTAACTTCCTTTATTTGTTGAAGTGTTAGATCTGTAACCTTTTGTTTCTGTTAAAATAGCACACGTGAGCGTCGGGAGAGACAGCAGCACCTGCAGACTATCCGGGAACGAGAAGAAAGGGAGAGGCTTGAGATTGCTCGTGAGAGACTGGAAATTGAAAGGCAGCGTCTTGAACGAGAACGGATGGAAAGAGAAAGACTGGAAAGAGAACGAATGCACATAGAGCACGAAAGGAGAAGAGAACAAGATCGCATTCAGCGAGAAAGAGAAGAGCTGCGACGCCAGCATGAGCAACTGCGCTATGAACAAGAACGTCGGTCTGCAATGAGAAGACCATATGACATAGATGGCAGGTAAAGCCAGCAAACACCAGTGATGCAAGTGGAAAACGTTGCTGCCAGGTTCTGTCTCATCAGCCTGTGCTATAAAAAGCTATCTGTATGCTCTCAGCTTCCATTAATCAGCAGTTGTTGATTGCATTGAGATGATCATGTTTAATAGCCCCAGTCAAACTATCCTCTCTGAGGTTTTTGAACTTAATTACCCTTCTTCTGGTTTGCACAGTTTGGAAGGAGTATCAAAAGTCATTATCTTGACTAAAGTGAGTACGTTCATTCTTTCAGGAGAGATGATCCATACTGGCCAGAGGCAAAACGAATGGCAATGAATGATAGGTACCATTCAGATTTCAGTCGCCAGGATCGCTTCCATGACTTTGATCACAGGGATCGTGGCCGTTATCAAGACCATTCCATAGATAGGTTGGTGTCTTACCTCCACTATGTTGCCTTAAATCGAAAGAGAAAAATGCATTTAATGTCACATTTTGCTACCTTTACTGTGTGTTTGGTTTGCATTTTAAGTGTGGCTTAGTGGCTGTGGACTTTTTCTTATATGACCATGAAGAATCTGTACTGTGCCATGAGTTAAACCTTCTGGCAGGCTTGTTTAGAGTGTTCTGCTTGCAATGCTGTTTCACACATTTGTAGGATTCTGAAAAATTTTTAAATAATATTGTAGGCACCTAGCATCTTAGCGAGAATATTCTGGTTTATACCTTAGGACTAAAGGTCCTGGGTTTTCCAGGAATCCAAAATGTGTCATGGTTTCCATATGTTCCAGCTGTTTGTGCCTTTTGTAGATAGAGTTGGCATTACATGGAAGCAGGATTTTTCATCTGTGTTGTTATGTAGATGGATTTTTATAGACTGCTGTATGTTTTACTACCACAGTCTGATTTGAATTGTCTGTTTGTAGGAGAGATGGATCAAGGACAATGATGGGAGATCGGGATGGACAAGTGAGTTGCTTTATATAGCTACAGAAATGTCTTGACTTCTTATAACCTGGTTTTCTATAGTGTGTGTCAGATTAAATTTCAGTAGTTAATTAAATTAGACTTCCTAAAATATGTATCGCTAACCAGATTGTCTTGTTTTCTTTAATAAGATGAAATTTAGTTCAAAGACTTACTTATTATAAAAGTTAGACATAATTATTCTAATACAAATCAAACAAGACAAGTGAATTGTGTCAAAAAGGTAGAGTACTCCAAAAGATTGTGTAGAAAAGGCAAAGGTACAAAGTACAGATAAAATCCACTCTATGAGGTTGCATGGAAATAACAGCAAAACTAGTAGAGATGTTTGCATGTTTTTGAGGGCTGGGGTAAAGACCTTCAGGGCACATTCAAGCAGTGAGAGATTAATTTTGTGGAGTCACGGAATCCTCAAGTGCCTTTTACTGATGGCTAAGCTGTGAGACTCAGAGGGACACGGATAGGCTGGAGAATTGAGCAGAGGGGAATATCATTAAATTCAACAACGGGAAGTGCAAAGTCCTGCTCCTGGGGAGGAATAACCCTGTGCAGCAGTACATGCTTGGGACCAACCAGATGAAAAGCAGTTTTGCAGAGAATGACCTTGGAGTCATGGTGGACAACAAGCTGACCATGAGTAAGCATTGCACCCTCCTGGCAAAGAAGGTCAGTAGCATCCTGGGCTGCATTAGGAAGAGCATTGCCAGAAGGTCAAGGGAGGTGATCCTTCCTCTTTACTTGGCACCCATCTGGTGTACTGTGTCCAGTGCTGCGCTCCCCAGTACAAGAAAGATAAGAGCTTACTGGAGTAAGTGCAGCCCAGGGCCACAAAGGTGATTAAGGGCCTGAAGCATCTTTTGTATGAGGAGAGGCTGATAGAGCTGGGACCGTTTGGCCTGGAGAAGAGAAGGCTCCGGGGTGATCTTATCAATGTGCATTAATGCCTCATGGGAGGGAAGATATGGAGAAGATGAAGTCAGGCTCTACTCAGTAGTGCCCACTGACAGGACGAGAGTCAATAAGCACAAACTGAAACACGTGAAATTCCATCTGAAGACAAAACAAATCACCTTTTTTTTTTCTTTTTTTTTCTTTTTTTTTTTTTTTTTTTTTTTAAAAAAAACTGTGAAGGTGGTCAAACACTGGAACAGGTTGCATGGGGAAGTTGTGAAGTCTCCAGCTGTGAAGATACTCAGAACTCAATGGGAGACTGTTCTGGACAGCCTGCCCTGGCTGACCCTGCTTGAGCAGGGGGGTTGGACTAGATGATCTCAGGAGGTCCCTTCCATCCTAAATGATTCTGAGATTGAGTAATTACAGCTGAGCAACTTTAAACAATTAAAGAGTCTGTTTTGGGCAGTCCTGTAAGTGTTCTTTGCCTTTTAGCATTACCCAGATGAGCGCCACGGAGGACCAGACCGTCATTCACGAGACTCTCGGGAAAGTTGGGGTAGCTATGGATCTGACAGAAGAATGAGTGAAAGTAGAGGGATACCCCCACAGTCACGGTTAGTACGCTTAACTGAAAGTATTTTTTTCTGTGCATCTAAGGAATATTTCCATATGTGAAAGTGGGACACAGTTTTTGGAAGTACGATTCTTTTTTTCCAACTTTCATCCCTGAGTCTGTGTTCTCTGTTGGATGGACTACAAGTGAGTAGCTCTTCCAGCTTGCCTTGTGCATCAAAACATGCATCTTGGCATGATTTTTTTTTTTTAATAACTTCACATCTGAAAGTCTTTGTGTCTTCAATTAATTTTACCTAGCACTACTACCAAAGCTTGATGTTTTCAGGGTAGTGGTTCTTCCCCAGTTTGTAGTTGTTGGAAGCACCACCCTGTCAGCCCTTTGAAAGGAAAACAAAATGCTTACAGATTGGGGGTGTGTTTTGAGGTTTTGTGTTGCGTTTTTGTTTTTTAATAAGTCCTATGAGTAAGCCAGCCTACAGAAAACACAAAAAATAAATTGACAGGTCAAAACAACAAGCTAGGATGTTCAGAGTAAACTGGGACAGCAATGTAGCATAAACCAGATCAAGAAAATCTTATTTTCTTATTTGTCATGTTAGTTGGATTGAACAGAAGGCTTATTACTGAGATTTGGCTTAACAGTTATCAATATAAATAGAAGATTTGCATGTACCTTGGTAAAGAATTTGAGTAAGTTTGTGACTTAATAGTTTTACTTGAATGTATTTTGTGTGCTCTGGCTAATGTGAGAAGGAATGCATTTCATACTTTTGCAGGGATGGACGTGACTGGGGAGATCATGGTCGAAAGTTTGAAGGACATCAAGATCGTTCGTGGCAGAGCAGTGTGGATGGAGGAATGATAGGACGGGATCATGAGAGATGGCAAGGTATACTTCTTGCACAACAGTGTGCAACTTCTTGCACAGCTGAATAGTTGTGCTACATAAAGCAGAAAATACAGGCATTATTATCCTTGGAGATGAAGTAAAACTATTACTGTGGATATAAAGGAAGCATTTGAACTTTTTTAGGTGGAGGTAGAGGCAGACCTGGCCATGTGATGCATCGTGGAGGCATGTCAGGGTAAGAACTTTAAAAAGAGCAAAGTGTTTGTTTCCCTTCTAAGGAGCATCTCTTCTATTTAAATTGGCCAAAGAAACATGGAAGCATCAGTTATCTGATTTGTTATTTAAATGTCAAGGAATAATAAAATATTCCCATGGTTTTTATATAGTGCATCTTACTGAAGAGTGAAAAATGATGCAAAAAGTTTTAAAAGAACACCCATTATATTAATCTGACTACCAGAGTCACAAGAGAAAATTAAAATGTCTGAATCACTTTCTAGGCGTGGAGGTTTCATGCAAGGTGGCAACCAAAGTCAGATGATGCATGGAGGAGGAATGCAAGGAGAAGGATTTGCTGGCCAGGAGAGAGCGAACAGACCTAATGATCCTCGTTTCAACCGTCGCTACTGAATGTGTTTTAATTTTTAATGCAAGGTGGCAACTGAAATGAATCTGTTACCCAGGGTTACCATTAATTGTAACTTATGGGCTACTGTAAGTGTAATTCCTTTTTTTTTTTTTTTTTAAGCTGCTGCCATATTATGTCACTCAATCCAATGTGAACTCATTTGTTTTGTAATGTGTTGTTCATATCCCATTTAAAATGTTTGTTAATGAAGCATTCCATTTTCCATAAATAAAAGCCAGTTTACAGTTAATTGCTTTGTTTCAGCAATCCCTGGAAAACTAATTTATTCAGCTGTATGTTAAACCATGTAACTTTCTTTCACAGATGAAGTATCAAAATGCCTTACAGGGGTCCCTTTGCACTTTCAGTAGCGCACAGCTCCCAGAAATACACTGAAATATTGTGTTACTTTAGACGTGTCAAAATTAACTGGCATATGTGCCAGCATGAGAGAATCTTAGTAGATTGCAGTTGTCAAAGTTTGAACACCCTGACACTGCAAAATTGACTTAGGTTCCTGTAGGACAAGTGGTGAAGAATTTTTTTCATCTTGTCTCATGTTGGTGGGTACTGCGCAACATAATACTCTTCACTCTCTGAAAAAAGCTATATACTGAGTTACCAGCACAGCTTCTAGAAGAGAAAATGCACAGGTACTTGTGAAAGTAATGACTTTCAAGTGCAAGTCAGTATCACTTTTGTTTAGCTTCTGACAGATCAGGGTAGTCCAAAGCTCCACGAATTTCAGGCCAGTAATTTTACCTAGCAATTCATAATGTCCTTGAAGTAGATTGGAAACAGCCATTGGCTGTTCTTTGGCATCATTTTAAGAACGTGTTGAGAACTAACATTATCAAGATTGGTGCAAATGATCTGTCACTTTGTCATACCAAAATTATAATTTGTCTTTGTGCAGTCATCTCTGGAGCAACATGGCCTTAGCAGTACCCACCAAAGATGGCTTTTGTGATGCCAAGAGGAAAAAATCCCGTTACTTTCATTAGTAGGGTCACTACTGGGTTTTTTTCCCATCTTCGGAGATGTTTTTTTCTCATTTGCCTGAAGATTATTTTTTTTCATTAATTTCCTACAGCCTGCATTGTTACAGAAGTGAAACTCTTCAGGTCTTTTTCATCAGGGTTGAGACTTCCCACACTGGGGGAGGATCCCTGTGGCCAAACCATCTAAATTCTAAAAACCTGCTTTGATTGCAGCAGGGAGTTGCCTGAGGCTGCCTGGATCACACTGACATCAACCTCAGTGTAAAAGTTAGTTTTTGTTTTGATGGTGAAGCTAAGGCCCAGAAAGACTTGAGTCATTTGTTCAAGAACACGAACTAGGAATGCAAACAGAAAGAATAGATTTCCAGACTGCTATGCTTAGTAGCAACTAACTGTAATAATTCTGTGGGTCTGGCTAGCATCCAGTGCCTCCTCGCTTTTAATCCTTTAGATGTTCACCTCTGATACAGAGAAAGAAAATAAAAGACCGGTAATACCCCCAGAGCTGCTTTGCTTTGTCTTTCCCAATTCAGATCATCAGCCATTAAGCATGAGGACAAGTGCATCACTCCCACTAGATATAACCTATGGCTGTCCCTATTATTGTATCTGGACCTTCTCTGCAGGAATTGCATGGAAACGTGAAGCTCCAGCACAACTGACCTGTCCATTTGTAGCTTTAAGGAGAGCATCTTTCCTCGTCCTCAGCAGGTATGGAATATCCCAAAAGCATCTCCCCTCCAGGCAGGGCAGGCTCTATTTACAGCACCACACAGTCATTTATAAGCATAAGGAACATTGGCATCTCCTGGTCGAGTATTTAAGGAGTTAGGAGAAGTCAAAACAGTAATGCCTATGATCCAGGCCATTGCATTAACAAGCTACGTAGAGATTGATGCCAAAGGGATAATATTTTATCACCTGGGGAGACAATTATGCTAATAAAAGAACCTTTTTGACCACCATGGGGGGGCCGGGGGGGGGGGGAACAACAACCAACCAATCAAACTGGAGCCTCTTAATATCTCATTATGATGTTTACCGCATCTGAAAATCCTGTTCCTTTAGGATGAAGGCTTTTTCCCCACCAGGTTTTTCACTGAACTGCATTTCCCCTAGTTCCGCTAGGTGGCCACACTGGCCACATTAATGTTTCTGACATGGGAGCAGCCGGTCACTCAAACCTTGACACCCAGTCAGGGCTATGGTATCTGTCCAGTCTTTATTAAATCCAGTGCATGGAAAAGATTGGACACATTCTGGTTTTTGGGGTTGCGGGTTTTTTGATTTGGTTTGGTTTGGTTTTTGCCTGGTGCAAAGATTTCTATGAGCTATAAAAAAAAAAAAAATCCACACAGCATAGGCGGAGACAAAGCTGAACAGCTGCTCTATTCCCCAGTTCCAAATAATCTCAGGATAGAGACAATGTGACCCAACTTTAGCAGAACCTCGGAATGTCCACTGCTGGTGTAAGCAGGTTGCATCTCTGGGGTTAATTACTGCTGTAATCAACTGCTGTAACATGTAAAGCACACAGTAAAACAAATATACTGATTAACTCAGGTTTGCATAGGACAGAAATTGGGTTTGCATGGGGCATTTTTTTTCAAACGGCAAATGTAAGTTCTCTGATTTTAAGAAATCCTCATTCATTGAACTTCTGCAGGCTAGAGTCCTCAAGGTAGTTCTAATGAATGTTGCCAAAATCATTCAGGTGTTCTTAAAAAAAATAATGTCTATTAAATGAATCAAAACCAAAACATCAGATTTTAATACTGATGCCTGCCTTATTAACCTTACTGACTCTGCAAACCTGTTGGGAGTCTCAGCAATAGAAGGACAACTTCCAGACCAGTCCCAACCTTTCTGGTCCTTAAAATGAAACCAAGTGAAGCATGCAAACTCTGTGATGAGAAAAGCAAAGTAATTGCATTCAAAGGAGGTGGACTAATCCTACTAACTGAGAAGCAAAAGCTGGGTGTGTTTTAGCATTCCAGGCACTACAGCTAATGGTAATCTCCCAGCAATTTCAAGCTCACACATGAAACTTATACCTGGCCTGCAGATGGAGAATGTTTGATGCTAACGAGTGTGCAAGCAAGATCCTGAGCATGTGCCTGTTTCCAATTTAACGGTGCTCTCCAAGGAAAGATCTAGTTACCGCAGCGCAGCAGAGTGAGCTGCTTGCCCTACCATGTTTGTCCCTCAGTATTTTGGTTTAGCGTTATTCAGTGTTGCTGTTGTAGCCTCTCAAGTTGGCAGTTCAGGTAAGAAAGTTTTTGCTTATGTTTGTCTGATCTCTGAAAGCTATAGCAATGTGAAGTGTAGCTCTTACTGAATATGTCAGCTGCTGCTTGTTTTGCAAAGGAAGACAGACTCCACTGGGGCTAGCTGAGTCACCTAACAGCTCTGTCCAAACAGGGAAAAACATCTCCAAAAGTTGTGCTAGGTTCAAGTTTCACCTGGTATTGCATAACTTGGAATGAGTGGTCTGTCCTGCTAGCAAGGAAGAACTTTCACAGCACCTAGGTCTTAAAAGGCCAGCCTACACTAGAAGCCTAGCCCCTCTTCATCATCAGTGGAGGGAAACAGTTCCTAACTCTTTTGGAGGTTTTCAGTGACTTTGGAAGTCTGTGTAACTAATCTGATTCCACAGTTTAAATCCTCCATAACTCATGTTTACTTCATAAATGTACTAAAGATGCTGGTGGTGCAGGGTGTCATCGGTGCTTCTTGGGAACTGTGCTAGAATGACAACACTGCAGGAAGTGTGAGGATGAGAAAGTACACCTCATGCCAAGTCTGTTGCCTTGAGAAGGCAACTGAAGCATTGCGCAAGCCAAACTAGGATGCTTACTAAGTGCTGATGTACAAGAGAACTGTATTCACTTGTACATACCTTCCTCTTCTTTTTAGTAAATAACTTGAATTACTTAAGATCATTCACAAAATACCATTGAGAAAGCATATTACAATGAAGAAGCTTTAGAAAGCAATCATCAAAGGGCAAAAAAAGTGGTACAGAAGATCATGAAAAGCACAGAGAACTAAAGTTCCAAGCATACCAGAGGAACAGTATTCTACTTATTTGTACATAGTGTGCGTACATACACCAAGACTGTGCTTTGTTCAAAGCGATTACATTTTGTTTGTAGCAAAAGCTAGAGAGATGAAGACTCTCTCAATGACAGTGTCAGAATTTTCCTAGTGGGAGGTTTGGCCTGGTGGGATGGGGGGAGTAGACACAGAACCATTCACTGGAGTCCTGAACCTCTCTCTACCTCTCCCCTTATCTTCCAGGACATTCAAGCTGAGGGTAAGTGTTTTCAGAAAAGCCTTGAAGATAAGCACGGAGGCCATCCTGGAGACAGGAGATGATTCTTTTATTACTGCTGGTGATTTGCAAGGTAAAAATTAAACACTGCTCTGGAAAATTAAGTCCTCTGTTTTACCGAAGAGCAGTGAAGGGGTAGTCAATGGTAGACTGAGCTTCCCATGCAGACTGAGCCTTACTCTAGTGGGAGAGAAGGGAGGCCTGTTCCAGTAAACCCACATTCCCAGTGCATCCCCAGCTGAGGTATTTGTTATGTGAGATGTGCTGCTTTTCAAAGTCAGTTGCCTAAGCCCCCCCTCCTTTTTTCCCCCCATGTCTAGCCAGAGATATTAAGGGCTTGAAAAGATACCAGTAAGTTTGGAGGTGGGATGGGAGCATCCCATAATCCTGCTTAGTGCCACAATGCTGGCAGATGTAAACTTTTTATCCCTCTGTAGGATAGGTCCACTAGAGACAGCCAGAGTGCTTGATAACTGGTGACAGAAAAAGGTAGCCTGTAAAAGTTGTTATTGCAAAACACCTATGAGGCAAAAAGCTAAAAATTGGAAAGGAGGACTGGATATTTATGCAAAAATAGAGTACACAACTACAAAATGCACTGGGGAGTTTTTAGACCTACCTGCTAATGCCAACTCTTTTTGTGAGGAAGATATTCCAGAACTGTTTGGTGTAGTGGCGCCAGGCTACTCTGGCAGTATCCAGTGTCACCATGTTCAGAAAGAGAAAAGATACCGGGTGAGCTGAACAAAAATCCCCACTTTTTTACTGTGAGGGTGGTCAAACCCTGGTATAGGTCATCCAGAGAGGTTGTGGAGTCTGCTGCCTTTGAGATGTTCAAAACCCGGCTGGACATGGTCCTGGGCAACCTGGTCTAGTTGACCTTGCTCGAGCATGGAGGTTGAACTAGATTATCTTGAGAGGTCCCTACCAAGCTCAACAGTTCTGTGAGTTGCAGCACAGGTACTATTTTAGCAAGTCAATTTCTACACTGCTGCTTTGTCTGTCTGCTCAGCAAAGGAATCTGATTATCACCCTGTCTTACCTATAATTATTTCTATAGGTCACAAACTAGACTTGGCAAAACATTTGACTTAAATCCAGCAATTGTATGAAAGGATCAGTCCCTTATTGAATGTACGCATTGTCATCGAGATGTAATAAGAGAATAGATGTACTGGGTTAGATGAAAAAGTCCTTCCCACTCAGTATTCTTTTTCTTTTAGAGGCAGGTGCGTAAAGAAAAATATGTTGGAACAGGGTGCATGTAGAGCAATCCTTCATCAGGTGATAAACTCCTAGTGTCTGGCACTCCAAGGTTTCCTGAGCTGTAGCTTCCATCTGGACCATTAGGTTTAAGAGCCACTGATGGACCCATCCTCCAGGAATTAACTTAAGCGCTTTTTAAAGCTATTTATACCTTAGCCAAATCCTCTGAAATCTCTTGGCAGTAAGTTTCATCATATAACTTTTGTTTAAAAAAGGAAATAAAAACCCCACAAATCCTTCTTCCTTCGTGTTTTAAATCTGCTTCCTAATCTGAGTAAGCACTCATCCTACTCTCCCTACCTACCACTGCCTATTTCCTGTCCTGTAGCTGTGTCTTGCCTCATTCTGTAACTAGCACAGACTAGAACAATGTGACTGCGTTAGCACATCAGTGTGGGAGAAACGCCACCTCTGCTGCCAGCAGCCAGGACAATCTCTGTCCCTAGTTTCAGAAGCGTGAGCAGCAGCTCTGGGACAGAGACCTGAGGACAGAGAGGTTACAAGCTGTGTATTTACAACTTATTCGATATATGCACAGATGCTTCCTGTGAAGAGGGAACAGATTCATACTGATGCTACGCCATGTCATAATGACTTCTGCATCCTCATGCCACAATCCCATCACAAAGGGTTAAAAATACAGAATAAATCTGTAACTCCATTTTACAATACTGACGCCCTCTAGGCCATCGGTGCTCCTTATATATGCCTTGGCTGTGACTGCAAACTGACCTCAGGAAAGTTTTCATCAACATTAAAATTGGAACATGCACAGTCCACAAACTGGAGTGTATTGCAAGCTAGCAAAATGTTTCATGCAGATACACTTTGCTCACTCTCCCCATGCTTGTATAATCATCCTAGGCCATGTATGCACGTGTGCCAGCCTATCCATTTCTCCACTGGCATGTTACTACGATGCCACACAATTCCTGTGGATACCAGGTTCCTCCTGCAGAGGTAAGATGGCCTACTGTGAAAAGTTTCACATCTGCTAGCATGTGGATGAAGATGGACCCAGAGCAAGAGTGAGCAACTCCATTTGAGATCTTACAGAAAAGGAAGACAGCGCCACTTTGAAGGTGAGCATCCGTGAAGGATTTTGCTTCTCCACCTCGGACCAGCTTCAAAAGTGCCAGCAGGAAGGAGAGACTAAAGCATGGTGGAGGCGCTGAGATTCACAACTTCTTGTATAAAATGCTGCTGCTGAACTGTACGAGTCTGGCAAACCACCTGTCTATTGGTATAATTCCTCTCGCTTAAACTTTAACTTAGATTCAGGAAAAACTTTACTAGGTATCTATCACCCAGATGTGTTCCATCATCAACAGGTATGTACAGAAGGGCAACTCCAAAGGTCTGTGACAAAGTACGCGTCACTTGAAAGGGATTTGCAGACACGTACCTTCAAGACCTGATAGGTCCAAGCTATGTGACTCCCAGATTCCCCCTGGAGTCCAGCCTGCAGAGGACTGGCCTTTAATGTGTCTTTTTTTTTTTGGTCCTTCGGACATGCTGGTGGATTGCGCTTCTGACAATCCTCACTTTAGCAGCAGCTGGTACTGTCCTCCTTTTTGCAAGAACCCTTCATAGCAGCAAAGGCAAGAGACAACTGCAGATAACCGATTAGCTGCTTCTGTCTCCTGCCTTTTCATGTCCTGGACGTAGCTGGAGAGGTTAAAAAGTAACATGCACTAACAGCAGATGTAGCTTATGGCCTGTTCTAGGGAAACCAAACCAAACAGCTCACAATGCAGAGAATGCCGCAGTGTTGTAGGAGCTGTGGAAATTGCTTCCCAGCTACTTTGTTAATGCTTTGAAGGGGAGGGGGACACATGGCAGGACTGAAGGCATGCATCAAAAGTGTTCTGGAATGAATTACTGTAGATGTCCTGCTAATGAGCTACTTTGACTTCTAAACCTGCCATGCTACATCCTTGTTCTCCCTCCCTAGAAATACCACTGTGATAAAACGTCTCTTTAGCTTTTACAGCAACCCTCATCTCTGCCTGCATGTGCCCACTAGTATTTCCACCATGAGAACAAAATGTTACTACCTAACCCATCATGATACGGACAGCCATTTTGCTCACGTGAAAAAAAATCCTCAGAAAACTGATGGCAGGAATGACTTGCCAGGAATCCACTTTCTGCCCAGGCCTTAATTTAACTGTATGTTGCACGCTTCTGTTCTACCAAAAAAGTGTTGACTGCCTCTTCCACAGAGGCCTGCCACCAGCAAACAACTTTCTCACTGCTAACTCTGGTTCTTCTCCATATGTCCCTGATACACAGTTATATGTTCATGATGGTCCCTGCCAGAGTGAAATTTACCCTATTTCTTGTGTTGATCTGACAGCTAGTTGTTACTTTCAGCATCTTCCAGACCTACTTACATTTTGGCAGGGGAATCAAGAAGTGCACTGTAACCTTTGCTCCTCCTCCTCTTCAAAGGAGCTATGCATCCTCTGTGGAAAAAGAGATGGACAGCAAGAGAGTATTCTTGCTTTCTGGGAACCTCCCTTCCCGTCTCCCATTTTGTATTGCTTCTTATCAGCAAACAAGGTTTCTGTTTGTTTTTTTTTTTTTTTTAAAAAAAATCACATTTGTGTTTTTATTCATGCAAAAACTAGGAGAAAGTCTGGTAGGAAAACACAGCTTGAATTCTCTAGGCATTCAAAACATAAGGAAATAGAAAAAATGTCCATGCAGATTGCTGTTATTCAGTGGCCAGCTTCGAGTTTAGCTCACATTCATGTATTTGTTCATAGCTCAGCTGCAGAATAGCATTGTTCCTTTGCAAAGAACTTATAATACACAAAGACATAGTTGCAGTCAATGGGCTCTGTTCCTGAGGTACTTCTGCCTAATTCTTCATGGGGGCACTAGGTTTAGATGAAATAGGAAATCCCTCAGCCTCATTCTCCCTTCCATGGGGCTCTGCTGTGATTGGAGATCCTTCCCATTTCCATTTTCTCTCTTGCTCAGTTGCCAAAAAGCTTTACACACAGAGATGCCAGTATCTTAAAGGTACTTCCAGCCCTATTTTTCAGGCATTTAAAGAAGCCAGCAGACAGGATACTTTTTTCAAGTCAAGAGACAAACTGAATCTACTTAGTTTTAGCCAACAGCTGGTAAAACTTAAAATCTAAACCTTTGCCTCCAAATAATCTATGCTGTGGAGCTAAGAATTCAGATACAGGTGTAAATTTGACGGTGCTACTGGTCATTGACTATGCATCCAAGGGCATATTTGGATTAGTTGCTGGAAAAGCTACAGTTAAACAGTACTGTGATTTTGCTGTTCGAGCTCAGGTACTAGGAACACTCGCAATGCCCGTAGGCCAAATAGACTGGGGGGGTGTTAGAAGTTTCCTATGACTTGCTAGAGTTTTGCATCACAGACCTATAAACTCCCTTCTGTTGCACGCTGTCATCAACAACAAGTATTGCAACTAGCACTGGCTACTCCCAATTGTGTGACAAGTCACAGACCACCTGGAAGCAGCTTTCACATCAATAATGTGCTCTTTGTCTGACAGAGGCACTCCTTCCTCGGCTAGCTTGAAGACAAGTGCTTTGTCTTCGAACAACATCTTTTACTGTTACCTTGGATTTTTTAATATTTTTTTTAAACTCTTGTTGGCTTGCTTTGAATTAGGTGGCTGGCATTCACCTTCAAGATTAATTCAGCTTCAGAATAATCTGTTTAGTTAGCAAGGTTGGCGGCTTTAGAACAGGGGCTATACCTCAGCATATGGCCATCACTTCATTACAACTGATCCATGATCTCTGCTGAAGCATCTGATCACTGGTAAGACAGAAAGCAATTATTGCAGTCTGTATGCTAAAACCAACCCAAATACAAATGGAAGTTCCGAAGTCTTTTATTGTAGCCCTTGCGTGGCTGAGCTGCCTCTGGAGGGATGGACTATGCATCATCCCAAAGACAACATAGGATGGAGAGAACCATGAACCCTGGAGAACACGTTCATTTGACAAGATCCTTCACATACTTCCAGCCTTCCACAGTGTATTCACAGGCCCTGGTGGGAGCTACAGACAAGGCAGACATGACTGTCTGCACTCCTGCAAGGAAAGCAGAGAAGAATTATCCCAAGAAGAGCATCATTCAAGCCAAATTTCCTAATGTTATTCTAGCATTGTAGATCTCTTCAAGCATGGAGAGAAAAATCTAGCTCTATCTCAGAAGCTTTCAAACACACTGAGGCCTGAATGATCCTTGGTTCAAGTACAGCTTTATTGTCTCAGTAGCATTTGTGACACAGAGAAATTCCAACTTCAGGACCAGTATAAGGGATAGACAATTACAAGACTGAAACAAAGAACTGAGCTAAGTTTCATTTTATTTCTGGCCTTGCCACAGACTCCGTGAGCGATGTTGGACATGTCACAGTATTTGTGGACCGTGTTTTCCCACAGTTACATGAAGACTTTTTGCTGCACCATAAAAACTATAAATTAACTTACTAGGTATTTATAACATGTTTTGACCTTCAAACAAGATCTCTAAAATTCTAATAATAATGGGAACACTTATCCCTTCTGAAAAGCCAGAGGCTGAGTTCAGACACACTAGCATCTGAAGAGTTTATAAACTCTTCAATCTTTAACCAAAAGTTCACCTTTCTTAAGAGTAAGTTATCATCTATTTTTATGCTCTAGTTTCCCTGATCACTACCAGTGCTGATGAACTCACTGGTGCACAAACTCTATCTGTTTATTGTGGGGGCCACAGGCCTCCCCAAACACTTCACTGAAACATTCAGTCTTAGATTCTAGGATAGCATAGGCATGCCTGTCTTGGGGCACAAAGCTGGGCAGCAAGCTTTGTAGGTAAAAGAAACACCAGCTCCTCTGGTTAGAAAAGGCAGACAGGTTTATGGGCACACATCCTCCTCCTTATTTCACAGTTGGAACAACAAGAAATTAAGTCCAAAGTCACTCAGTGTTCTAGTGGTAAAACCTGGAGCAGAATACGCTTCCTTAGTCCCAGTCCCAATGCTCCTTCCACCAGACTGTAACATCTATCACCTCCTTCTCCATCATCCAATTTAGGAGGACAGTACTGAAACAAGACTGGTATAAGCTACATCACTCTTGGCCCCTTGCTCCTTTCACAGTTTGGTGAGAAGTTATTTTTACCTTTATTCCAGGAATCAGAGGGGGAAAAGTCAAATTTTGGAGTGGATGGGAGCTAGAAAGAGAAAGAGAGAGACAAAATATCAGCACTTGAGGGGTTTCTCTTATAACAGGATTCACATCACCTTGGAGAAGCCTCTTGACCTCAGATCTTGAAGACTCTTAGGTGCCTACTCTCCCTAAGTCTCAAAAGAGATCAGACACAAGGCTTAAAGTCTGGACTTTGCTCTTTCCCCCGGTATAAAGTAGGGGCGGAAGGCAGTACTTATCATTTGGGTGCACCTGAAAAATCATCTCCATGGCTGTCTCCTTACAGTTATCTATTAGTTTAGAATAGTCCCTAATATGAAAAATGCTTTTCAAACTTTCAGCAAAAGCTTCTCCTGTTCTGAGGATTTTAAAAACTAAGAATTACTCAAAGAGAAGGGCCTCTTCAGGCAATTTAAATTCAACTTGATGAACTGTTACCAGCTTGAGAAATTGGGAGGAGAATCTTTTCATTAATTTTTTAAAAGCACGTAGGATCCTTCAAAGGCAGCTTAGGAATACCACTACATAGTGAAATATCTCCCAGAGCATGCTTGCAATCCCCTCCTTGACCCTGCATAGCCTAGTTACCCCTTCTCCTTTGAAATAACATCTGTGAGCAATGCCTCTCCCCTAAATTTAAAATGTTATCCTCCTTCCATTTCAATCCTCTTCAAAATATTCTCAATGTGAAATCCAGTTTCAACAGCAAAACTCCTGCCAGCATCACTGGAACCAGAATATCACCCCAATGTTTCCTCCTCCTCATTCGGAGAATGCGTTTGTTTTGCTGACTCTGTTCATCTGCACAGTCCTTACCTCCCAGCCTATGTAACTTGTCCACTCTTGGATAGCTGGAGGCAGTGCTGCTTGAGCTTTTTTGAGCGCTTCAGCAGCTTGTGTGCCACTGCCCAGCAGCCCCTGATCATATGCCACATATACAGCAGCTCCAGCCAGGCTTCCTTTGATGACAAACCTGAAAGAATCAAAAGCAGCAACAGTTCAGTTCACATTATGACTATCAATGCATCTCTCTCAGCAGGCTGTGACCGTCAAAGGGAGGGCATCAATACAGAAATCTGAGGGTCACAAATACTCTACTGTAATGTCTTATCACAGACAAAAAGCAGCAGAAAAATATCTAGCTACCTTCCTTTTCTTCCTAGGCCAACTATTCCCTGTCAGCCCCTTGAAACTACACCCATTCACATTTTATCAGAGACAGTTTTCAAGACAAAATGAGAAAGTGTCAAACACCTCAGATTAAGTGCCACTTTTAAAAGTCTGAGAATCACTGGCATATACCTTTGATAAAAGGAACAAAAGGATTTTGCAGTGGGTAAGACATCCATGTTAATGATGTGGTTCTTGCTGTCTTGGTAATAAGTAATCTGATTAATCTGTTAATAAGTAATCTGACAGACATCAACATCTTGTTAAGCTCATTACAGTCCAGTGAACACCTGGCCATGCCTGCTCCTGCACTGCCTAGGCTTTTAAAGTTTCCTGGTAGACTGCATGGCACAGTCTTTCCTGCACTTTTTTTCTGCACTTTCCCCTTTAAAAGCATCACAAAACTATTGCACACCTAGGGAAAGAAAACAACCAAAAACTTGCCAGACAGCAGTACTGCAGTAGTAGAACATATGATAGATAAGGCCGTTGAGAGAGGCAAGAGAGAATCAATATTTAAATCCATGTATTCACAAGTATTTTGGGGAAAAGGGATTTCTCTGTTAAAGATGTGCTGCTCGCTCCCAAAAGCACCCTTCCACACCTTCGCCCTTCGGGTGGGCCCTATGTCCAGATGTGAAAGTGCTCCCCCAGCAAACAAGCACCCCTGGCGGCACTCCCCCCCTTTATTTTACGCATTCGTGCTCGCCGCGAGAAAACCGCCAGGCTCCTGCCAGGCACCGGGAGAAACAAAGCGGCTGCCGGGTGGGGGCCAGGCCCGGCAACGGGGGCAGACGAGGTCAAGGGCGCAGCGCTGCAGGGCCGGCGCGGACAGCCGCGGCGGCAAGGGGCCGCGGGCCGGGCGGTACGTGCGGGGGACGGGCGAGCTCTCGGGCCGGGCTCTCCGGGCAGAGGAGCGCGGGCGCAGGGACTCACTTGACGGCGGGGAAGAGCCGGGCAGCCATCACTGCGGCACGGGCAGCGCTCTGGGCCACGCGCGCGGGGACCTTCGGGAGCCGGTCACGTGGCCGCCTCCGCTTGGCGCCTCGCGGCGAGCGCGAGAAGGCGCTCCCCCCTCCACGGTTGCCATGGCAGCCGCGCCGGCGCCTGGGAGGTCACGCGGCGGGGCCAGACACGCGCACAGGTTGGCCGGTCCGCGCGGAGGCGGTCGCGGGGGAGGCGGGCTGGCAGGGGGAGGGGCCGGGCCGGCGGCAGCTCGCGCTCAGCGCCTCCGCGTCTCTCGGCGGCGAGCCCCGCGCGAGGAGAGCGGCGCTGGGGCCTGCCGCGACGGCCCCGTCAGCAGCGTGTCGCTGCCTTGGTGCTGTCGGTACCTTGCTGCTCTTCGCATCTCGACGGAAGCCGGGCCAGGGCTTCAGCCCCCTCGCTCCTGACAGGGCTCCGTCCTGTCAGCTCTGCTGCTTCGTTTCTGTGTCGTGCAGTAAGGAGTGCCGGTTTCCCTGAAGTAAGGCTTCTGGTGGTTAATGTTATCAGCTATGAGCATAGTCATTCTTTAATGAATTAAACGTTCTGTAAGATTAGACATGAGGTTTTTTTCTCCTGTAGACGAGGGAGAACTCATGTTGTGCAGAGGCTGACTCTGAGTTCAGAGAGCTGTGGGAATTGCCAGTGAAAGATCTTTTTCTTAGAATCACATGTATTCTCTTTGTCTCTTTCTTTTATTTTTCTCTCTCTTTTTTTTTTTTTTTTAAATTAATAGAGCTCCTAACCTTTTAGTCTCTGTACATGCTTACACAAAATTTGGCCAAAACAAGGCCAGCTCTTGCTGTGGGTGCCTGTCATGTTCGGAAACCATCGCAACTCTCAGTGCGAGCATCTGTTTCTCACTTTTTTCTTGATCCTAAGAAAATCCAGGCAGGTTCAAAACAGAACATATTTGTTGCTTTATCCACCTTTAACCAAATATGAGATGGTCTGAACTGCTGATATTCAGCTGACCTGGATCCCCTGTTTGTAACAGGGGAGTAGAAACAGATACAATGAATAGAAATAGAAAATATGTGTTGTGTTGTCAAATCACATTATGCTTTTTAACTTAAACCTCCTGAGTTCCAAATCTACCTGCTAACCTCTCAACTTCAAGAGTATCTACTGAAGGGGTTAAATCCCTGACAATCCCTGACTAAGACCTTACTGTGATACATAGACTTGCATTTTTTTAGTTTCACTCGCATCCTTGTTCTCTTTTGTTCTCTTCCCTTGCAAAGATAGTTTTGGTTACCTGCTGAGCAGAGTTGATGGTGGGACATTTCCTGTGACTTCTTACCTGATAGGACTAAACAGGCCTTGAGCGAGCTCATTAGGCTTCCTAATTAAATAACTGATAACAGGAACTCAGGACGATTGTGCCAAAGATAAGCACCAAAGAACTAGCTTAAATCGACCCCCTTGTAACATTCCGAGGCCAAAGGACTGATGAGCTAATTCAATGACTATATATGGACAAAGGAAGCCCAAAGCCCAACTAATGGACAACGTGAGGAAGACTATGGAAGACCACCGGAGGGTGAAAAGACCCTAACCCTAATTTTACTGCGCATGCTTGGACTATGTAAATGAATTCCGGGAACTCATCACCATAAAACTGCCCTTTTCGGGAAATCTGATTAATATGTATGATTTTTCTGTATATGAACTGATGTATTGTGCTAACCTGGCAGAGCACTTGTGGTGGAGCGATCCCCAGTGCTGCCCAGCGCTGCAATAAAGAATACCTGCTTAATAGTCATCCTGACTATTGAGTCCTGATTTCAGCTTTTCATGGCAACACTACTATATTATCACAGAACCTTCCAGTTACTGAAGTTCATACTTGTTCCCATTTTTCTCTTTTATCTTCTCCAGGCCCCAGTCCTGCAAAGACTTCTGTCCATGATCATCTCGTTACCCTGGGTAAGACTGTTAATTTCATTATCTCACTAAGTATTAGCCATATCCTGATATGCTGGCCCAAAAAGCTAGTTTTAAATATGTTTGCAGAACTGTGGAAGTTGACAAAGTGAATTTTGCAGAAGACAGCTTCTGGAACTACTGCAAAATTTCTTTTTTTAATTCCTCCTAAATTCACTGTATCTAGCTGCTTCTGGCTACTAAAGAATTTGTGAAGATAGAAAAACTCAGAAAATGTAGAGAAATAGTACTGGCTAATGATGCTCAGCCTGGTAAGCGAATGCTATTGTTATCCCCCAGGTGTTGGGTTGTTTACCCGATGGGCGAGACGCCAACAGACACTCAGGGCAGAGGTATTTTATTGCATGTCTGCACAGAGATGGGTGCTAGGTGGTTATTCCACACATGTTATGGCACGCTAGCACGCTATACTAAATAACTACCGCCTATTTATCTTGTTACATGACTAGTAAAAACCCACCCAAATTTATGTTTATTGGTTAGTAATTACTACTCCGTTTATCATTGGTGAGTTCTATGTAAACGAGCACGCATGCTCCTTGCAGGCATGGGGGGCAAGTCTTTTCAGTCTTGTATTGAGTCGGCGGTCGCGATCTCCCCCTGCCACCTTTACCTTTCCCTAGTTACCACAGGTTTTTTCCTAACTTCATGTTTCTTCGGCACTCCCCCAGTCTTCGGCGCCTTCTAGGGCAGGATGTTCTCCTTTTATTGGTCTTGTAGTTCCTCTTCAAGGGCACAGTCGTTAGCAAGGCATGTGTTGTTTATCCAAAAAGTGCCTTGTTTCCCAAGGGCTTTATGGCCTTTTTATGGCCCTTACATCGCCGTTAGTATCAGTAAGTTTTGATACTGACTTAAGTTTTGAATTTTCCTTTTGCAGGACAAGTTCTAAAGGAGAAGTACAGAGGTAAATACCTCTCGTTTTTCCCTTCCTTGTATACCATTTTACATATGGCAGGCATGTATAATTTCCAAAACATGGCAAAGCACATCTAAACGTAATTTGTCAGCACGATTTCATATCTGTTTTAAATTTTTGTCGACAGCTGCAGATAATACATTATTTTGGAAAAGAGATAATCAGTTGCTTAATTTTGCTTTTCAGATTTGATGTATTTTTACATCAACTATATCTGTGAGATTCTGAAATAGAATGCAGCAATACAAAACGCAGAAGGCTTTTACTGTAAAATTAGACTTTCAAGTCACAGTTTAAATGAGGAATGGGTGCTGACTCCAAGTTTCTACAAGTTTCTGTGGAGTGTTCCATTAGGGACAGACATTTTAAAAATAATTCCCCTGGTCCAGTTCATTTAAGACAGACTGAATGCCAGATCATCTGTCCTGGAGCAAATGAAAGGCTGAGAAAACAGTAGTTGAGCAAGGCAGGAAGATAGATGAGATGATTTCTTGAGCTTTCTCCAGACCTGTTTTCTGCCCTCTTTGGATTCCTTCCTCTTGTATGAGAGCAGGTTTCATTGTCTTCAGGCCTGCAGCTTTACGTTTTTCATCCTGCCAAGGCTACTTCCTCTGAATAGGGAGTTACACTGCTTGGCAAGGCCAAGTCATAACCTTTCATGGGCAAATGCAAACCATTCGCAGGTGTTCCCTCCCTTCAACAGGGAAACAGCAACTTCTTTGCAGCTTCTTATCAAAGTGTTGATTTCCCATGTCGTCCTTATCTTTCATTCTTGACAAAAGTGACTTCTTTAGCTCCCAGTGGAGAGACTTCTTGGGTGGAGCCTTAGTTCTACACAGCACCTCTCTTATATGCAGGACAGAAAAGGACTTTACACGCTTCTTGCAGGTTGGCTTCCAGCATCAGAGGAAGGAGATTACAGTATTTTCGCTGGAGTGCTCAGCTTCAAGACTTCACTTTGTTCTTCACAACTTGGAAGGATATGAAGCCAGTTGGAAAAGTGCTTTGTGCTACAGGGATCATAGCTGGGCTTCTAGCTTTCTTCTGGAAAGACCCTTTTAACCCAGGTAGGCTCACCAGGGGGTCATTCCAAACTGGAATGTAAGTCACATAAGAAGAGGTTGAATTTCCAAACGCTGACTGGTGGTCTCATTCCTGCCCATAGTCTTACCAGAGTTGGTGGCCCCAAAGCAATGCTTCATTCCCAGAAATAAAGAGAAGCTTGAACCAAAGAGGAAGACAGAATGGTCTAACAGCATTTACAAGGGATCCTGCTGTCTATGTGGGGAAAACATGACATGTACTTTGCTGCTGCCTTTTTTTTTTTTTTTTTTTTTTTTGACTGCAAACTCCTTGGGATCAAGAACCATCTCTATAGATGTGCAGTGCCCAGCGCAAGAGGGCTGACATGTCTCCAAACTGATGGCAAAGAATAAATGATATGCAGAAGGCAGGAGGCCCAGAGCCTGGTTTATGTTGTACAGCTTTTTATAAAGTGAAAACCAACTTCATCCTGGAAAGATATTGGTCTAGGAACCCAGGCAAAGGGCATGTGACACAGCTAGCTCGCATAATCATATCATTATTCCCCAGCAGTGATAGCCTAGGCATAATGTCCACAACAAACACACAGTAATAAAACAACACACCTCTTGGGCAGTTGGGCCTGGGGGTTGTTCCATGGCAACTGAGCCATGCCGGCTGCACGCTTTTATCCATTATCCAACTCCATGAAAGAATGCTGAGTTGGGAAGGAGGGATGGGAATGGTGAAGCAAGGCTTGGCTGTTTGGATTGTAGCATGCCAGCTACTGTCTGAGTGAAGTGGGTCAGACTGAGCCTCCTGCTCCATGACCAAAGTATGAACCGGGGCTTGTCAGGATGGAGGAGGCAACTGGCTGTTGCATGTTAGTGCAGCTAGGCTGAGCTGACTGCCGTGTGCTGGAGCTTGTTGGGCTAGCCAAGCTTTCCTGTGACCCAGGCCAAAACAGATCAATATGGCTGGCTACTTGACATGAGGTTGCTGATGACTAACCTTTTTGTTGTAGGCACCTGTCAGAAGGGAAAAATAGCTCATTCTTTAAAGGTTAGGTAATTTTCAATTATTTTCAGTCTAGCAAGAATTGGAAGGTATTGTTAATCTCATGGCTTCTTCAGGTCAGTCCTGCCTCTTCTAGTTTTGGAGAAGCATCAAGACTTTTGAGCACTTAAACACACCTTTCTACTTTAGAGCTCTGCCAATAGTTAAGGGCAGCTCCTCCGCTGCTTCCTTCACTTACTTCTATATCTTGTATCCTCTTTCCTGTAAATAAGAGAGCTTGTCTGGTGCCCGCGTTCTCCTGACTGGAGCCAGTGCTGGGATTGGAGAGCAGATGGCATATCGTTATGCCAGATTTGGTGCTGAAATTGTTTTGACTGCTAGGAGGGAAGCTGTGCTGCAGAAGGTAAGAACTTCCTTGTATGAGGGAAGACTTAAGAGATTTGGACTTTTACCAAAAAAACAGCAACAAACAACAAATTAGTTGTCAGCATGATAAATTTTCCTTCAGAACTGTTGTTGAGCAAAACCAGCTTAGTTACTTTCAAAATTCTTCCCACTTATGTAGAAAGATGGAACATGCCACTGACATGTTTTGAATCTGATTTGCTGGCAGTGTCCTGTGCTGTTCTTCTCTAACTGATCTCCTGGATGGCCTACTTTGTGTTGCCATACACCAGTGCCTGCTGCAATATACCCATTTTTTCTTACCAGAAGGCAGTAACACTGCATACTGGGGAGGTGTAACCCAGAAGGGAGCTTGGCCTGTACAGGAAGATGCATATACACCACCTGAACTTTTTACTGCCTGAACATTTACACGAGAAAATGGAATGAAGCTGCGTCAGGGGAAGTTCAGGTTGGACATTAGGAAAATATTCTTCACTGAGAGGGTGGTCAGGCACTGGACCAGGCTCCCCAGGGAGAAGTGGTCATGGCACCAAGCCTGTCAGAGTTCAAGGAGCATCTGGACAATGCTCTTAGTCATATGGTTTAGTTTTAGGTAGTCCTGCGAGGAGCAGGGAGTTGGACTCGATGATCCTTATGGGTCCCTTCCAACTTGAGATATTCTATGATTCTATGAACTACAATTCCTGTGTGATATTGTGCAGCTTTTCAGAGTCCAAAGAGTTCTATTTGTAGCTGTTTTGTTAAAGACTCAAACCTTTTTGTAGGTTAAATAATTTTTGACCAGCTCAAATAGATGAGACTCCTTTATCTGTAGTTTATAAAATGGGACAATATTTAGAGAAGGTATCTCTTAAACTGTGGGGATAGGTGACTCGCAAGGAAAGCTCTTCACTATGAAATGGCACAAAAGGAGAGTTGGGGACAGTGAGCATAAGAATAGTTCCTAATGCCTGGAAGGCATTATTTCAGCAAATAGCTAAACTGCATATCATTACTGGGCACCTTCATATACTCAGCATAGCCAAGGAACTATGAAGGATGAATACTGCTAGAGCCTTACTAGGTATTTTGGAACAAAAAGAAGAACTTAATGTAGAGCATAACCCTTATTCCAGAAGACTTCTCCTGAAGAAGACTGTCTTTTTCGGGTCAATCTTGATCCTTTTCCAAGGTAGATTGAATCTGCATGCTGCTAAGAGTTACCTCTGTTTAACTGTCGGGTTAAACAAAATCTGGATGCAAAATGAGCTCTCCATGGGCTGAATAGCAGTAGACTTAAAATTAAAGTGTGTCTCTGTCCAGAATTTACTCTCTCTGACTGTAGTAGGGGGAAAAAAAGTGCCTTACAGTGCCCTTATTTCTATTTCCCCCCCCCCGCTACGTATTGTTTAATCTTTGGCTGTGTGTTCTTTTTCAAGGTGGTGGAGAAATGCCTGACACTTGGAGCAAAGAAAATATTTTATATCCCTGCAGATATGTCTTCCCCTTCAGAGCCTGAAAAGGTGGTTCAGTTTGCTGTTCAAAAGCTGGGTAAGCATCTCGGGCATCTCTTTGGCTTTCAGGTATATAGACAGTTCTCATTCCCTTAGGAGCTTCCTGCTTCAGTTTCTCCATGTTCCTCACTGAGGGGAATGTTTAGGACAGCAGGGTGTGGGGTTTGTAAATACCAATCTGGATGTGGCCATCTTTTTAGCTACCTTTCATGGGGAGGGCATGTCTTTTGCTAGAGGATAAAAGTATGCAGAAAGTGCTTGCTCACGGTACTTCACTAAAACCACACCGCATAGCAAGAGCTGCAGTACCTCACCTGTCACAGGGTACCCTGTGTACACGCATTTGCCATATGTGAGCAGGTACCAGCTGCACACACCCAACCCTGAACATAGTGCCTTGTGCTGAGAGAGACAGAAACTGGGAGGTTTGAAAGCAGTGATCTGCCCCTGTAGTGAAGCTCAGTCCAAGACTGTATAGAAGGGGAAGGTGGTCTTATTTTAACCAGAACTGATTCATGCTGCTCCCACTCTCATGTGCAGTCACTAAAGACTGAGTGAATGCATTCACATTCGCATTCACTCAGTCTTTAGTACTCACAAGCAACAAGATGTGTATGACGAAGTACCTTGGCCAAGCTTACTAGTGGTGATACAAAGGACAAGGGATGTCCACTGTTGAGTCCTCATCATGTCTTCTGGGTTCTTGGTTGGTGACCACGTGCTGCTTTTTGATGGTCTTTTGTGCCCTGTAGGAGTTGAGTGATTATGATCTTTTGCCTCTCCATCTTGTCTCATTTGGGTCAGACTCTCATTAGGCAGGATTTTCTACTATACTCACTATCCTTTTGTCCATTATTTGAGTGTCTTAATTACTTCATTATGCTCTTGGTTTTCCTGATGTGGGTGTCTTAAGAAACTGTGTGTAGGTGTGCTGTGATCTGGATGATGTGCCAGTCCAGCAGCCATCAATTCCTACCTTTCTTTTAAACCTTCTGCTGTTTCTGCTGATACATTCCCATACCAATCATAATTTTTCTGTTACAAATTTGTATACTTATAACTTTGAAAATAGAGCGTACCACTAGAACTAAGTTCCAAGTCTGCATTACCCTGAAACATCATTTCAGAGAGTTGCTATCAAAGAAGAACAGCTTTCCTTCCAATTCTACCCTAGAGGAGCAGGCAAAGCTGTTGCCAGATGGACATATTTCATGTATCTCCATGGTAAAGTACTTAATGGAAAAGCCTTCTGAGGGAGCGGCTGGTTGGTTCAGCCCTCCCGCTGGCATTTCTGAGTTCCTTGGTTACTGCTTATGGGATGGCCCCTTTGTTTGACTGCTCCTTTCTCCTGTCCACAGGGGGACTGGATTACCTGGTGTTGAACCACATTGGCATGACCCGTTTCCAGATGTGGGCTGGAGATGTGGAATACACCCGCTGGCTCATGCAGGTGAGGTTTCCCAGCAGGAAGAGCTCACCTGGAATTGGGTCAGTCTGGCTTCTCCTGGGACAGCTTTGGGAAGCTCAAAGGCAAAGTCAATTCTATGGCAATGGCTGAGAACAAACCTTTTATTTCATTCGTGTTTCAAGTCTAATGGTTTGGAGGCTTCGTTACTAGACAGGTGTTTTGCTCAGTTGTTGTATATGTGTGCAGAGGAATGTCTGGGAAGAACTTCACTTCTCTCCTTCCTTCTGTCCTTTTTATCTCCCATTAGCCCAGGACTGTTAGGGATTGATGGGTAGTTACGGGCAGTTGTGCAATGTATGTCCCGTTTAGGAAGGCCAATAGGTGAGGAGCAAGCACTTCCTACTAATCTACAGCAAGTGCACAAGTCATTGCAGAACACAATAAGATTGTTTGAAATGGCGTTTGCTATTTGAGTCTCTGCTGACAGATTCAGAGTTTTCCTATAGAATCACCTTGGTACCAGGTTTTGGGACCATGGAGATGAAGAGCTGTTTTCTTGATTCAGTCTTCTTGGGTCAGGTGGGTCATATTAGTTCTCTTTCATGTTGGAAGGAGCCTGCTTGCTGGAGAGTAGGGAACTTGGGATCGCAGGTAAGAAATTTCTTACAAGTCAGAGAGCAGTCAAGCTCAGAAGAGATGCTGAATGTTATGCTTCATTGTAGTTTGAGCTCAGTCAGGAGAAACTTAAAAGGAGAGCACGTTGAGACACTGCTGGTGTTCTTGTTGCTGGATAGGAATCGCAGAGTAAAGAGTGACATATAGAGAAATCAGGGACAGCTAGTTGTCTCTTGTCAAGAAAGCTGTGTGTTAAAGCCCAGGAATAACCTTTGCTCTGACTCTTCTCCATTGCTTTTTCTGGAATCTGAAAGACTCATGGATGCGATGTTTGTCCCTGTCTTCACAGAGATTATTCTTTTCGCTTGATGTTTGATAAAGCAAATCCAAGCCATGCTTCTTTCCGTTTCTGACCACTGTATTGGCTTTCTGGCTCATGCTGACCTTCCCTCCAAACCCTCTTGCTTCTTCCATGTCTACTTTTATCATTCCAGGTGAATTTCTTCAGTTATGTGGCACTTGCAACAGCAGCTCTTCCCACCCTGGAGAAGAATAAAGGCTCTCTGGTGGTTGTTTCTTCCCTCACAGGTTAGTGTCTTTAACTGGTATAAGTGCTGGCCTTGTGGAAACAATGGTTCCCAGCACATCATGTTTCTCTGTGTCCTTCAACCCCTCAACACATTTTCAAGCTGTGCATTTTATAGTAGCAAGCAGGATGGTGGCTGGCTGGCCTTCTTGTTTTCTGGAAGACCTGTGTTGCACCATTTTGCATTCCCTTGGAACTTTGCTCTTCACTTGCCATGTGCCCAGATCTGCTTGTTTGGCTCCTGTCCCTCACAGCCAGGCCCATCTCTCCTGCATTTCTGACACAGCATTAAGACCATCCTGCCACTCTAAGGCCTTCTGGCTTTGGCCAGCCTGAATAGAAGGCTGCTGAGTAGCTGCACCTATTGTACAGGATGGAAAGGCAGGAGAAAGTCTTCAGTGTGCGCTCAAGGGAGCTGCATCACCATACACAAGTTCAGACTACGGCTCATCCCTGCCTTGTGACATAAGGTGCCATGGTGTGAGGGAAATGTCATGGCCAGATGCAGCAGCATGTGACTCAGTCCATGTGTTTGCATGTGATGGGGGAGGGGAAGGCTGCAGGTAGACCATCACACTGGGCTTTTTAGCCCAGCATGTGACCTTGTTACTGTGGAAGTTAAAAGAAATTTTTCTCCCCTTATCCACATGTGTGATGGCTCTTGTGCTGGAATGTGCTCTCACAAAGCAGTGTAACTTTCTAAGTGCCTGCATGTGACTAGAAATAGAGGGACACTCACCTGAACAGAACATGGGTTGATGCAGGATGATAAAGCCTCTGTCTTTGCCCAGATTCCCTCTCCATGGCACCATCCTCCTTACAGCCACTTTTCTTATGTTTTCCATTCTCACCTTCTCCTTTCCAGGGAAAATACCCACTCCCTTCACCACTTCTTATTCTGCCACCAAGTTTGCACTGGATGGATTCTTCAGCTCGCTGCGCCATGAACTCAATATGCAGAAGAGAAATGTCTCTGTCACACTGTGCATCCTGGGCCTGATTGATACTGATGCAGCATTAGAGAATACCAGGTATGTATTTGCAGGAGGATGTAGGAGTCTGGGAGGGAGTGTGTCTGCAGGAACGTGTTTCTTCTTGAAAGCATGCAAAAATGCACCACAACTGTGTGTAAGATGGTATGTGTATCTGTTTGGATGTGCAAGAAAATTAATGGGAAGAGTGCTTCTGCTTGGGTACATCACAGAGGTTGTGCATGTCCACCTCAGCATGAAACATGAGCATGCAGGACCCTGTGATACTCAGTCTGCCCAGTTAAAACCACACCAAGGATTGACTGGCTTTGAGTGATCCTGACTGTTTCCTTCCAGGGGCAAAGTGCACCTCACTGCTTCTCCTGCTCCTGAAGCTGCACTCGCCATCATCCGGGGGGGTGCCACACGGGTGCAGGAGGTTTTCTACCCATGGTGGCTGCAGCACGTGTGCTGCCTCTGGGTTTTGTTCCCCAATAACCGGAACCAGGTTTTACAGAGTTACTATAACTACAGCACTCCTTAAGGGATGCCCAGCCTCAGTCTCTGCTGCCATCCTACATCCCTTCTAATCACATTGCCCCCGTCCCACTAAGCAGCCCATTCAACCATTGGTGTCAAGCAGGAGCTGGGCAGCAGTGGTGGCAAAGTAACCTTCATTCTTTTCATGAGACTCTTCTTGGTCTCCCTCTCATCCTGCTTCAGCCACAGTTCTGATATTTCTACCCGTCAGTCAGAGATCTTTCCCACTGTTCACTCAGCCCTCCATCCATCTCCCCTCCTTCAGCCTCACCTGTCTGCTTTTACTGCCTCCAGTCTTCTCTCAGCTCCAGCTTTAACCTCTGTCTGTACAGGATGTCCTGGAACATCTGTACATTCCTGGGACATCCTGCTCCACTGCTTCATTGTTTTGTGGATACTATGAACTTTCTTGCTTCCTATAAATAGGATTTTAATCTCTATTTTAATTAAATTAAATTTTTTTTCTAATGTGTTGGTGTTACGTGTTGATGCTTCCTCTGTGATGGCAGGCTGGTGACCTGCCTTCTGTGAGCACAGGTCTGTTGGTAGACATTTGCTGACTGCATGGGACCTATTAAATCAGCTCTTCTTGCCGTAAATGCCAAGTTGGGTTGATGATTCCTGCACTGAACAGGAGAAGGAATGTAGAGGGAATTCTTCCCTAACATGTTATGCCTCTGGATGCGTGTCATGGCTTGTAAGTTCTAGCAGATAAGAAAAAGCAGTCTCTGCTTGAATCCTCCTGGGATGGGGATGGATAAAAGATTCTACGTGGGCTCCTTGGTGTCTGAGAGGACGGTTATTTTGTGTGTTGTTCCTGCCTGCAATGCATGAATCCTGAAGGAATTTTAAGTAGCTTTGAAAGCTGAACATTTTGTAGAAACTGGTTAACAGGTTTGGAATTTATTGAAACAGCCAGGTGTTGCTTAAAAAACAGGCTTGTCCGAGGATATAGAACTAAAATGGAGTGTGCAGAGGTTTGCCAATCTTCCTTCAATCATAGCTGGTCTTCTCCAATGAGAGAAAAAAAGCAGGTTGAGGGGTACACTCTAGCCGGTGAGAGGCGGCTTCCTGGGAAAGGGTCACTGGATGCCCCCTCCTTCTTTGCTCTGTTGACAGCTAGGTGCTAGACTAAGTGCACTCTTGTTCTGAGCTAAATATTAAAACTTGTGTGCCTGCAAGAGATGTCACTGCAGCTTGAGTTCTTATTCTTGTTACTGGGAATGGTGTGTGGCACTTTTAGTCGCAAGAACATTTTATTCACATCATAGGAACAGGCACCAGCTGAGTGTTTTCCTGCCTCTCTCCTTGCCATTGACTGGATTTTGACATGACAAAGCTTTCTACAGAGCTGTGTGGAAATAAGAACTCACCGCAATTGACAAACTCTGGAGTTTGAACCCACCACTTTTTAAAACACACAGCTGCTTGCTTCTCATGACAGTTTGCAGTATACACCTTGGCTCGGTCGCTGCAGAATTGTGTTGGTGCAGGGGCAAGGAGGCATCAAAAATTGCGGTAGTCCTAGATTTCATTCTCTGCTCATATTCGGCTTTTCACCAGCACCATTAAATAGGGGTTTCAAAGCAGAAGAAAGTCCCAGGGAAACTGAGAGAACCAGTTTTGTTCTCACAGGTGTGAGCAGAGTACACAGGAGTTCTTAAACGATGTCTGGTATCTGCACACAACAGCTGTTTAGGTTTGTGTTTGGCTCTGCTGGAGCTTGGCTGCTGAATTCATTTGTTGCAATTGGGCTAATATAACAAACTTGCATTTTGAGGATCATATGTTGGATTGGAATAAAAATCCACAGACAGCCTTCTTTCTTAGAGACACGGGGACACTGTGTGGTGTTCAGAGTAAGGCAGGGTTGTATTCTGCAGGACTCAAGCTCTGTCATCCATCCCCGTGAAATGCTTTTTAACTGACTAAACAGATGATTTGCTGAATGGAAACAGACTTTCCTTGCCCCAGGCCTTTGGTGATTGTCCTGAAGTGTGAGCATTAGCTAAAAGCAGGTGCAACTAACACATGAAGTAAAACCGCAGTTACTTAGCAAGTAAAACTTTTATTAAATAAATTTAAGATTTTTTTTGACCAGAGTGAGGAATTTGACATTGATGAAGCTTGTATCGCACCTGTAACATCGTACAGTCACATCGGTAACTGCGATGGAAGAAACTGTAAATGCTTGTTTTAAAGCAGCTTGATCTAGAATTTCCAAAGTCTTTTTTTTCCCATTTTGCATTTGTTGGTCTTTTTTTTTTTTTGTTCAAAATTAGATTAAGTTTAAACTTCATGAAATTACTTGTAGCAGAAATAAAGTACATTATACAAATCACGTACATAATAGATGTTAAGTATAAAAATGGTATTTACAATAAGTAAACATGGACTATAGAAACACAGACTCGCACAGCTTCATCCATCTCTCATAAACTCTCAGCATCAGATACAGAGGGGTGGTTGAGGAGATGTGAAGGTACTTGATGTGAAAGAACTGTGCCACAAACAGCTGAACAATGGGAAACTGGAGGATGAGAATTGGCTGAGGTTCTCTGAAGTCCGCGTATCTCGCTTCAGTATTAATTGCATCAACCTTTCTCCACCAACCCTCTGTTCATGTTTGAACACAGAGACACACACACGCACACACGCACACACGGGAATGTTCTTGGTACCTTATCAAACTCTGGAATATTGAAACTAATCATTCAGAAGGTTTGTGGGGTTGGTTGGTTTTGTTTTTCTTTCCTTTCCTTATTTTGGTAGAAACTTAAAAGAGACCATTTCAAGTTGTTAAAGGGATATGCCTTGTCAGTATGACACCCCACACTCACAGCCCCAGGGGATCTTTGTTAAATCAAGCTCTGAGCTATGTTCTGTGCTTAAGTATATGTGTATATAGCTATACTTATATATGCTGCATAATGTATAATATGTCCCTTGGAGGGGGTGGTGGGGGAAGAAAGCAGAATGGCAATCCTCTTTCGTCATACTATCCTTGTGTCTGCTTGGGAAAGCTTTGCAGAGGGTGTAAGAGATGAGTCCTCTTGCTAAATTCAGATGGAGAAAATGTCCCATTTCATCTGGGAACACTAACCAGTGTTAGGTTAATTCCAATATGGGGAGGCAGTGTGTAGCCCATGGGAGGCTTCTGTCACTCTGTTTTGGAGACTGCATCTGCTCACACTCTCTCTCACGTCCTCTTGCCTTGATCAAGAAAATGCTTTGTTACCATGGAGAGCTATGAAACACAGATCTGTGCCACGTGTGGGAAGGCAGTACAGTTTCTGTAGGTAAAGGGACTGGATTCCTGTGCTTTCAGCCTAATCGAGGAGTGCTCAGGACAGGCTTTGGCACCAAATTCCAGGAGCTTTGTCTGCTGAAGCCCTTGGAAAGGTAAGACTGAGAGCTCTTGAGATCCTTAACCAGGCTGGTGCTAAGGTCAGCGGATGAGTGACTTGAGCTGAGCAGCTGGCTGTGCCCTAATCCTGGAGGTATGTAGTTCTCTTTCTCCTTGCTTCTTGCTAATGTTGAGCAGAGAGATGTGTGCTCTCTCTCTCTCTTGCTCTCTGTCCATCCAAGCATCCTCTCAAAACGTTCAGGCCTATCTGCAGTGCTTGCTGAGAAGACACTGTTGCAAAGGTAAACCCTTAACTTCCAATCCCTCTTGCAAGGAGTCAGTCTCTGAATGGAAAAGTTTGGTCCTGTGAGCCACTTTAAAAAAAAATAGAGACTGTGTATATATATATATTTATATTTGTCTATGAAAGGGCCAGGAGACAGGGCAGGAGGGAGGGAGGGACGGAGCTAAGTTTCCATACATCACTGCAGTAACCTAGAGACACACCAGTGGGTTTTCTTGGTCCATGTACTCCAGGCATACCCCGAGAGGAAGAGCTTCGGGTCCCCAGGGGCTGCTGGTTTTCTGGTCCCTTTGCTATGCACCACATTAGCAGCAAATATGCGAGTCCATCATGGCAAGAATCTTCCTGCTGGGCAGATATTGAGCCTTCTCTTTAATTGCATGTTTTGGGGAGGAGGGCAGAAGGAGGATGGGGTGGGTAGGTGGGGAGCAGAGGAAGGAAAGGGGTGGTGCCAAAAGAGTTGATAAATTTACTGGCCTCTCTGTAAATCAACCTGAAGCAGAAATTCTTCCTCTGGACTTTCCCTTCACCTGAATAGAAAGGGAGGAGGGAGGGAATTGGGAGATTAGGAGGACATCTATGCAAACCTCAGGCTTTGAGTTGCTGTTGCTTAAATGTGGAGGAAGATGACCCCAATTAGAAGGGGCCAAGATCAGCCCTCCCTTGCTCCCAGTCTGTTGGCTAGTAGGAGCTAGCTCTTTGACAGCCAGCTCTCATGTCAGGCAGCTCTTCTGTGGCCCTTCAGGGTCTCATCTTTTCTCTGCTTTTCTGTGGTCCTTGTGAATCATGGGATTGTCCCTTCTTACCCTGGAAAGCATTCTCTGCAGACTAATTTCAGGGCATATGTAACAACTGAAAACAAAACTATTGGGTCTTAAAACCTTTTTAGGAGGATGAATGCTTTTTGGGAGCGGTCAGAAAGTAGACTGAAACCTTGCTTAGACCACAGGCAGGTAATTTGAACCCATCTGCCTGTCAGGGCCCTGAGTGTACCAACAGGGCTTAGTGGCCTTGACCAGCCTCACCTGCGGCTTCTGTCCACACTCTGCCCACGGGCCCAGGAGTCTCATCACAGTTCAGGCCTGTGCCTTCAGTCCTTGTCTGATCTACATCATGGAAGTGCCAATCTTCACCTGTCCATGGACCTGTCCTGTCCATGGATCTTATTATCTGGACTCCAACCCTTCAATTGTCTTCCCATCTTGATGTCGGATCTGTTTGTTTATTATTCTCATTATAGACCTGCCTGGCAATCACTGGACTATGTCTGACCCTGTTTACCTTCACCAGACCTGATCCTGATCTTGACCTGCAGACTGACTCTCTGGCTTGGCCTTGGGTCTGCCTCCTTGCCACAAACTTGCCTGATGATCTAGACTCTTGGTTGAACCTGGCCATCATCTCCAGGCCTGCCTTGGTCACCTTGCTTCAGGTGCTGGGGCTGGGCCCTGGCAGGCGAGGCCTTTGCCCTGCTAGCTGTGTTACTGCATTCAGCTCCTGGCTTCCCACCCCGTAGGGAGCAGCCAGACCTTGCTGCCCCCTGACAGCGGCCAGCACTGTGTAGGAACTGTGCTGTGATGGTGCCAGCTTTACCTGTGCTGCAGAAGTGACTCCTGCTTGCTCACTGCTGTCAGTAGGGATGGTTAGCATCCTTGGGTCGTTTTAACTGGACCTTCAAACGTTTCATGCCAATCTGGAAGCCATTCATGGCCTGGATAGCAGTCTGTGCGCTGGATGGGTTGTCAAAGCTTACAAAACCTGAAGGACAGGACACAGGCATGGATAATAACAGCACTGTTGGTGCCATGCCCAATGCATGAGTCTCCTCATTATCCATCATGCTTCCCTTGCCCACTGGCATCAGCACTCACCGAAACACTTGCTCTGGTTGGTGGCACGATCCATGAATACCTTGGAGGAAATGATATTGCCAAAGGGCAGGAACATCTGCATCAACTCATTGTCTCCAAACTCCTGAGGGAGATGGTAGATGAAGAGATTGCAGCCTTCAGGACCTGCAGGCATGGGGGCAACAGGGAGGAACAAAACAGAGCCCCCAAAGGGAAGGGGAAGAGAAATGGGCTCAACTCAGAGCACAGCACTGGAGGAGAACCCCAGCACTGCCTCCTTCTGTCTCGACCTCCCCTTGCTTGTCTCTCTCAGTCACTGGTCCAGGAAGGGTTCTGAGGGCTCTCTAAGAGCAGCTGGGAGGCAATATGCAGAGCTAGAGTTTCTGGAGAGCAGATTCACTTTCACAGCTTGCCCAGTTCCCACATGGAGAGCTGGACACAACAACTCTGTGAGTGTCTGGATGCTGTTTTGTTGGAAGGAAATTAGCTGAGGTGACAGCTCCTTGTTCATAGCTCTCCCAGTCCTAGGACAGCAGCAGACACTGCTATGTGAAAGCTGCTGCTCTAGCGTTCCCTGTCCACAGCTATGCAGTGGTTGCCTTCAGCCCATAAGCCACAGCCCCAAGTGGCAATCTCCTGGATTGCCACACATCCAATTTGTGGGTTGACCTGGTCCTGCCCACTCCTTCACTTGCTCCCTGTGAGCTGGATGAGCACACGGAGCTGTTCCCTCGCTGACACCTGCTGTATGAAGCAGGAGCAGATGGAGAATGCCTTTGCCTCCAAATTCTGTCCAGGCCAGTTTTGAAATAAGCTGAAAAACAAACTCATGAGGCTAGGAAGGCTGAAGAGAGAGGACAGTACATTGGAGAGGCTGGTTTGACTGGGACCAGTGTGGTTCTGGCATCAGTAAAGATGGGGAGGAAGTGCTCTTTTCCCCTGCCTGCGTAGGGAAGGTTCTGAATCTATACCCTTTGGTGTCAAAGCTGGGTGTTCTAATGATTGTACTTGGCAGCATCTGGCCAGGGATGAGCTCAGAAAGTTTGCATGACAAGCATCCTCTGAACCCTTCCAGTCCACTCACTGCAGAGACATGGTTGGTTCCGTAACCCAGCTCCAATACTAAAGATTAGAGTGGACAAAGATTAGTGCTGTCTCCTCTCCATTGGTTCTGTGGTGCAGAAGATGAGCTACACAAATCCGCCCCTCCCCTCCCCCCGACACACATGTTCCCAACCCTGATCCTCACCTTCTCGTTGCTGCTGCTGCAGGATGGGAGGTGGCTGAGGGATGCTCTGAGCAATGGTGGTGGTTGGATACACAGCTGTATTCCAAGGAGACAGAACAAACTGTTTACCTGAGGATCTGGTCAGCTACACAAGGGCCTGAGGGAGACAAGGGAAGCTGGTACCTGCATACTGCTGAACTCCTGTGAAGGCTGGGTGCAAAGTCTCTGCTACTGAAGGGCTCTGGGCTGCAGAGAAGAACATAATCAGAAGCACAGCAAAGGGAATCACTCGTGCATTCTCTCTGTCTCTCTCCCCCACCCCCCACAACCTCCCTGCCAAGTGAGTCTCAGTGCCTGGCCGGTAGGGAGCTAGAAAAAGTGTTCTGTGTGAGGGATCCAGAAAAGAGGAGCTAATTGCAGTTCCTGAGGTCTCTGGATGGGGTGGTTTGTTTTTTTTTTTTCCCTGCTCTCCGTACCTGAGTATGGCACAAGGCCATTGGTGTAAACTGTTTCCAAGGTTGGATGCCCATTTGGGAATGGTACCACTCCAGTGAATCCATTTGAAATGGGTGCCACCAGTCCCGGCATGGCTGCTGTTCCCAGGAGAGGCGGTGAATGTAGCCCTGTAGAGCAAGAAAAGAGGACATCCCATGAGAGTCGAGGTCCCGCAAAGCCTGCACTCCCTCTTTCCATCTGGCTGGCAAGACTGCTGTGTATGAAGCTATTATCTCTTCTAGTTGGCATGTAGAGGTGACAGACTAGTGCTGGAGCCTTCACAAAATTAGAGGCAGCACTAGTAAGAAAAGCGTGCACAGCATTGCTAGTTCTGGCTGCTGTCAGAGTTTTGGGATGGAACATTTTTAATCCAGGTTTGTACAGTACCCAGCATGATACAGCCCTGTTCTTGACAGGTGTTCAAACCCAGTATGCATTATTGCTGATATTATTACTGTGGGATGATGATAATGAATAGCACTGCTGTACTCAGAGTCAGGTGCAGTCCTGGGAACCTCGTCCTTCTTTACGATATCAAAGGGAAAAAACTGCAGCAGAGAGGAACAGCAGTAGGGCAAGGGAATGTGCGTTGAACATGTAAGGGTGTCACGGAGGTTGCACAAATTTGCACAGGACTAGGGGCTGCTGTCCTCAGAGGCTGCATTGTTAGAAACGAGTGGCCTAATCCACATGCTGAGCCCAGAGGGATGCGGGAACTGTTTTACCTGTGTGAGCATCGTGATGAGTGCTGGGGCAGGAGGTTCATTGGTAGTGAAGGACTTGCTGCGTCCTGGCCCACACCAGGCCCTCACCTGATGTTGGTGCAACAGGAGTGGCTGGCAGCCCGTTGAGACTGACGGCACCAATCTGTTGGATGTGGCAAGGGGAAAAGGCGACGCCTGGGCTCAGGTAGCTGCCGTGGGAGGTGGAGAGAACCGTTGTCTGCTGCTGCATCAGCTGCAAGGCAGGACCATGCAGTCAGGGCCCCAAGCTGCCCAGGGCTTCCACTCCACTCGGGGCCATGTACGGCTCAGTGGCTCGCCCCAGGCCTCGCGCTGCTGGGGGCCTGGCGCCATCGGGGCCCCGCCGCAGCCGCGGGCGGAGCTCGGGGAGGCCGCGCAGGCCAGCTCGGCCTCCGCCTTCCCCGCCGCTGCCTGTGGCCGGCGACGGGGCGGAGCGGCGGCCTCGCCATCTCCCCCAGCCACCACTGGGGGTCGCCAGGCTCCCGCTGCCTGCCCCGCAGCTTCCGCGACTCGGCAGGACCCGCCGGGGCGGGCGGCGGCGGCGCCGTCCTCTGAAGCGCCGCGCCCCGCCCGGCTGACGGTCCCCGCGTCCGGGGGCCCCCGAGGTGGGCCTGGAGCTCCCCGCGGCCACGTACTCGCGCAGGGGCTGCCCCTGCCGAGGCGGGTCGGCGGCCTGGGCCAGGCCACGCGTGGAAGCCCCCAACAGCTGGGCACAGCTTCCCGCCCTGCAGCCGGGGGACACGGCTAGGCGGGCATCCGCCGCAAAGGCAGGGCCGTAGCCGGGCAGCCCTCCGCCCACCCCTCACCCTCTCCACATGCCAGCAGCCTTGAGGGGTCTTCGCGCAGTCAGCTACGCGCCAGGACGTTGGGATGGGCCCTTCCTGCTCAGAGAGCTCCTGCAGTGGGGAAGTGGACAGGGAAAGGGGTGTACCCCTGGCACCCAGCAGCATCCTCTCACCACAGGCCCTATCGCTCTGCCAGGCACAGCAAAGACATTTCCTTCGCCATTTTCCAGCCCCTTCTCTGAGCACTGCCGCTTCTGGGACAGTGCCAGGTATTAAATAACATAGCTTTGCTTTGAGAAATGGGGTCCAAGTCCTTCTCCTTTTGCCCAACCTCAACAAGGCGACCGTGCTGCTGGGAGACACACGGAGCTCATTCTGGTTCGTGCACCCTGCTGTACAACCAGGTGTCCGTCCAGGCCCAGCTCTTAGGGCATTCTTTGCCATCTGAGGTCTGCCCCATGATCCACTGAGCTCTGTCTTTCCTCTGGCAGCGGCCTGCACCCTGGGGTTGGCAGCTCCTTGTGGTCCCGTAACACACCCGACTAGGCAGAGATGCACAATGCAAAAAGAAGGGGTGGGGGTGGGGGGAGGGTGGGACACGAGGTTGGGAGGAGGGTTAGGAGGAAGAACAAAAAAATCCTCCTCGTCCTATTTGGCCATCGGTTGGTGCTCTGGAGCATAAGATGAAATCAGACTGCACTCAGAGTGCAGTGGCAACAAAGACTTAGTTCTGGATACAAAATTATCTAGCCCCTGTATAGACCTTGTCTTCACCATCAAGCAAGAAGAGCAGGGGAGGCACAGGAGCGGCTCTCTGGAAACTACGATTCCACAGGAGCAGCTGGGGGATGGCACATGGCAAAAACCAAGAAAAACACAAATCCTCCTTACATTAACTACAACCATGTCACGCTGTCTGCTTTGCAACATAAATACACGCCACTCAAGTGCCCTGCCTCACCCACAAATCGCTGAGTCAGTAAGCCAGTTTGGCCCAGGTCTCAGCTGGAAAATCTGGTAACTCTGAAAAGTTCATGGCTAGCTAAACCTTCTTAGTTTCCTCCACATAGAAGCTGATTATTGCTGTTGTGTAAAAAGAAGAGGAATTGCCTAATTTCATGGCATTGCTGTCTCCGTAAGCTGGCACAAGCAAAGCAGCTGGGGTAGAACTGACTCTGCAGGGCAGCGCTGGGATAGGGGAGAGCCCGTTTTGGGGCAGAGGTGGGACACCTCCCAGGCACACGGTAGAGCAGTGTCTCTGCAGGCAGGCAAGCAGGCCCGACTGACAGCAAAGGGGTTCACTACCACTTGACTACAGACAGCACGTGCCCTGAAATCATCTCATCTCTTTGCCGCCACACTGTCTTTGGAGTGATTCCCCTGAAGCAGGGCTCACTCACATTACTGGGAACCACTCACCCTGAGCCAGGATTACAGCAGAATGTGGCCTTCCCGAGAGCACGAAACTCTGCTAAGGAAGGTGTCCCTATGGCAAGCAGTCCGCACATAATCCTAGTCCTATCTTCACACTGTCCCCATTTAAGGCTGCAGGAACCAATGCATTTCTTACTTACTAGATGAATATTGATTTTCTTTTTTCTCATTAATGCCTGTTCTGTGCCAGGCTCGGGCTGGAACAAGACCTGCATCTGACTGCACATGCACCGAACTAGCATTCTGAAATTGTTTTCAATACTTCAATAAAATTACCATAACGAACCGTAAGAACAGAAAGAAAAGGGGGTAGGTGAACAAACTATGTTTTGTGTTTAGAACTAATTAATTTGTGAAATACAAGAAATATTCAAGCATTATAAGCAGTTAGTAAATTGCACTGGCTGCTTTTTTAAGACTTCAGGCCTCTTTTGTATTGATAGATTATTATTTTTTCAGCTCCCAATCAGTTCCCTGATTCCATCTGAACTAATCACTGAATTCAACTTGTTGAATAAACTGAAATGAGGGAAATACTTTTCACTTGCAGAAGAGGCACCTGGGATCAAACCCTAGTTTAAGCACTGAAATAAACTGCTTCCAGATGCTTAGCCAGTCACATTTCCCAGATAAGTATGAGAATTTTTCTTATCAGCTGTTTCAGCTAACATGTACTATTTGACTATTTTTAGTATCTTATTTCATATATTTGAATAGATCAGAATAACTTTAGACCTAACATAGTTTGTGATTATTTCATGTTTAATTTGAGATATTTTTTAAAGGAAAATGCAATTAAGATAAATTTAAAACATCCGACTGAATAAAAACAAAAACCAAACAACCCAGGCTCCAAACTTCGTCTTCCTAGGCTGGGGACTCCAGGGACTGCTTTGGTTTGGCAAGGCAGCAAATCCCATGGGGACAGGAAGAGAAAGTTGTTGGCGTATTAAATTGTGAGTGTAAGAACCAATGCCTACGATGCACCAGTTCACCCCAGCAGCACTCGCTCCTCTCAGTCTGATTCAACCACATACATAATTGTTAGCTGCATCTCCTGGGCCTGTGAGTAACCTTGGGTGCAGCATCTACTACTCCAAGCCCTGCACTATGCAAGCATGAACTATGTTGGAGTTCCCTTGAGCCCTGGCTTACCAGAGGTCCCAGCTCCCAAGAGCTGCCCATGGCAGGACATTTGGAGGTGCTGTAAGGAGATTCAGCAAGGAAATCCCTCCCTTCTGTCCCCACTTCCAGATAGTAGATGGCATTTCAAAGGGTTGATACCGTCTCCCTCTGATGGGGACACTGTATGCATATGAGAACTGGCTAGGATCTCTCCTCCAGGAGAAGGAATACCAAAGACTGGGATGACACAAGAGAAGAAACAATCAGATGTGAGGTCACTGCCTCATCAAGAAGGAGGAGAGAGAACCAAAACCAGTGGAAAGGAAAAGGAGGAAAAAACATGAAAGAGTGGGAGACAGGCTGAGTCTTGAGTCAAGGGGAAAGCCAAAATAAAGTCACAGAGCACAAAGGCCAGTGAAGAATCAGAGACAAAGCAACAAATTTACAGACACAACTGAGGAAAAAGAAGATGCAGATAAGCAAGGAGCACAGCCTAGGCCTGAATGGCTTCTTGTTGTCAGCAGGAGTTTCTGAAGATTGGAGGGCACTTAAAGGCCAAGTCTAGAAGGTCTCACTGCTCTCCTTCCTTACACACCCTGGACCATAAGCTAATAAAGTACTTTCTGCCATCATAACCTCACTGTGTGGTCCATTCCTACCTCCTTCACCATCATACTGTGCCCAGCTTAGCACTATCTCCATGACAGCAGAAGATACACCAGAATGATCATCTCATAGCTGACCCGCAGCTGAGCTAAGCTACAACCTTAGACCTCAAGGTATAGCTGGCTTGTGGATTACAGGGCTGGATAGAAAAGATTGGTCCTGGCAAGAGATACTGCTGTCTGGTCAGAAAGGGTTCTCCCCTCTAAACCATTCTTCTGCTGGAAGCCTTGGTGCTTGGAATGGTATAGCTGTTCTCAGCCTCATTACACAAGAAGAATCAAATAATCTTGTGTTGGACAAATTCTACATTTGGTTCCCAAAATTCCCCAACGGTATGGAGCCTCATATGTATTGCCTCTTTTCTTTTGCTACTCCATGCTCTTGCCACACACTTAAATGGCATTTGGCAGTTTCTGGGGATTCTTTGAGAGGAAATGGCCAACAATTGAGAAACAGTTCCTTCTCTGTCACAGAGATGGAAGGGAGACACACCAAGTAGCCACTGAAGCCAGAGGTGAAAGAGGTGTTCACATATATGAGAACAGGTTTATTTGTGCTCTCCCCCTCCCTGCCCCCCCGAAAATTACTTTCAGTAACAGTGTCTACTTTTGAGTTCTTTGTTTGACACAAGTGTCTCTCATGCCTTGAGCAATTCCTGAGCCTCCTTCCATGAGCTTTATACTTGGTAGCAGAGACCTGAAAGTGACAGTCACCAAGAAGACCCAAAAGATGCTCCACCACAGCTGATCAGGGACTTGTTGAGTTTGGGACCTACCTCAAACATCAATGGCAACCACCACCATCACTCCAAGGCAATGAGGTTCTCTCACTAAGATCCAAAGCACAGCCAGTCTTGCCAGTGGAGGCCAGACTGCTGAAACACCTCTGACCCTCCACTACCCACTGCTCCCTCTCCAGCATCCTGCTAACCCCACAGTCACACTAGCCAAGAGAGAAAACCCTGGGAGCCAAGGACAGTACTGGGGGGATTAGGGCCCTCCTGAGAATTTCAGCAGAGAAATAAACACATGAAGCTGGGCCCAGGGTTCTCATGGTGCTCCAAAAACAGAGACACACATTTGTGCCATAGACCCAGAGGAAGAGTTCACAAGTTGGCAGACTGCCATGTCTGGCAGACATCACCCAGGAATCATGGCTCTGAGCTGTCCTCAAAACAAGACAGAAAGACACTGGGTCATGCTTGACCTGTTCCCAGACACCTCCGCCAGTCTACACCACATCAGAGAAATCCAGCCTCACTTTGAGAAGGTCCCAGCTCTCTCCTGTCACCCCTTGCAGGAGAGAAATGCACAGACTAGGCTGCTGACTGGAGAAACTGAAGCCAGGAACAACTCCCAGGTACCGGGAAGCTTTCACACGTTTGTTACAGAGACCCATTTGTGGTCTCCCAGCCCAGGTATGGTGTTGCCCCACAGCCAAGAGGGCAGCCTTTCCCCCCCCACACACGCGTGATACTCACAGCCTGCGCATAGGCGCTGTATGGGCTGAACGGCAAGGTGAGAGATGGAGTGAATATCCCCAGCTGCCCCACCATTTGCTGCATACGACGGAGGGTCCTCTCCTTATCTGTGTCAGCAAACTTCACCACTAGACTGGAGGAGGCGCCCTAGGCACAGAGAGAGGAGACAGAGAGAGAAGGCAGGGGGAGAAGAGGCCGTGGGACAGCCAGAGAGTCAGCAGTCAGGCAAGGTGGGATGGGGCAGAACAGGCAGCAGAGAGGAGCGGGAAGAGGAGCAGAAGAGCAAATATTGGCGTGGAAGTGCTCGGGAGCTGGAACCTGGGCTGTGCCCTTTCCCATCCATCCACCCATCCAACCCTTCCCTCTCCCGTCCTTCCCCTCACACCCTGGGCCTTGCACAGCTGCACAAGTGGGTGCACACATCCCTGGCTGCATTCACCAGGTGATGGTGCAGCCAGGAACACCCAGGACATTGTCAGCCACAAGCACCATCTTTCCACCACCATGAGCTTGGCTGGATAGGCAGAGCAGTTTCTGGCAGCTGGAAGACAGCTGCTGCAGCAGTGCACTGTCCTGCCCACAAGGTGCCCCAATCCAGGTTAGAGATTGTGAGAGACGAGATCACAACTGCAGCTTCACTTGCACAAGAAGGCACAGCTGCGGCTACACAACCCCACACAATGCACAAAGCGGTCCCGGTCCCATCCACACCCAGCCTACCCCAGAGGCCTCCTCTACTGCCTACATAAGAGAAGGTGGGGAGCGTGCTCAGACACTGGAGTCCTGACTGCTCACCTTGCTGAATTGTTAGCTTGCACCCTGCTCAGTTTTTAAGTACTCCAGGTAGCTGTGTCCAAGACAGATTCATGGCCTGGTTCTTGGCTCTCTTTTATTTAGCCTTTATAGCTATAAGGGCTGTCACTACCAGTCTGGACAGACATAGATACACACACCAGCCAAGAAGACAAGATGGTTCCCAAAGACAAGAGCACAGATGTGCACACACACAGCCCCCACTCCCCAAAACCACATGAGCTGAAAACTGCAGTTGAACCTGTCATGGTTTTGGACAGTGAGGGGAGGTCCCTGCAACAGGGTGATGGGAAGAGGATTAGGAAAAGGGTAGGTACCCTGGCCTTATACTCACGGGCATTGTCTGGCTGCCATGGAGTGCGTGGATTGCTGCCTGAGCCTCTGTGTGAGATGAGAACTTTACAAAAGCACAGCCTGGAAAGGGACAGAAAGAGCACAGGAGATTGCAGTGACAGGACTGCTGTGAAAGTGCCCCTTGCATCATCACATAAGAGGCAGTATCTGGATCTCAGGCAGGGCAAAGGAAAGCCACCCCAAGAAAGCAGGGAACAAAAAGGGTGACTCATCCCAAGTCCTCTATCCTGGAAAAAACAGGAAGGGTCTCAAATTGTTACTTCAATGATATACTCTATAGATGATATCACCATCTCCACCCTTGCCCCTTATTAGCTCTTCCCCAAATTCTCTATGCACTCCTATTTGTGGGTACAAACATTTCAAACTGCAAACCCAGACTGGGCCAACAGGCTCACTAGTGATCCTGGTAACTCAGCTACTCATCGTGCTCTGCTTCCCCTCCTTTCACCTCGGTCTCCGCCCATCTTCCCCAATCTTTCCTTGCAGCAGACAACGCTTCCTGCCCTGCTCCCTATGCCTGGCTGTGATATGGCTTCCCATAAAGATGGAGTCGGGGAATAAGTGCCCCAGTGGAAAGGAGGCGCAGGTGGTGAGGCAGGTGAGTGCTACCTTAAGGGCAAGGAGAAAGGGCACGACACACAGAGGGGTTCACACCTTTGCTGTTACCATCAGGTCCACGGAGCACCGTACATTCATCAATGACCCCAAATGGTTCAAAGAGCTGGAGTACGTCATCCTCAGACTGCTGCTTATTTAACATGCCCACAAAGAGCTTCCTGTCCCCTAGGGGCAAACACAGAAACATCAACCTTCTATGAGGCCCACAGTCCAAAGCAGGAGGATAGGGACACTTAAGGACAAAACAGCCTAGTGTTGAAAACATGCCTGGCATGGAAATTATTTGCTGTTGGCTGAAATGCTTCCAGGGGTGAGTATGCAGGGTTGTCCCAAGTTCCCCACACCTGCAAAGGTTTCTGTGGCTTCCCCTGTCCTACCCTCCCCAAAGGAAAACAAAAGATTAATAATTTCCTTCTATTCATTAGCCCTTCCCTTTGAATGATCCAACACAAATGGTAATAAGAAAAACTGCCTGGGCAATTATACCCTTATTGAACAACATGTTAAGTCCAAGAGGTACCTTGGGAAATATAGCAGACCAACCCAGGCAGGGTGAATAAATTCCAGGACCCTTGGCTTCTGTTTCCTTTTCCTTCTCTCCAAGATCCCTGTTTCCACAGCTGCTATGTAACCAAGCATCTTAGCTTCAATTTGCCCTTCCCTACCCAGTCTAACCAGTATGTCTACCGAGCTGTCTTCTAAGGCCTGGAATAAACCCTGTCATCCTTGAGTCCCAATTTGCCTCACCATAGGATCAGCCAAATGCAAGACAGTTGCAAACAGCTCCATGGACCCCACTCCCCCCTCTCCAAGGGCGTTTTGTACCCATGTCACACTGGCGGGGGGGCTGGAAGGCTGGCCAACACATCCAGGACTTTGAGCTCAGGGTTATTCTGGGTTCCTCCATCAGAACGGAGAAGTGAGGATTATGGTTTTGTTGGGATGGCCAAGTGTGGAGGTGGGAAGAAAGGTGCACAGTGCTTTCTCCCCCTCTCTACCCCCATCAGTACACACAGGGGCCCATCACACAGCCTGATGCCATCCAGTCAAGCACAAACACAGCAGTGGTTGGGGCAACATCCTCCACAGATTGCTGTGAACAGCTATTAAAATAGCACAACATTAAAATCCCAGCCTAAATGCCAGCCCGATCTCGATTTTTGCAAGGAGATAGTTGTGCCAGCTACAGAGTTAACCCTTCCTACTGCCCCAAACATGCATAGGGAGACATGACCCATAGGAGCAAATGTGTCAGGATATGGCTTGGGAGGAGCAGTGAGAGAGGATTCCTTATTGTTAGCGACAGCATCAGAGGGGCTGGCTTCAAACAAAACCAATGTAATGTGACGCACGTCAGGGAAAATAGCAAGGAAGCTGCTATCTGTTTGAGGGTGCAGTGACCTGAAAAACAACAGGTCTTGGAGCTACAGCAGCAGAGCAGGCTGCAGGGGTGGTGGTGTGTATGTACGGCAGGAATGGATGACACATTACACGTTCACACTGCCAGCAAAGCCTCCCCCCCTCCCCCAACCCCCTCCTTGCTCCCCTTGACTCAGAGGATGGTTCCCACTCAGGTCAGTAAGCAAGCTGCCTCCCCCCCACTGCTCTGCCACAGACAGACACACTTGGGAACACATGCAGGAAATATCTACATGTGCCATTGGTCCCTTGCAGAAAAGCAGACGCACACACACAACATGAATGGACAAGCACATAGGCTCATGCTTGCACAGGAACATGCTTGCACATTGACCCAGCCCCAGCAGGTGCCTTCACAAACAAACTACCCCAGTGAGCAAGAGGGATGTGCAGACAGATGCACTCTTCCATCATGCAGACACCACAGGGAGCCACTTTGTATGGCTGCACCACCCCACAGAGCCTAAGCACAAGCTCATGCAGGCACAGCTCTCCACTAGGCACTAGATGTACATGCAACACAGATGCCACTTTGATCCACCACAGATAAAGGGTTAAAAATACTGCATCTAATGCTCTTACCCAGTCCCAAACAGATACTCCTGATTTACATCACTGGAAGTGGCTGAAATATATGGCCTTGTGTATTTTTTAAAGGCCAAATTTCCCAGCTTCCCCATTTTCATGATTCCCTGGATAACTAAACCTGTGGGAATTTCATCCCCTTCCATTTTCCTTGCAATTCTTTCTACATTTCTCCCTGCACCTGCATGACAATGGTTGCATTTTGGAGACACTATTTCAGCTGATTGAGTCCATCCAAAATTTAGTGCTCTGGCAATGCCCAATAATCCCCAGCCAAGGCAGAGGAGCTAATAAACCAGGTGCTGTACAGCTGCCTTCTTAGCAGTAAGACAGCATCTGCCCCCACCCAAGGGCCAGCTCGGAAATGCTGGTCGGAAAACCAGCCAAAAAACAGCACATAGGTGAAAAATCTGACTGGAAGGGGAGTGGAAAAAAAACCAGGACTCGTCAGGAACATATTTACTGGGAGGTGGAGAGGAGAATGGAGACTAAAGGAGCAGTAGCTCTGTGCTCCTGTTAACATCACCTGGTGCCATATGCGATCCCAGTTGGCTATGGAAGGGGACACTTGAGCTCTGCAATGCTCCCCCTTCCTCTACCCTGAATCTATACTGCAGCTGCAGCCAGGCCTTATTTCAGATATGTGCACCATGCTGTGGCCTTTGGATTGCAAACATGGCAGGAGTTCCTCAAAAAACACATCAACAAAGGGGAGAAACACATGGGGAAATATTTGTACTGACTTTAGATGCTGTAAAATAATCCTCTTTTCTTTCAACTAACAAGCAAATAATTGTGGACTAAGACTTAACAGCCAGAAATGCACTTGATGGTCTTGCCTTGCTCTTTAGGGACCCCAGCAGGCTGTCTGGCTGTTTCGGTCAGGGTGGCAGGGGGGTGTCAAGACAATTGGGAAAGTCAGTTATATTAGAAATTTTAAAAGCTGGAACTCGGGGCGGGGGGGGGGGACGACACATAACAGCTACACAGATATAACGTTACTTTTGTAACATTGGCCTTTTGTTTCTGGATCTGATTTTGTGTAAAGTGAAGTTTTTGCGGAAGAATAGTGGGTAACCCATGGAGAGTCAGATAAGTGGTTCCAGTTTTGGCTGATGACTAATTCAGTGCAAAGACCTGATGCTTACCACAGCCACCCAAAGTTTTTCTCGGTAATGGATGCAAGAGGCCACAACTTTGCAGTGGAGGCACTGAACGAAAAGGAACCTTGTCAACTGGCAATCAAATCAACATTAAACTATGAGTTACTAGCTGTTTTCTCCTTCAGAGGGCCTTGAAATTTCCTGGATAATTCTTGGGGTTTCATCCTCATACCATTTCTGTTGGATCAAAAGCATTTTTCTTTACCCTGCACTTTGGGAAAGGTCCATTGAAACAGTGGATGTTAGTCTCCATTCTTGCAGTTTTACTGCAGGTCTTCTGTTGTCTGACAGGGCTCACTGATGGAAGGTTTTGGAAGTCCTGTGTTTATGTGGGAATTTCAGCTTTCCTTTTTTGAATTTGGAAGAAAAAAATGCCAGCCTTCCCGGCTATGCAGAACAGGTTAAAACTGTGATACCTTACAGACTCAAGCTGTAAAGGCAAATATAAAGAAACACACCTATTGGTTTTGAATCTTTTCTGAGTGCCCAGAATGGCAATATTAGAAGGGGGTGAAGTCACTGACAAGATAAGAGAAAGATTTTTTCACAGTTATTTTAATTTCATACAGCCCAGTTCCCAAGATTGCACGTAGGAAAAGGATCCAGGCTTGTTCCCCTAGGATGCCTCTTTGCAGCAACTGGGGATCTCTGAAAGGGCTCTTCTGCTGCTGATCTCTCTCCCTCTCCACGTGCTGGAGCCCAACCCATGATCTAGTGCCCTCTCGCTTCAGGCAGATTCCAAATAGGAGCATTCCCCTACCAATAACCAAGCTGCCTCATCTCTCCACAACTGGGTCAAAACCCTGCAAGCCCTTTCACCTGATGACTGCTGTCACCACTCCTAAAGCAGTCGATCCCAAATCAGCTGGCATCCTCAAGACACTGCTGTGGGTCACTGGCTCCTTCGGCTCCCCTGCAGGGACCTGCAGCACTGGAAGACCTCCTCTCCTCCACTTGTAACAGCATACCCTCCTCCTGCCATTTTTCCTTCACTTTCTCTCCAGCTCTTGTTTTCCACCCTCTGATTGCCAATTTCCCATGCTGTCCAGCAACCAGGAAAATTGTATCTGATCTCTGACTGTTGAGTTCCCATGGAAACATGCTCTGGGCACAGCCAGTCCCCCAGGCAGCAAGAGGGGGGCCAGTGCCCAGCAGGTCGCTGATGAAGATACCACGGGAACAAGTGAGGGGTTAAGGCTGAATGCTTCAGCCATGAGAGAGAGGAGAGCACACAAACACTGGACACTGCTCCTCTTTAAACCCAGTGGATTTAGGTCATCTGGCCAGCAGCTGTCAGCAGCAAGGATCAGGGAGAGGGAGGAAGCCCGCCCAAGCAGTTGGGTGTGGATGGGACGCAGCAAATCTCCTTGGGTATGCAGAGAGCTTCCTTGTCTCTAAAGCAGTGCTAATGGGCTTGGGCTAGCTGTCGTATCACATCAGTGCAGCAGAGTGCTCCAGGTCTCGCAAGAAGCACAGACAAGCTCCTCTGCCCCCTCAGTCCATCTCCTCCTGGCACTCCCAGGCTCACATCAGAGGCGTGAGGGAAAGGAGGAAAGAGCTGACAAAGCCTGTGCCAGAATCACAGGTCCCCCTCTGAACTAATGCAGACAGCATCTTTACTAGTGAATTCCTTCTGCAGGGTGCAGTAACATTGAGCATCCAGATACCCCCATACAGTCCCTGCAGGGCTTGGCCAAAACAGCTCCTTTGGCACAAAAATTACCATCTCTTAGATCAGGAGACAAATTCTGGTGCTCTAACTTCATGTACTTAATTCAGGGTGCTTAATTTGAGACATGTCAGTCCCTGGAGAGGATAAAAGAGGTTCCCTTCAAGGATAACGCAGAGCAGAGCTTCACTGATGCATGTAGCTGTTCCCTTGATAAATTCCTAGTCCAAGCTGTTCTGCCCTGCCCAAATCTTTCTTTTACCTCCTAGCAGCATGGGGCTATTGCTATAGGGAATGGCTCTTCCTCTATCTGCAAACTTGCTCATCCACTTCTCCGACAAGTGGGGCATTACGACAGAAACCTTCGGAAAGAGCACCCTAATTCAGACAAATATAGGGTGCTGTCTTGATGCTGCTTCTGCCTCAGGAAAAATTCCAGTATGTCATGGATCCTGCGGGAGCTACTTGTTTCTGAGCTCGGCAATGAAGCTGGAAGGAAGCTAGGCACATGGGCTGGAGGAGGCAGGTGTTCAGACTCCAAAGGCTGCTTTTCTCTATGACCTTCTCCATGGGAAGCAGAGCTGATGCCCTGATGTCTGCAGTCATTAGAGACTGTGGCACTTTTCATAAGCTTAGAGATTTCAGAGTCCAGTGCCTTGACCAAAAGCTTGCCTCCAAATCAACATCCTGTTTTTGAACCTGTTGGCCTATTTCAGCTCAATTTGACATAGGAGCTGAGGCATCAGACATGTTAAGTCCCAACGCATTTTGTGATACTAGGTGGCTGTGTATAGAAGAGAGTCCCTAGTAGTGCCCCACCAGCAGAAGAAAGACTGCAGAAATTACCTCAGCCTAGTATTAGACACCAGAGATTCCAGAGTTGCACTCATCAAAGAGACACAAACTGTTAAGAAAACAAAGCTGCAGTGGTCAGTCTGTTCACAGCCTGAATTGTCTGTTTGGTCTGGTTTTACTGCTGTTGTGTAAGGGTTTAATGCAGGGGCATCAGCTGTGTATGGGTGGTACTGGTGAAGGTAAATGTGTGCATTTGCCTACGAATGTGGCTGTCAAGTGGGCAACATGTATGTATTTGCAAAGCAGTGCACACACGGGGCATCCATCTGTAGGTACATCTGCCTGTGTCTCTGTGTTGGCTGTGAGGGTTGCTATGCAGCCATGTCTTACAGCCTGAGAGTGCATGGGATCTGCTGGTGTGTACATGTAATGGTTTTGTGATGTTGAGTTATTGGTACGACTAGCAAAGGCTTTCCTAGTCTCCTATGCTTTTTTTTTTTAAAGACTCGTTAGGAATAACCTCAGATACAACTACACAATTTCTGAATTAATTAGAAATCTAGGGTGCAATTTTTTTAAATCAACATGGTGGGGGAAGGATTGACCACCTAATGGTTGAATCTAGAGGCAATAGGAGGTGTCAGCGAGCAGTCAGCTTCCTCTATCCCCACTGCAGGCACCTCTAAACGACAGCTCATCCACTCCTAATATCGGTGTCAAGACTGAGAGAGTGAATCGCCCTGAAGGCACTGGTCTCTTTTTCCTGTCTATAGCATGGACAAGGACCTTAAACTCAACCCTGAACCCAGGGGCTGAAGTAAGGTGAGAATGAATCCAGTCCTATGTGTTCTAGGCATGCTAGTTTCTTTGGAGGCTTAAGCCACAGTTCTTTTCAAAAGGAGCATGTCTGGGACTCTCAGTATAGCCCAAGGGAATAAAAATGCCCAGACTTCAGTATAAGTCAGGCGTCTTACCCCTCAAGTAAGTAATGAAAATTCATAGATTGTATTTGGAAAAATGATCTGACTTAAACAGATAAACTTTTTTTTTTTAAAGGACGATCACACAACCATAAATACACACATTCATATAAAATATTATCAAATATATCTCATGTTCCTGCCAGTACAATAATTGAAAGTCATTACAAACTGCTTGGAAGTGACCCCTTAAAATTTAAAACAAAAGCCTTCCAAATCTAAACACAGCATGCAGGATATGCTGCCCTTCAGGACAAACAGTCTCACACAAATTCTCCCCTCCCCACTACTAAACTGATTTCAGAGGCAGCACCAACAGCACAAGGCACAGAGAGGCAGATGCAGGAATGGAGAGAAGAGGAAAAGAAATGTACCAGTAAGACAAGGAAAAACAGCAAAACGAGTTCACAAATTTGGAAAGGGCTGGAGTTGCAAGCCTTCTCCACCTGGAGGAGGCATTTGAGCTGCTGTGAGCTCCTCATTAAGTTAACAGAGATTCTCCTGTTTCCAATCTTCCAGCTCTGAACTACTCACTATACGCTGCTCTAACCAAGCTGGTCCCCTGCAGGCTGACAGCACCTCGATCTCAGGCCTAAACTCAGACACTATTTCCCCATCACATGCTATTTTCTGCAACAGCACTTGGGCCCTGACAGTGTGATGGGGGCTGCTGTAGGACTGAGAGTGGAGAGGCTGAGACAGTCCAACAGTGATGGGGGAGGCAGAGGAGTGAGCTGCAGACAGGAGCATCAGCTGCAGAGCAGCGAGCTAAACAGGTTAAAAAGCCAGTGCTGCTGCAGAGATCTGGCTTTTATTGGGCTGATCAGGTATCAGAATGAAGAAACCTCTTCCCAGCTGCTTACACCCTCCAGGACCCCTGGTGCCATACACCAAAGTGCATGCCTGCTTCAGTAACCTCCTGGGGCAGACACTGTCAGGCTAATAGCACCCTCAAAGGGCTGAGAAAGGGAGTGGGGTGGGCAGTCACATTATTACCCTTAGGACTTGGGGTGCTCTCAGCTGCCTGCTGTGCCAAGCTGAAGGCTCCCCATCAAGGCCTATCCCTAGACTCTCCTCCTGCCCTCCCCAAATCCCTGCCATGCACAAACATCCCTTCATACAGACTGTGGGGAGAAGAAGGCCAGGTCAGGACCCTATCTCTTTGCTTGGTCCCCCTCACAAGCACAAAGCCACCAAAGGAGAAACAAGGAGAGATGACAACTACCTCCACGGCTCTCGCTGTCTGCGGGTTTCACTTGAATCGGGCGCGCCATCTGCAATGAAAGAGAAATGCAGAGGGTTAGAGCTTGGCCCATCTGCCTGGCACACGGTGCTGATGGCAGTGGCAACAGGGTGCCCCTTTCTGCCCTCTGTGCAGAGGAGAGTGGCAAAAGGGAACCAAGACATCGTGATGGCAACCAGAACCCTTGGAGAAGGGACCACAAGGATTTCAGATTTCTCAAAAGAAAACCTGGCACTTTTCCCTGCTCAGCTCCTTGCCTACAGGGAACAGCTCTCCTGGAAATGCCCACCATGCATAAACCTCCACCTCCTCAGACACAGCAAGTGGCAAAGGAAGGACTCCAAGGAAGCAGCTCATCACCATGAGACAGGAGCCTGAACAGTGGTCAGGGTGGCCTAAGGTGAGACTATGCCTGGAAGCTCTTCCTATGCCCACCCTGACTCAGCGCAGGCATGGTCACCTCACCTAACTGAACCACTTACTTTCCTTGCAGGAGGGAGGAAAGACTGCCTCTGAACTTGGCTAGGAGCAGTACAGCAAGGAGGCATGTTATGTTGCCCCTTCCCCAGCCCTCACGCAGTCAGAGCTCTGTACACCAGAGTGGCTCTAAAGAAGGGCAGTGCTGCTCTCCAGCAACATCTCCTGTCCACATGGGGAATGCTCAGGTTGAAAGCGACAAAACTCCTCTTGCTTGGTTGTGGAGAAAAGCTGTTTACCTCTCTTGCACCCATTAGCATCATCAGCAATAATCCAACCACAAGCAACAAGCCTGAGGGGTAGCTTAGCTCACATGATATGGGGACTCTCCAGGTAAGACAGAAGAACACTTCTACCCAGGAGTAGCTGCATTAAGTAACTCACAGCTTTAACTGTCTGATTTGCAAAGCAGGGAAAAACTCTCATCTGCTGGAAGGTATGCGTGTCCTATGCTGCCCAGAAAGGCTAGCCTCCTTCCCAGGCTAGCAGGATCCAACTGAGCCAGAATCTCCTTTGAGGAATGGTGTACAAGGCAGGTTTCCACATTCACAGCACCTCTCACTACATGTCTCACAGCATCATTCACAGAGGCTGACAGTGACTTGAATCAGTGACATTCATAATAAAAACCAATCAGAATATTGCAGGTAAGACCTGCACACAAGTTGCAGGTATAGGCATAGTCTGCCCCCTCTCTTAGGAAACACTCTCAGGAAAAACAGCAACAACAACAAAACAGAAAATGAAATTAAGTCATAAAAGTCACCAACTGAAATGTGTTTAGAAGCCAGCATGCAAAATGTGGACTGCTGTCAGTCTCCAAGTGGTAGCTGAGCCAGACTGGCCAGAAACCAGAGGTAGAGCCCACATTCCCAACAGCCGGAGGAAACCTGTGAAGTAACTTTGCAATTCACAGGACAGAGGTGCCAACCAGAAGATGACAGGCTGCCATGGCATGGCACACCGCTGCTGAAGCCTGACCGTTGGGCACAGGAGAGTGCTTGTGGCAGCTGGGGGCTGTGAGCTGGCTTCCACTGACTGGTGGATCTCAGGCAGGATGAGCAGAAGTTGGGACCAGCCCCAAGCAATATAGGGCTGCTTGGCAGAGCCAGAGACTGGCTGGCAGCTCCCCAAAGGAAGGCCAAGCTGCTGCCATGCTGCACCTCAGTAGGCAGCAGTCCCATCTCCAACTCCATCACAGGACTTGCTGTGTCATTTGGGGGAGAGGGAAAGGCTGAGGATCCCTTTCCCACTCTCGATCAGCTGCATGGATTTGCAGAGCTCCTAACATCCTGCTGTGCTGCCACATGGCCACAGCATGTGCAGGACTGGCACTCGCTAGCCTCTGGGCTGCTGCTCCCCCCAGGAGCTGCCAAGCACCAGGCATCTCTCAGCCCATGAGCTGAGTGGGATGTGGGGCAGGGGTTCAGAAGAATGCAGTCAGACATTGCTCCAGAAAGCCTCCAATTTCCTCGCTGAGAGGCAGTGGTTCCTATCACTGCTCACAGCCTCTGGCAATACGCCTGTGCAAGCCGAGGCTGGGGGTGTTTCAGCAGCAGGCTGGGTGGGAGAAGGCAGGCAGCCCAGATGCATGCTCGGAAGAGAGGGCTCGGTGCGGAGCCAAGAAGGGCAGCTGGCCACCTCACTCCCCACTGCTCCCACAGCACTGAGAAATAGCTTTGTTTCTACCCAGGATGCAAAACCAGGATTAAGCTAAACAGATGGGGAGGGAGATGGAGGGACAGACTCGGATCTCTGCTCCTATGAGGAGCAAATCCATTTGGGGGAAGGGATGCCGTGGAAGCCAAGAGCATCACCCCCCACACGAGCACGGCCCCACGCAGGGATGCTGGGGCTGAGAGCTTGGGGCAAGGAGTCAGAAAGGAAGGGGGGAGGTGAGGGAGGGGGTTAAGTACCTGAGGACATCTCCCTGTCCCCTCCCCCAGCAGGGCTGTCACTCCAGCTCCCAGCACCTAGGGTAAAGGAGGTGTTGTCATGGAAACGGTTATTCACCACATGGAACCTGACATTTGTGGTTGCCATGGAAACCAGCTCTTGGGGGCATTCCCTCTGCTTTGCACAAAAGAGACATTTTGATATGATCTCTGGGGAGGGGGCCCCCTCTACCCATCTGTCCACCCTTTTCCTTCCCCCCATCCCAGGGACTGCTACACAGCCAGGGGTGCAGCGCAGGGCCAGCCCCTGAGACGGTGAGCCGCAGCTGGCCCTAGTGACCCTGCCTGCCATGGGGGAGTGCACACCACAGGGTCACACAGCAGGGCGACATGCCCACAACAGGGCCATGGCACAATGCCTGCAAGACAGCACTGGCAGTAGAGGTGCCAGTGCCGATGCCAGCACAGTGACGTGGCTTAGCACTGGTGCGAGTCTGGAAGCAGTGTTTGGCTGCGGTGACAAGAGGAGGCGGGGCCGCCTGGGGTGAGATCAAGCATGTGGGCTGCTCTGCATCCCACAGCTGCGACCACAGCTTCTCTCTTGTCTACCTGACACAGCACCTTGGCAGGGCACAGGAAGACTCACCCTCTGCCAATGTCAGACCAAGCCCTCAATCAAGGGCTGCCCATTTCCAGAGACCTTGCCAGCTCCAGTGATTTTGAGAGCCACCCATCGAACTGAGGTCCGGTTTCTGGGCTGGTCTTCATCTGCTCTGGAAGATGTGAGTAAAGAGGAGAAAACAAGATACAAGAAATTTGTCCAGATGCTGAGGCTTGGAGAAGAGCAGCAGGATTCTCTGCCTGCTGCTTCCTGAAATGGGAGGGCTCCCAACTGAGGCAGAGGCAGGCACGGTCCTCCTTGCAGAGAACTGGACACCCAGAGGCTTCCACAAACAGGACACCACCACTTTAATCCTTCTAAGTCCCATGTTGCCATTAAAGATGAACAAAATATCAAAGGCCTCTCAAGCAGAGGTGTGAGCCTACAAATGCAAAGAGAGTCCACAGTTGCTTTAACTCAACAACATAGGTCGCAAGGCCTTGAGAAGTGTCCCTGTGGGGTCCTAAACTGTGTATACAGGTCTCAGACAAAGAGGTCTGTCTCCTACAGGAACTCAAGGCACAGAAAGGATGGTCAAGCTTTACCCCTTCCATTTGAGGGAGAAAGAGAGTAACAGGACAGCAAGGAGGACATGCTTCTGGCTTGCACAGCAAACTCTGGAAGTACAAATTCTTCTGGCCTCCAGTCATCCTCTAAGCTGCACAGTAATCCAGGAGCACACCTGACTAAGAAAGCCATCTATGTACATGCCCAGCTGGGCCCAGAGTCAGGATGTGCCTGCCTTAAATTACAAATGCCAAGTAGATGCACATGCACAGACATGCATGCCTTTACACAACAACACAAACATATGTGAACACACATGTGGCACGGAGAACTTAAGCAAATGATTTATGAGCCTGTGCCTGCCTCACTAGCTGAGCTTTATTTTCTTCATTAAATTATTCAGCTGAGCGTTATTATTCTTCATTTCTGAAGAATATCACATTAACATTTAGCACATGCTGTCAGGCCACCACAGGCCAAATGTCCCCCACCCCGAGTCCCTCACTCCCACACTTCACAGTCCTTCTTACCCTCTGCTAATGACAGACTAAGAGCTGTCAGCTCCATGACCCACTGGACTCAAGAAACCTTCTGGAGCCACATGTAGCAATGGACACCAGATGGGCAGCACATGGGAGGGGGCAAAGCTCCCACTGTCCCCCTTCATCTTCTCCCTCACATTTGCCCTCCTGGCTGGATGCATACCTTCCCTTTCCAAACACAGCCATGCTTACCCTCCACAGTCCACAGCTCTCACAGATGATGTTTCTCTGTCTGCATCGCTCTTCTTCTCACAAGCATGCAGCCTTTGTTAGCTTGCTTTCTTTGGGGTTACTGGTAGAAAGCAACTGGCCAGCCTGATGGGGGCACAAAGCTATACTGACCACCGGAGCGTTACATGCTACAAAGCACAGCAGCCACATTTCCTGCGTAGCCCTCAGGGAGTGGTGAGGAGATACCTGGTGGTAAGAGAGCCACTGCTGCCCAGAGGAGCCTAGAGGTTTCTAGGGAAGAGGCAGGGGGGAGAGGCCTTGCTGCCGAGTGTCCAGATTACATCCCACCCCATCCCCAGCATCTGGTCAACACAGAGAAATGGGGAACTGTGCTCTGTTTGGGCTTCCTCCCTGCTTTCAAAGAAATGCTCCCCCACCTTGTAGCACTCCTGGGATCAAGGATCCAAGGAAAATTCCTGGCCCTACTAAAGTCACAGGAAGCTTTGCTATTGGTTTCACCAAGGCCAAAATGTACCATTTCTCTCACCACACCCCAAAAAAACCCCTTCTAGAGGTGAACTAGCTCCCCACATTTACATCAATGCCCAGCATGAGCTGTCATCTCAGCAATCTGGTAGCCATGTTCTCCAAGGAGGAGCAGTGACCCCTAGCTCTCACTTCCTCAGCTTTCAAAATGCAAAAGCTGGATAGAGGGAGAAAGCCTCCTGGGACAGCAGGGCAAGCCTCTCTATTAGTTAGGAGTAAGTGATGTAAAATAGCCCCTCAGGTGCAATGCAGGGGAACCTCATAGTGTTAAGTGGGTCAGAGGCAGAGAGCATGAAACACACAATGCAGGCTGGCTCCTCTGGGACGTCAGGAACCAAAAGGAATCCAAGGCCATTGGCAGAATTAGGTCCTGGGCTGTTAGGCTTTGCAAATTGTGGGCTGGTCCTCTTCTGGCCAGTTAAAAATGGCCTGCCTGAGTGATCACAACCACTTCTAGCTGTGCAGATAAATCTAAAAGCTGATTGGCTCATTTGGATTCTGTTTCTGGTTGGGAATGCAAGCAGTGATGGATTGGTGCCAGTCTCAGTGCTCAAGTCTCCTGCTTGCATCTTTCCACTGACATCTCGGTGTACCTTGGTCCTATCCAGAAGAACCATCCTTCCCTGAGAAAGGAGAGTTGTCTCTCACAGAAATATAAGCAAGATTAGCACCAAGCACCGTTCCGGCACATCTCTAAAGGCTGCTTACGAATTCACTCCATCCAATCCCATTATGAAGGAGACAAGGATAATTAGAGTACCATGTTCCAGGTGGAGGAATCAAGGCACATGATGATGAAGTTCGTGCACAAAGTCCGTGGCGGAAGCAGAATGCGAAGTGCAGAGTCCAAACCACACAGCTCCTGCCTGCATGGCTAAGGCCGTCTCTTTTTGCATAAGCAAGGAAGATTGTTGGAGGACTTCACCCAACTGCTTTGTATCACCAAGAAGGGGACTCAAACTCCAACTCCTCTCACAAGTTTCTTTGGGAGGTATTTTCCCTACCCGCAAGCAGAGAGGGTAAATCACACAGAGCAGGGAAGTTATCCCCCATTCCCCACCGAAGCTGAGTGCATGCAGGAAAGAGCAAGCAGACATCCGAGCAGCGTGTGGGCCACAACACACATGGATTGGCTACTTTGCCTCTTGGATTCTCTGCTGCACTGCATTCCTTCTCACTTAACACAGTCAGACATCCTTGTCCCCACTGTAGACAGTGCTGCTCTGGGAGGAAGGCAAGCAACTTATCACCATGACTCAGAAAGTCTTTGGATCTCCCTGGTATCTCTATGGAAGTGACAGCACTATTACTGTGCATTAACATCAGAAAACCAGCAGGGAGGCCAGCCCAACATAGCAATTACATCCCCTTTCGTACATGACTGTTTGGGGGACACATTTAAGTGCGGTCTCTCAGGACTCCGTGGTCGGTCTGTCCTCGTGGGGCTCCTTCCCTGATGTTTCAGTGCACCATAGGGCACTGCATCAAGGAGGACATTAGATGATCTTCCCTGTTGCCCTGATCTCTACTTGTCACTTGTGATTAGTGCCACTGAAGGTCAAAGGAGATTTTAGGTGAGAAGAGGAAAGTGCCAACTTTCTCAAATCCTTTTCTACAGGTGCTAGGACAACAAGTTTCCCCCAGAAGCAACAGGAAGAAAAACCCTGGGCCAAATTCAGGCGAGTAGCTTTCTGGTTTCAAGGGAGCTTTTCAGCAGTGCAAAGAGTAGTAGTATTTGGCCCCAAACTTCCTCCTGCTCCCTCCAACTCTTGCAAGACAGGGCTGAAGGAACTGAAAACCCCAAAAGCTCCTCTAGCAAGTTTGTCAAGACCACAAGAGATTATTCTGGCCACCAGAAAGCCACAGGCCTGAGGACCCAGGCACAGCTTGGCGCTCAGGCCCATAGTCCTGCATCACCTGCAGGATCTTGCTTCAGCAGAGACAGGGTCTTGCCATCCTCGCCTTGCCCGAGGAAGCCGTAATCACAGGACCTACTCCCACCTCAAAGTAAGGTGGAAAGTGCTTAGCAGGCCTACAAAATGCAGAAATAAGATGCTATAGGGTGGGTCACCAAGATACTCGGAGCAAGTGCAAGAAAGCTGCAGAGGGGAAAGCTGGGAGCACTGCCACACTCACTGGGCTTTGATCTTTCTGTCAGGCTGTTTGGAGAAGACATCCAACACCCATCTTTCCCTGTGCTCACTGGTGCCCCACTGACCCTGGACCAGGTGTCCAGTGAACATGCTCAGGTGTTTCTCTGTGCACAAGTGGGAGCCTCTAAGAACCCCAGCAAACCGGCAAAGGGCAGAGCGAGAGGCACAGGAAGCCTGAGCTGACAGACACAGCCAGGTCTGCAGAGAGCTTGCACAGGCCTCTCATGGATGTGCTGGAAGGTTAACACGCTGCAGTCGGTCTGGGCCTGACAGCGGGGGTACTGGCAGTTCCTCAATGCAGCCATGCCCCCACCTCATCTCCCCCCGGCAGGTTAATTACAGCGGCTGGGGAAAGAGGTCTCTGCTAATTTAACATGCTTTGGCAGCTGTGGATGGGGCCAAGCAGACGGCAGCAGGGACCCTCTGCCCCGGCTGCTGCACACAGGCCGAGTGCGCAGTTCCCATGGCAACTGTTAACAGTCCGAGAGGTGCAAAACCTCCTGCAATAATGACATGCCCATGTGAAAATCCACTGAAAATGGGCCTGAGCCCCTGTGCCACCGTAAGAACCCCCTGAGCCATCTCGTCTCTGGGCTGAACAACGAAAGCGATGGCTGATATTAGATAAACTATTTCACTTCAGGGGTGCTCACAGACTGGAAGAGAGGCCCAGAGCGATTGCAGCATCTCCTTGGAGATATTCAAAACTCAGTTGGAGAAGGTCCTCAGTGATCTGAAGTAGTTATCCCTGCTTTGAGTAGGGTTTGACCAGAGACCCCACAGGTCTCTTCCAACATAAATTATTCTGTTATTCTATATCCATATTCACAAACACTTGTGTGCATGCACACATACCGAATGACCCTGGGGAGCTGGGAATGCAGAGTCATGCTCAGGAGTGTGGGTGCCTTTGCAAAGATGAAGGTCTGTGTGGGCTGGTGCACAGGTGCATGTGTGTGTTCACGAGCACAGGTGAGCTCACCAGGAAACATGCCAGCTCTGGGAGACAAAAGTCTAAGCTCTGTGCTACAAGGAGATGCAAGTGCCCGGTTGTGCAAAGAGCCGCAATTTCTCGTGAGAAATGGAGGCCCCTTGTGCACAGGACAGAGCCTGCACGTGTGCATTTGGTCAGCATGTGGGAACGGGTGCTGATCTTTAATTTCATTATCCTTCCAATTGCGTAGGCAGCAGGAGCCAATGTTTGCCTTAGCAGCTTGCTCTCCCCCTGCCTCTTCAGGGTACGTACTTTGTAGGGCCGCTGCCTTGCCTCACTGCTAGTTCTCAGCCCCTTAAGCCTCTCAGCCCCCACCAGCATAAGCATTTGCAATTCTCTCTGCAGTGAACAGGCACTTCTGTTGCTCCTTGCCCAGGGGCTGCTTTAGCTCAGGACCTTCATGTCCTGGTGCTGCCATTTCAAGGAGACAGCCTTGGCATGCTCTCTGTATTGCTATCTTCTACTGATAATGTTGCATGGCTCTCATGAATTTGCTGATATTGTCTATCAAACCTGCAGGATGGACACGGGAAAAACTTCTCCACCTTGCCCTGCCCAAAGTTTCAAACTGCAGAAGCCACTTCAAAGATTAACAACTGGAGTCCAGCTTCAGCCCCCAACCAAACATTCAGGTCCCTTACTCCACTCCTCAGCACGTCTCCCAGCTTTGCCAGCTGCAACACCCTGTAGCGTTCACACAAAGCAACTTTCAGAAGTACTGGTCCAGGCTGGCTTCACACCGGCACTTGCACAGAAGAGAGGTGAGGGGAGAATGAGATGCTTTGACCTCTCTACCAAAACCCCTCCAGTCACCTCTGTTCCCATATGTCATCATGGGCTGTGGATCCAGGCAGATGGCCCACGGTGAGCCCTTGTTCCTGGCAGCACAGGAGACAGCCTGCCCACAGGGATGCCCTCTGCTCTAGCTCTGCTGGGTCTCTGCATTAATCCTTGTGCCCAACCATCTGAGTTAGTGCTGCAGCATCTCAACCCCTGGTGCATTCCCAGAGTCTCTCTCTGCTCTAATGCTGCTGCTCTCTGTAATTTTCCATTCCTGTGTCCCTGTGTTCCCAAGCCATCACTGCATCCATGAGTTCTCCCCCTGATGTAGCCACATTTCAGTACCCCCATCACTGCTCTTAAGCTGCCCATATTCCCAGCTTGGATCAATACCAATTTCTGCTACTTACTTGCCTACCTTTCAGCAAGCCCTTCTTTGTTCTGCATAGAAATAAAACTGTAACTGTACCTTGCCAGAAGAATTACTTTTTTAAACCTCCCCCCCCTCTGCTTCCTCCCTCTATTCTTCTTCCCCTTCTTCTTCAGGAGCAATTTTATGTAATTTGCAACTGTCTGGCTGCGAATGAAAAGAGACACAAAGCGCTTCTGCGAAATATTGAAAAGCTGGCTGCTTTTCCCTCAAATTTCACTTAGCGAGAGGCTTTAACTTGTTGTGTGATCACTGCGTGTCATTAATAACCTCTCCAATTCCTTTCAGAACTCAGCAAAGTGAAGGCACAATCATGAATCAAAGGCATGGGTTATTGAGATATAATATCGTTTCGCGAGCCAGGGAGGAGTGTGCCAGGGAGCGGGGAGAAGGTGAAACACTGCACTGCTAGGCTAGCTGGCAGCTGAAGAGGACACTAGATTTAGGAAGAAGTGTAAGGGCCTGATTCCCTCTCTGCTTTTCAGATCAAAAGATTTTGCCTCTGTTCAGCCTCCATGGGTTGTGTGTCTTTCCCCAAGCCCTGCGGACTCAGGCCGCAAAGGGAGCTGGTTTCTATTTTGTTCCTCAGGCAGATCTGTCTCCATCTCTGTTGAGTCTTTGGAGCCCATCAAACTGCTTTATTGGGACTGAGTCAGACTTAATTGTGCAGTTCCCCAGCCTGTCCTCAGGGAGCAAAACTGGGGAACACGAAACAGGACCTCTGCACATGCAGGATGCAGAAAGTGCTGTGAAGGGCAGGGAGCAGGAGTGTGTCAGGCTGGCTAGGAGGTGGTGCTGGGCAGAGAACTGGCCACAATGCCGGCGCTGCCTATATGCTGTGCAGCGTGAGTCCCTGTGAGCAAGGTGTGATGTGCTTCCTGCTTGTCATGCGCACCAACCAGGCTGATGGGCAAACCTGTCTTGCTGCGTGCCAGTCCTTTGGCTGTGCTGAGGTTCACAGGTTGCTATCCACGTCTGAGGGCCCATACCACAATGTATGAAAACAGGCTCCCTGCCCACACAGCCACAAGGCAGGGGATTCTTCCCGCTTACCCCAGCTGACAGCAAGGGCATAGATACTTGGCATCCTTTTAAGCTCCTTAGCAATCCTGGGTGATCAGACACTTCTGCTAATTCATCGAGGATGCACTTCACCTCTCTGTTCTAGGAAGCTCCATCCTTCCTTCCCCAAAGGAAGATTCACACATTCGTTACTTCCAGACTGCACTGACAGCAATTCACCAGCTCTGAAGGCAACACAAGTGTTTTAGACAATACAATATACAGCTGACAGTCTTCTTGCTTTGCACCCTGAGCACACTAGCCCTTCCAAAAGGGGGTGAAAGCCAAAAATCTGTCTACCTTTGGAAAAAGATGCTAAGCCTTACTGTCAAAAAATAAGCTTGAGTTTAAATTCTATTTAGCTACCATACATCCAACAGCCCTCAATTTAAAAATAAACAAGAAATTTGATCTCCCAAAAGGAGAACTTGCCAGAAATGTCATAAAAGCAAAGAGAGACCATGGTGATTCCTACTGACTTATGTGGAAAACCTACAATATAAATATAAATATAAAACCTCAGGAAAGAGACACTGCAGGTATGGCCCTGCAGGAACAATGTGGCAGCATTCTTAGATGGGCTGACATCACTAGCATCAGACTTGGAAGGCCTAAGCAATACCTCTGTGGGCAGAGGCCTACCCAGTGACAGACTTGGAAGAGATCCCAGAAGTCCTGCTCCAGCTGCCTGATCACAGCCTAAGGACCTATCAGAAACCACACCAAAGCATTTCCATAAGTCTGTCCTTACCAAATCCCCAACCTAGACTAAGAAAGCCATTTGTCTCTATTCAGGTTCATGAACTGTTGAGATCAACCACTGGTCTCTGCATTGAGACCAACAAAGGAAGGTACTTGGGTACTTGTGGCATCTATGGTTGCTTTGCAATACAATGGCAAGTGTAGGATTACCAACAAGATCCTTTCTATGCCAGTTGGATCCCTTGCCGTCTCTAAACACGCTGATGCTTGGTCATGCATTCAGATGACAGTTTGTGTCACCCTACACTGATGTCATACATTCTTAAACTTTCTTCCTGCTATTGCTATGTGCAATAAAGAGGTAGTAAATGGCTAAAATGAACAAGAAATTGCTTGTTTACCAAACTATGGCCCATTTACTGAAATCCCAGCAGTGTGGTCCAGTACGTTCTGTTCTCTGTCCTATGCTAGGGTCCTCACTGTATTTCTGGTGAGAGGCTTTGCCACAAAGTTCATCTGAAGATGATCTAGATGTGAATGTACAGAGACAAAATTTCACAGCCTTGTTCCCAAAATAGGGAAACAATCAGTTACCTAGCACTCCTGCCTGTGACTCATTTCCAGAGTCCTCTCTGTGATCAGCTGGGTCAGAGGCATGGGTAATAACTATACAGACACAAGCAAACCAGGCTAAGAAAACAGGGCTGAAAGCTATCTCAGGTGACCCAGCCCATGTCCATGCCAAGACCAACTCTATGCACATCAGGATGCAGGTCTGTTCCATTCTGGTAGTAACCATCTCTAAATGACCACTAAAATGACCAAAGAGAGAGAATCCTGTCTTCTTGGTCAGAGGGACTTTGCAAAAGAGAAACTAAATGTGATGAAGTGGTGTATTGCCAGCCTGAAAACAGACAGCTCCAAATGCAGCACAGCTCATCTTCATCTTAATCCTGAAGCTTAATTACACCACATTGCTCATTAACTGTCTCCAGACAAAACATGTTCGAAAGTACTCAGCTAGCACAGACTTCTTACTGTTCCCAAGCAGTTTCTTATATCTCCCTTAACACAAAAAGCCTTTAGATCACCACATCACAGATAAATTGCTGCTTTAACTACTACTCCATGCAGCACTCTATAACCACTGAGAGCACAAACAGTACAGAACATAGTGAAACATGCAACAAATTCCCAATGTAGAACTGCAGCAAAACTGAGATTGCCTTGAACCCACCGAGCCTCACATGAATAACCTTTCAGAGTCCCTCTACAGGCACTAGGTAGAGACATGTCTGTCTTCTCCATTGTGTTACAGCACTGTACCATGACTCATCACGACTGCTCCTCCATCCTTTGACTTGTTCCTATAGTTTCTGTCAGTTCTGCCCTGGACCAACACACACAGAAGATTACACTGCTTTAGCCTGAAAGGCTGACCTTTTCCCCTCACGCAAAATTAACTCAAACAGTATTTGAGCACCTGGTTATCTGCACTCTTCCCCCTTGCTGCCCTGAGATAACCTGAAACAGTAAAGACCCTATGAAGTGGTAATTAAGTTACGTGCATTTTCCAGCCCTCAAATGGCCCCAACACAGGCCCATGCAAAAAGGGAGCAAAGGTAAACAAATATGGAGAAGGATGTCTGCGTGTGGAGGTCTTAAGGGGTGCTGGGAGATGTGAGGGAAGCTATCTGGACCTGTATGGGTTAAAGAGGAAATGTTATGGTTAAGAATTCCTAACCCCTCTCCAGAGACCCCTGGATTACATTAATTATTCTGTTGCCTTGAGCACTCAGGGCCTCCTGTGAGCTTCTGTCTATAAGTACCCAACTCCTCCGCCTACTCACCTCCTAATGAATCCTTCCAACAAGCTTGATCAACCCCCTCAGCACAGCAAGGGAACTGCCCAAAGTTCTCAAATCATACCAAAATGGGAATGGTAACACTTCAGAACTCCTTTCAGCTCACCAGCAGGTCCCAGGGAGGCAGCGGACTCCCCTGCAAGGAGGGATCTCACACAGTGCCTGGTCTCCTGCGATCCCTATTGCACTTCACTCCCAACACCAGCTGTGGAGCGAGCAGGACCCAGGAACAGACCACAGCTAGGTCAGCAGTCTTGGTCTCACCTATATAACCCATTTATCTTCCAAACAATGGGATGTGACAAGTGTATTTTTTTCTTCTGAGAAGCTGATCCAACTCAGCCACTGAACTAGAAGTCATTTTGGGTCCTGCACAGAGCCACCCAACAAATCGTCCAGGCACCCTGCAGGGCAATGGCAGACTAGGAGCGGGTGCACCAGGAAGTTCTGCACACCTGGAGGAAAAGGGTCTGGTACCTTGTCTTGTCTCCTGTCAGCTTTCCAGCATGCCCACTGTGCAGGCTAGGCCCAGGCACGTCACCCCAGAGCCCACAACTCTCTAGTGACAGGGACAGATAGCTGAAGATGTCATGTCACATCACAGAGACCAAAGAGCAGCACAGAAATAGGCTTGGCTGGAGTTACATGGGGCAGCCTTGGCAAGGTGGAGAAAAGAGCAGCAGCTCTGTGAAGAGCAGCGCTGTGCTTTGGCTCCCACGTCCCTGTTCTAACCCCCAAACCACACCTCTCCTTCACAAGCAGGAAAATTAATCTAAGCCACTTCTCACCCTCACCCCCTCCCCTGACAAACCCCCATTCACCTGCCCATGGCATGAGCTCCAGGCACAATTCACTGGGACTTACCCCTGGCAAAGTCTTCTGTTCATGCAGTGCTGTCTGGGCTTTGATGGCAGAGTCTCTGGCACAGTACGTAAGGAACGCACAACCTGCAGTGGATACAGCAAGTGTCAAGTTATACATGCAACTGCAGCTGCACATCGACACAACGTTCCTCTTCGGTAATGGCAGGTGAGCAAAGTACAAGACCTACAGATGCTGCCCTGTTCCAGCAGACCTCCGTCCCAACATTTCTGCTCAGGTACAGAGGAAGTGCCTAGGACAGCCCTTGTGTGAGACCTGACTTTTTTACTGGGGGGGACGGGGGCAGAAGGGGAAGCTTGCTAATTAAAGGTGTAAATGTTACATAATTTGGATGCATCAAAGACACCAGGGAAAAAGAAAAAGAAACAACATTAAAGGACTTGCAGACCCCATCCAAGGCCTGTTGAAGTCACAGAAAAGGGTCCCAGTGAATCAACTAGGTTGTTGAACAGGTGTTGAACAAGGTGAGAAACAACAGGAGAGCAATACAAAAGCTAACGTTGCCTGTGGGAGAAACAGCCCAAAACACAAGGATCAGAGGAGATGCAAGGACCAGTATGATTATTGATACCGAAAAAAAAAAAAAAGGCAAGGAAAGAGGAAAAGCATCTGGGACTTCAGGCTCATGTGAAAGCTCCATGATCCAGATTCACAGAATCATGGAAAGCTACAGAAGGAGAGGCCTGGCTTTCCTTTCTGTGCCATACATACACCCGTACTATGGGCACAAACACACACAAATATACACATGCATGACAAGGGAAATACAGAGAACAGCAAAGTATAATGCATTCTGCAAGGGTCAACTTCAGAAGCAAGATGAAAAGCACATGGAAAAGGCCAGATCCTGACATTCTTAGTCAAGATTTGACTCAACATCTTAGCCTAACACTGGAGCCAAGGGAGGACGGGAGGAATTGTAGCCCCTCCAGGAAGAAGAGGGATCATCTTTGGGTGCTCTGATGCTAAGAATAACCAAACAAAACTAAGCAAAGGAAAAATTTGGCTGGTTATCAAGAAATATTCCTAGCAGAGTGAGATTTATTAGACTGTGGAATGATCTCCCCAGGGAAGTGCCTGGAGCTCCATCACTCAAATTGTTTCAGATGAGGATAGGCAAAGCACTGGAGAAGAGACTCAAACACTAGAATGCATCTGACCCCCTCACTCATCCCCCTCCTATTCGCAGTGGCATTTCACATCCTAAGCAAAGGCCGAACATGTCCCTTCAGCTTGTTGCTAAATGTCCATGTCTATATTGTTGTGCTGGGGCTGCAGATGCATTGTTATAGCCCAAATAGAGAGGCCCGTTCTTTTGCCCCCACCTTCCTGTGCCTGGCTTGGGGTACTCCAAAGCCGCTTCAGCTCTCCATGGATGCAGGACAGGGGCTGTCTGGATCTCTCCCCTCTGCCCCAGAGTGACTCCATGGTACACAACACTTTTAGGCCACGCGGAAGCCAGCTGCTCAGGACAATCCCAACCCACGGCAACAAGATTATGCTGTTGTTCTGTCCCAACTCCAATAAGTTGCCGCAGCTAAGCAAATCACATCTGTCCTCACAGCTCTTGCTAGGGAAAAAAAACCCTCCACAAACAGCACGCAAGTATTAGATATCTCTAACAGGTAATTAAAGTTCCTTATTGCCCAGGTTTTGAACCGAGAATGCTGCACCAAGGCCAGACGTGGGATCATCGGATAATTTAACAAATGCAGCGAGGCCAGGAAGCATGCAGGTAGCCTTCACTTCTCCTGGCAAAGGCAGCTAGCTCTACTGTGGGGGGGGGGGAACACCCCTTTGCTTTCGCTCTCCCCTTGCAGACTGCTGTTATGTCAAGCATCAGGAAAAGCCTCAAAAGCACCTGTATAACCTGAGAGCCCAAATCGTGTTTCTAACAGATCTGGAGGCCTGGTCACCAAAGTCCCAAATGCAGATGCTTGCCTAATTCCACCTGCTGCTCCAGCCTGCTACTTTGCAAGTCACAAGACCCATTCAAAGATAATCGGGGTCAGGTTTAGCACACAAAACTCTGAAGTCAGGGGTTGGGAATAAGCAATTTATTCCACTGAGAGCTTCAATGCATTGGTACCATGTCCATGTGCAATGAAGACACCATCCTTACCTCAGGAGAATTAGCCATCAAACATAAGAAAACTAAGGATAGGAAAGGAATAAGTCTACGTGAAGCTACCTGCTGAGTTAAGCACTCAAACCTAGTCCCCAAGTCCCAGTTCCAGTGCTCAGGAACATCAGAACTGAGGTAATGCACACTGACAGGCTCAAAAACCTCAGCCCATGGACGGACAAGGATAAAATGAGGATTGGACAAAGGTGCACCATTTAGCGGGGATAAAGGAGACACTGCTCATATAGGGATAGAGAGCTATTTTGCAAGGTACTGTCATCATGCCAGATCAGGGATTTGTAAAGCCCAACACCTACATCCACCAGCACCAATCCAAAAAAGAGCCATGAATCCCCTCCCTAGAGCCCTCCGGTCCTTCTCTTCCCTACAGTAAAGGCAGCCCAAAATACTGTTCATCTTTTAGGTGCTCGGGTATCTGTACCAAGAGGTAGCAGCCTCTGCAGACAGAAGCATCCTGCAGCCATGGAGCCTGAAGCTGCCTCACCCAAACCTCCTGCTTCACTCCCAGGGCAATCCTTGCTGCTGCTCTGCTTTTCAAGGATGTGGATATTTGCTCAACAGCAGCCAGCTTGTACTCCCTCCCTTCACTCAAGCATGAAACAGCACTTAGGCAGCCTCTAACAACAGGCTGTGTCTGGGCTGGACTGGGACAAGCAAGCCTGTGGGCACAGGACAGCCCTGTCCTCTGCTCTGTCCCTGAGCTCGCCATGTCTCTAGGCTTTCAGGACATTCAGCTCATTCATTTCAGCTCATTCCTGCTTCCCAAATGACAGAAATCTGGGTGGCTGTACTGGCTGTGGAAAGGAAGGAGCTGAAGAGGTCAGCTACGTCCTTTGGAAAACATGATTACTGTCCTCCACAGCCAGATGTTTTGGAGGTAGGATGCAGGAGTCGATTCTATTCTCTTTGCAAAGTCCTGGTCAGAAATACAGAGAGGGGGTTTGCAGAAACACTACACTCTAAGCCTAATTGTGTAAACAGATATTTGGGAAAAAGAATCTTCCTTCCTGAAGGGACGTTATCTCTCGCAAACTAACTCTTCAGCTACTCCTTAGGATGCAGCAAGTAAGTGAAGCACCAGGCATTTTCTACAGCCTCCCCTTCTCCCCTGCTTTGGCCAAGTGCCTGAAGATTACAGAAATACCAGAGGCTCAAGGAAAGCCACGTTTTCCCAGCTAGGAAGGGTTTTCATGCTGTGACAGGACCCTGCTTACCATGTCTTTCGTGGGTTCTTCAGGCTCCTAAAACTTTGAGCCTGACAGAGTCACCCAGGGATCCACTCAACAATGAGGAGACATCCACAGAGGTGCAGAGGGGCCCATCGCTCTCACTAGGTTTTCTCACTTCCGCATTTCCTGCTTTAGTTAACAGCAAACTCAGGTCAACAGGCTTATGCCCCTCTGGGCACTTCTAACACCAAGTCAGTTATGCCTGCTGAGACATGGGACATGGTGTTACAAAGTGCTTAGGGTATTAAAAAGTGCCGGCCTTGAAGGTTCCAGGCACCCAGCCAACCAGGTGGTGTTGACGATCCAGTCACAGAACATGGAAGCATAACAGCACCCAGAGCACTGCCTATAAAATCAAGCTGTTACAAGTCCTAAGTGGGGGAACTTGGGCTGGAGCTGCTGCTGGACAGTGAAAGCCATGACTGCCGGTGGCCAGGGACGCCTCCACCATCGTCTGCTTCCTCCGAGGACTGACTCATCTTCTTTTATACAATTTTTTATTCTAGATTGTTATATTGATACAGCAAACCATGTATTAAAATCTGACCTGATCTGCAGGGGGTGCAGGTGATTAGAAATTGTAAGTTAAATTGTATTATAAATTCTGTATTATGCTGCTTATAGATTGTACTATAGTGATTCTGCTTGTAGAAATCCTGTGCCATTCTAATAATAAATTCCGTGCTATGCTAATCACAAAATTCTGTTAAGAAAATAAAGCTTTAAGTGTAACTATGACTTAGTGCTGTCATCATTCTGCCAAGGATCCCTAAAAGAACCTGTATGTCCCCGTAGTGTGGGGTGACACCACCCTACTCCCACTGGCTCCAGGAAGGTTTCCAGCTCCCTGTAAGCAGAAGCCAGCCTAGTTCAGCTTGCAAGAGACTGCAGCAAAAAAAAAAAAATATTCTGTGCCTGATCCTCCCTACAAACCACACATTGACTCTGGGATTTACAGTCCCTTCAGATCCTAAACATTACTCCAGACATCAGCAGCCTAAAGCCTTAAGCAAGAAAAGGCTGTCAGTTTGCAGAAGAGAGGGGTGTCTAGATTCAGCTTAGCATTAGAAATCACATCAAATACTTCAGCAGGGGAAGCATGGAGTCAGCGGGGAGCTTATCTACAAGCCTGCAGAAGCTGAGTCAAAACTCAGCTGCCAGTGAGGCAAGTTAGGCTGAGGTTGTTATTGCCTCCTTGCCCTTTGGAAAAGCCACCCATCTGTCCACGCACTGTACGCTTCTCCACATGCCCTGCCAGAGGGCTGCTCCTGTTCCTTCCACTCCGCTGCAGTTCAGTTTAGTATCTCACTCCAGAATCTCTCCACTTTCCCTACCATGGGCAGTGCTAGGAAACCCATGCAGGAAAGCATAGTTGACACTCATGGAGGAGCTGCCTTCTGCCCAATCCTGGAACACAAGGCCACAAATTTCCACTTGATTCTCCCTGCTCGGTCTCCCCTGACCCATTCCGAAAGCCTGTTCAAATGCCTCCCTGCTCTTCCCATGAAAATATTAGCTTTAAGACAAACACTGCCATTAACATGCAAATGTATCTGTGATTAACATAAATAGAAAAACTGCCTTATGAATAATATTAGGAGGCTGGAACAGTATCAACTACCAGCAGTCAGGTTGCTGAGACATGAATAATCAGGCACGAACAAAACCATTTCATAACGGTGCTCATGTTTCTAGCAGACCTGTAAGATCCTCCTCTGCCTCCAGTGAATTTATCAGTTCTCAGCACCTGTACAGGACAGTCCTAGCTAGCTCCTGGGCTCTCAAAGTCTGCAGCTGAATTCACACCCTCCTGCCCCTGGCAGGCCTTTTCCACCCTTCCTTCCTCCCTGGGCGCAGCAGCAGCTGCTCAGCTCCGTGTCAAGCTGCAAGGGATTGCAAGAGGAGCTGCCGGGCTTTACCAGCAGTGCTGGCTTCTCACACAACTGCTTCTCCTCAATTAGGGAAAGAAAGGGAAAAAGCAGATGGAAGACGCATGTGAGCTGTCAATTGGATCTCGCTGTAGATCAGGGAATACGGGGAGAGAAAACTGAATCTGCTGTTACAACTGCCCCAGAAAGATTATGGCTTCTGTATGGTGCAGGAATGAGTGCATAGTTATCCAGATTTGCCAAAGCCTTCCCCCAGTTAGGGGCTGTGAAGCCCTGGCAAGCTCCTGTGACAGTGCTTCAGGCCCCTGTGGCTTCTGGGCCAAGTCTAGCACCCTCCAGGCCTGCTGATGCTAACGGGAGCGGCAGCTCCTCGCCAGGCTGGCCTTCTTGAATGGAGCTGAAGGCAATGCAGCCAGACCTGATAAGATGGGAGGGGAAGGCTGGGGTTAAGGTTGGCTAGATTGTGGGTCTAATTTCTTCACTACACTCTAAACCCCCATCCTCCCGCACATCCCTGTGGAGGAATGACTTCTCTGGAGAGGTATATTGCCTATTCCCAAATCAGGTTAGGGGTCTACATGTAAACCCATACCACCAGGAAAGGAATCCCAACCTTTCATTTGTACAGAAGAGGGCGGGGGGGGGGTACAATAGCCACCAGAAGAACCTACACACCTCAACAGCCTTTTCTGGACATAACAGAGCACCAACAACCCCTGACCAACACCTGCATCCGCTCAAAAATGTCAAAACCAAAGGGATATATTTATTTTGCTGCAGGAATCCTGCATTTTGCAGCAAGTTAATGTCACACAGATCTGGCTAATACCAGTGCTGCCCCCTCTAATTTCCATATCTAAGTGGCAGATCCCTAGAATCTGTCTCCTGCCTGGAACCTGACCTCAGACCACACAGTCTATATTTAATACATCAACCGAAATGAAATGTTCAATTGCCTCTCACCTCGGGCCCATCCTCCTCCTCACTGGGTTTGAAACCTACCAACTCACTGTCAGATGGCAGCAGGTTTGGACTCAGTCCCTTGCACACAGAGACACACAAGCACATGGCATTTGGGTTCTGAAGTCCCAACCAGACGTACTTCTTCAGCTAAATTCAAGCCAGCCCAGCTCCCGCAGGCTTCAATGAGGAAGTGCCTTCCTTTTGTGTTGGGGTTAGATTTGGCCTTTTGTTTGAAAATAAACTTATTTTTCTGTTGTGCCCTTCCCTCTCTGTGCAGTCTAGAATGGTTCGAGTTGCCACAGCACTCACAGTTTTTCTTACCTTTCCTCCTAAATCTGAAACCAGAGGCACAGGGGCTGAACGCAACTCACACTCCCTCCAGCGCACACCAGCACGTGACCCCACCATGAACCATGTCAGGGCACAGAGGCCCAGGCTGAGCACTGAAAGCTTTCACGGCACTTACTGTAGGTTCCCTGCAGGCTTGTTCTACATGTGCCAGGGAGCGGTGCTGTGAGCACTCTCTCAGATCTCACAAGAAATGGGCTCCGTGAATTCCCATTCATGGCTGGAGGTGTGGTGATCACAAGATCCCAGACACCTGCTGGGGGTGGGCTCGAACCGCTCCACAAAAGGGAGGTGACATCCTGAACGCGACAGCTTTTCAAAATACAGCTTTCAAATACAAGCGCAGCTAAACAAGCCTCCTCAAACTTTTTAGCATCCACTAAGGGTCTTTCAGCGAAGAAAGACTCCTCATCTGTCCTAATCTATCGTCAAGAAAGCCCCTCACAGCTATCCCAAACGTCACTGGCAACAGCAGATTTGCGGCCGATATTCTTTGTTACGTGGATTTTAAAACTGTAGCGCCGTATTCCTGCCTGGGAGGAGGTCCGAGGTCCCAGGAGGATGGCTGGCCGCTCACCGAGGGCTCCCGTTTCAGCCCCAGCTGCCGCGACCTGCAGCAGCCTCACTCTGCCCCACTCCGCGCATCGGCGCCTTTGTCACAGCACCCCACGCACCGGCGCCAGGCCCCGGGCTACCAGCGGGCAGGAGGGCTGCGCGGGCACGGCCGGGCTCCGATGCGGGGACGCCGAACCCCACCCGGGCCACGGTGCCGACCCCCGCCCGCGGACGCCGGGGATGCCGACCCTTTCCCGGGCAGCGGATCAGAGGGCTCGAGCCCCCACCGGGGGGGGGGGGGGGGCAGAGGCAGCACGTCGCGGTGGATCACGCGTGGACCGAGCCGAGGGCGGGCGGGGGGCGGTGGGACCCACCGCCCTTTGTGCGCGCCCCGGGGAGCGGGCCGGGCCGGGCCGTGCCGTGCCGTGTGGGGCCGAGCTCACCCTTGTGCATGCCGGTGTAGCGGTCCTTGAGCACAGTGAGCTCGTAGATCTTGCCGAACTGCTCGAAGAGCGGCTTGAGGTCCTTCTCCTCCAGGTTGCGCGGGATCTGCCCCACGAAGAGCTTGATGGCATCCAGGTCCTTCATGCTATCGGGCTGCGCGGGGGGCTCCGCGCCGCCGCTGCTGCTCATGAGGGAGGCTCGGCGCGGCGGGCGCGGCGGCTGCGGCGCTGGCGGGAGCGGCGGCGGCTGCCTCCTCGCCTCGCCCTCGGTGAGTCTGGCCATGCCCCGCGCCCGGCGCGGCTGCGGGCGGGGGAGGCAGCGGCTGGGAACGGCCCCGCCGCCAGCGCCGCCGCCGCGGCGCCACAAAGAGCCGCGCCGCAGCGCCCCCTGCGGGCCCGCGGGTGGCGGCGCGGGGGCCCAAGGGAGGGGCGGGGTGCCCCGAGAGAGGGACGGAGGGGCCCCCGAAGGAGGGGCGCAGGGACAGGCGCAAGGCGGAGACAGGGGGGCCCGCAAGAGAGGACCCCCTTGGCGAGGAGAGCCACGGAAGCGCTTGCAGCCGTGGACGAGGAGGCAAGGCAGCTTTGACCGCATCCTGAGGGCCAAGGAGGAGACGCAACGCCTGTCTTTCTCGGGCAAGCAGCATATTTTTAGGGCCCAAGTTCTGGAAACACTGAGGCCCTGGGAGCAAGGGGGAAGAGCTCTGAGCACCCACGACTAGGCCCCGTGTGGTCAGCAGGGGTGGGAGGTATTATTTGTAGGACCTGGTACTTATCTCAGAAGGACAAATTGTCATCAGCTCTCAGGAAATCAGTCATTATAGCTTCTTCCAAAATAAGAGCTTGCTCTTGTACTGCTACAAAAGACAAGGCAGAGTGCCCTTCCACATCCATATCAGAAATCAGTGTTTGGCCCCTTTTTCTCAGTGCCTCAGCACCACGGTCTGGAGGAAAAGAAATTATTTAAAGCAGAAAATTTTCTAACACAGCCCTCCCCCAAAGTGAAGAAACTGCAATAGGTCAGTGAGTACAGCCACAAGCACCAGTCCTGGAGGGGGCTTGGCTGCAATGGGAAGCAATATGTGGCCCCAGGTCTCTCTGCCCCATGCCCTTGTGGGAAAAGCCCCCTTTCTTTTGAGAAGCTCAGCTCCCTCCTAACTGGGGCTTGGTGGAGGCATTTCCAGCTAGGTCCTGTTCAGACTGTTCCAGATGGTCAGAAGGTCGTTGCATATCCACATTGAAGCAGCCATTACTGCTGCCAGGGTCAGATCTGACTCCTCATGTGAGGATATGGATTGGGCTCGCACCAGCTTCTCCAGTTCTGACAGATGACGTGAGGCAGCAGGGGATGTCAGTGCTCTGAGCAGCACAGTCCAGGTGGCCCAGGCTGTCCCATCTCTCTGCTCCACCTCTGTTACACCAGGGTGATGCTGAGGCACAGCACACCCAAAGCTCGTGCTCCACAAGGAGCAGCTGCCTTCAGCAGCGCAGCTGCAGGGATGCAGCCCAACCCAGCTCTGCCACCCACAGCCACACGCTGCCTGCATATCCCACAGGGCATTTACTCCGCAGCATGCATAGCTCTTGTCGTCACACCATACATTTTAGCCTGTCATCCTTCCCCAGCGTCCCTGAAGATGAATGGACTTCTGCGCCCTCATGCTGGGAGGAGGGAGGGGGTGTGTTTGCCAGACTGTTTGTCGAGATAGCTTTGGCAGAGCCAGGTGCACAGCTCTGCTGAGCATGCCAGGCCTAAGGCTTCACAAAGGACTGTGGTGCAGGCACAACCCATCCTCTCGTCCCCTTGCTTAGTTGCTCCGCTAGGAGCTGTCATATCCCACTACTCTTGCCCTGGATCCTGCAGGTAGACGGAGGCAGTGAGCGGAGGAGGGGACCCTGCTATGCAACACACATACCCAGTGCAGCAACAGCTCCAAGCTCCCACACAGCAGCCCAATTCAGCAGACTGCCCTCTTGCCTGCTCCCCAAGTCCCATCCTCCCTCCTGCCCTCTCCCCACAGTGCCCCACATAATAGCTCACACAGTTCACCTCCCAGGATACTGGCTCAAATACTACCCAGATCTGTTATGTTTGATTTTACCCAGAAAGGTAGAGGGCTGACTCCAGGCCCCTGCAACAGGAGATACTTGCAGCAGGTTTCAATGCTGATATCTGTGCAGGAAAGGTTAGGAAAAAGGGGGTGGGTTATCAGGGGAAGAAGAGGGGTCCCAATCCTAGGGAGCGGAGGGAGGAACTGAGGGTACTGTTCACGTATGAGCACCCACCTGGCTCCCAGGCTAGAGTCATGGCAAGAATGATAGATGCCCCAACAGAACCAGAGCCACATGCTGGCCCTCAGTAAGAAAGTACTGTGGATTCATTCCTCTTCTCACTTGTGCTTAGCAGAGAATCTCAACCCTTCTTTCTCCAGCCCTGGCTGTTGTCCCCACCTGTGCGTGGAGCTGCCAAAACACTTATTGAGGGCCAGCAGGTGCAGGAGCCTGGAATTTGCACCCAGGCTTTTCACTGACATGGATTCACAAAGGCCCTCAGCTTTCTGCAGCCTGGCCTGAACCCAGGGGCCATTGCAAGGTGTCTCAAGACTCTTGCTGTAGAGCTGCCTTGTGTTTGAGGGTGGTACCACTCCTAAAATTCACCCTAAAAAAACAGAACTCCCCACACTGGTCAAACTTTCTGTTTACATCTCTTGCAGAGATTGCCAGGGTTCTGCCATCTATTTGGAAGCCACAGATACATCAGCTGGGAAGCCTATGACAAGTCAAGCTGTTCTCATTTTTAACAGCTGCAAACAGATAAGGCAATCTTAAAAACAAGAGACCTTTATCACAACAGCAGCAACCTCACCTTGGATGAATCATCGCTAAGCAAGTAATGCTTGCTTATGATGCAAGCAATCACCTTTCCATGCCTAGCCTGCTTTTTCTCATCAGCTGCTGCAGCACAAGCTGCTCTAGGCTTATGTTACAGCTCGAGGGACCCAGTGCCTCAGGTAGAAAATGTCTGTTTAGAAGGAAAGATATATCCAGTATCTTCTGGAGTCCATGAAAGCCATGTGCTGGTTTTGGCTGGGATAGAGTTAATTTTCTTCATAGTCACTAGTATGGGGCTGTTTTGGATTTGTGCTGGGAACAGTGTTGATAACCCAGGGATGTTTTCGTTCCTGCTGAGCAGCGCTCACGCAGAGTCAAGGCCTTTTCTGCTCCTCACCCCACCCCACCAGCGAGCAGGCTGGGGGGGCACAGGGAGCTGGGAGGGGACACAGCTGGGACATCTGATCCCAGCTGACCAAAGGGATATCCCACACCATACGATGTCATGCTCAGCACATAATGCTGGGGAAGAAGAAGGAAGGGGAGGATGTTCAGAGTGATGGCGTTTGTCTTCCCAAGTCACCGTTACGTGTGATGGAGCCCTGCTGTCCTGGAGATGGCTGAACACCTGCCTGCCCATGGGAAGGAGTGAAGGAATTCCTCGGTTTGCTTTGCTTGCGTGCACAGCTTTTGCTTTCCCTATTAAACTGTCTTTATCTCAACCCACGAGTTTTCTCACTTTTACTCTTCTGATTCTCTCCCCCATCGCACCAGGGGGGAGTGAGCGAGCGGCTGTGTGGGGCTGAGCTGCAGGCTGGGGTTAAACCACGACAACATATTATAATCACCCCAACTGCAGTAGAGAAAAACAGACTTGAAAATACTGCTGGTAAATGAAAAATAGAACAACTGTCAATCAGCACCTGGAAAGCATTTACAGAGCCAGACAGAGAATTATATACCACAGTAACAGGACTAAGGGGTAGATAAAAGATAGTCATAGCACCACGAGAGAGTGAAAAAGGGAAATGACAGGTAACCTTTGCAGATGAAGAAGAAACATGTTGCATCTGTCACTGAGGAGGCTGCAAGGGAGAGCTAGAAGGGGTACAGCAGAGCTCAGATACATGATTCCCGGAGGATGAAGGAACAGATTCTGCCCAAACCTGAGACGCTGCTTCAAAAAAAGAATTGTTAAAAGAAAACCACATTGTGTGCCCAGGAAGTTTCTCTTCTGCAGAGATACATTTGCTAGTGAAAAAACCCAAGGTGTTTTCTTTAAACACATCTATGCTTTCCTGGCTTCTTGTGGCATATGAGTGCTTGGATTTAGACAGGGGCAGCTTAAGATAAAAGGTGAAGAGGTCCAGTCCAGTGGCCCAAATTTGAGAAGGGCTCAAACAAAGGATGCAGGAACAGCAAGATACACTTTGCATCAGGAGTGCCTGCCCTTTCCTTTCAGCTCCTAAAGGCTCCATTGAGGAATGGAGAAAATACAAGCTGGAGCTCCGAACTTCCACATCACCTAGGAGACAGCATTTGAGGCAGGAAATCCTCACAACAGCCCAGAAAAAGGGGGGGGGGGGATTTTTCAAGGATCCTTCAAAATTATCTGCCTTACCTTACCTATTTGCTCCCAGGCAGAAGAGCCAAAGGACTAGTTAAGACAGTCCTGGCAGAAAATACCCAAGCAACAATATAGTATCTCAAGAAGATAAAAGTTCATTCCTGTAATGTGATTGTTTCTGGTCTGGAGCAAAAGGTTCTGCAGAGAAAACTGCTCCAAGAGAGCTAGATTAACAGCTTAAGAGAAAAACACCCTCTCTGTGTAAAAGAGTACAACTTGCTATAAGCTTTCATCCTCTCTTGTTTACCAAGACCTTGCTGTTTACCTTTCACTGGATATCTGTTATCCCAACCAATTTAAGATTAGGGTTTTTTAATATTTTAACTTTGCAAAAAACCAAAAATTAACTAAGTTTTAAGGCTTGTGGATTTTATGACCGGGAGTTGTCTATAACAGTGGGTAGATTGGAAATGAACATCAAAGATTCCAGATATCTTTCTGATCAAGAGCAGCTGTTCATTGAGGATTTTAAAAACAAAAAGTGCCTTGTTGCCTGTTACACAAAAAGTTTGGGTTGTTTGCAAACTGTTTCTTCCAATGCTTGAAAGAAAGCTAGTCAGAAAACAATGGAACATGGCATTCCTTTCCCAATTAAGGGGAGGCCACTCATCAGCTCTAGAACCATGCAATATTCAATTGAGCTGATCAAGTTCAGTTTGGACCTGTTTTTAATCAGCAAAGATACTACGCTCTGCTGATTTGATCTGGCTTCTCCCTCTGCGCCCCCAAACACTCCTGGAGCATGCATCATGCACAGAGATGGTTGTTTCTATCGCATGCTTTAGTCTGGGTACCCCAGGGCTGGGACAAAATAAAAGGACTGACCATCCCTAGCATCTTGGGTTCATACCTACAGCATCTGCTTCTCTTTCATCTCTTTCTTTTTTGTAACTTCTTTATCTTCCCATTACCTTTAGTCTCTGAAAACTGTGTTAAGACATTATGTTATAAATATTCCATGGGAATAAGCTTACAGCATGAGCAACCTGGCTTCAGGACACAGTCTAGTATCCTCATGCTCTCTCTCACTTACTTGAGAGAAATGTGACACTTGAATAGAGAATAGCTGAACACAGGATTAGAGGAGAATGCCTCAGTCATCAAGTCTACCCAACTCCACCCCTGCTCCAAGCAGCTACAGCACTGAGCCCTTCAAAATTTTTTTAAGAGACAGTTTTGTGAAGAAAGATTTTTTTTTTTCCTCCTGTTATCCCTAGCGAAAGGTTAATCCAGCAGTTACAAATTCAGCATTTAGGAAAGCCTAGTTTCAATTCACTGCTCCACCCCACATATTCCACACAACCCTGAGCTGTTACAGCCCCAGCACCTCTATAGAGCAAGGGCCTTAGTACCTCCTACTTCACCAAGGTGTTGCAAGTGTCAGATATATTTAGGAGCATGAAGCATTCAGATACTATGGAAACCAGGGCAAGAGAAAAACCAAAAATAGATGGAAGACACAAGCTGTTGAAAAGTCTGGAAAAGTCTTGCTGAGGAAGGCTGTGCTTGCTGCAGCTGATCCCAGAGTGGGATCCATTTAGAGCTCAAGCATAAAATATCCTCTCTCCACTATTTCCATAGCTTGTTATTTTTCTCTGCCACAGGGAAAAGAATATTCTTTTTCCTTTAATTTCACCTCTATTTGATAGGCCTCCTAATTACCAGTTCCATTGAATTATTCACATTCTAGCTTGCCCTTCCCATGACCTGGAGTAGACTGCTGTCTGACTGCTTCTGTATAGCAGGATTATTGGAAACATATCATAAGCATAAACACTACAGAGCACTCTCCTTCTGAAAGGGAAGTCTAACAGCAACCTACAAAGAAGGGTGCCTGAAACAAAGAGTTGAGGTGCCAGCCTGTGAAACACTATGCCTCTCCTTTTTATAATGCAAATACATTTATTGTGCATGTCACCCTCTACAGACAAACCAGTTGCTAAAGTGTAATAATCCCTTTCTTCACTCAAAAAAACCCCAAAACCACCAAACAACCCGCACCAACACAGAAAGTACTTGAAATAGCCAGAATGACATGTGGAGGAAACGCAGAGGATGCCAACATGAGGTATACAAACCATCTTACTCAACAGTCAACCAGGTGGAAGACAGTAACAGATATAGAGCAGTTAAAGCACTCCACAAGGTAGACTGAAGCCATCCACCCCTGGAAAGCAAGGTTGGGCTCAAGTCCCTCACCAGCACAGACCTCAAGTCTGCTTGAGACTGGAGGTGCTGAACTCTCACTTCACAGCACTGGTTCTAGTTCCAGGTGCTCATTACAAGCTACTTTAAAATAGAAGAGTCTCTGGTCTTTTCAGCATGACCACCACCTCAGTGAGGAAACCCCAGCAAGGTGAGGGGAAGGCTCCAGATGAGAACCCTTGGCTTTATAGTTGTCAGTGCACTTAAGGGAAAGGAAACACATTGAAGGTATCCAAGGTTCTTCATCTTATAATTTCTTGACTGCAGCATCGATCTCAGGAATGATCTCCTTCAGCTGGTTCCACTGTTCTGCAGACAGGGCAATCCCTAGAAACAGCAGAAGGAGAAGTTTCAGAGGAGGCAAGGGGTAAGGATCAAGTAGCACACCCGATTGGCTCCTTCAGACTAGCTACAGAAGGGAAAGTTGGAATCTGAGGCAGAGGCACAGATCAGAAACAGAAGCAGCCTTCTAAGCATGGCAGTTGTGCCAGCACTTCAACATCCATATCAAGAAGTACTCAATGCTATCACAGAAGTACCATATGAGAACATAAGCTCAAATTGCCTTTCAAGAGTCCCACAGCCCCTTGTAGCCTATTCCCTAGTATAAATTCCCACCCACATGAGCTGGGAAGAAATTCTAGGAGAACCTTACTCCACACAGCAGTTAGGACACCATCCATTCAACTGCCCAAAGGAAATAATGCCAACTCTAGCTCTATTTAAAAAACTGCTGCTAACAAGAAATCACTAGCGTGGCTTAAACACTAGAGAACAACTGGCTTCTTTTTAAACACAGCAGAGATAAGGTCTTCATGTCCTGTCCCTCTCCCTTACAAAACAAACACGGTGGTGGTATTGCTGCATGGGTTCCAGCCAGATGTTGTCAACTTGTTCCTTTTGGCTTTGTTAAGAATCACATTAAAGAACTAGGGCCCAAGCTTTATTAAATTCTCTAGATAAAGATCAGGGGCCAAGAACTCTTGAGAAAAACAGCAGAGGCAGTATTTAAATGACAAAACATTTTCTCATGATCTCTGTTTTAACTGACAGCTCTTCTGTCTTACATTGTGGGTGTGCTTTTTCCAGCCTGGAAGGAGTCCACAATGCTCCTTTCCCTCTCTGCCCCCAGTGGTACAGAAAAGCTTGAAGGCTTTGCTTCCCATTTTCATTGCAGGGTACACAGTTCCCTCTAAGTGAGTAATGTATACTTGTAACTTCTCTGAAGGAAATTAATTTCTGGAAGGAAAACATGCTTAGTGGTTATGAAGCAAACCAAGCTGAAACAAATTCATCTGCCCTGACACAAAAATCTATAGCAAGGACCAAAAGGTTCCTCAAGAAACCCCACATTAATTGAATCTTTGCAGGGCACAACACACAGGACAGGTGAAAAGAGTCCAGGGCCTGTGAACTACGAGGCAAACTGGCAAGTCACTGTCAAAGTCCCAAAGCAAAAGGCCTAAGTTGAGTGTTGACTCATCAGTTGAAGAGCTCTGGAGAAAAATGGGTCTTCCCTTCCCCAGCTGCCTTTGCTTGCATCACCTACTCAGGTAGTGCTGCTGCGATGGGCCACCCAAGTTGTGCCACCACATCACATCATCAGACACCTTGCCAAAAGAATAAGGAATACCTAACACAGCAGCACTGGAGTGTCTTGGTAGGGATCCAGAGGGGTCTTAACCTTCCTGTCTCCACCTAGATAAGGAAGGATGGATTTACTTCTGGGAGGGTCTCCCTGTGCAACTCCATCATTACAGATTAGGGGCAAACACACAAAATGCCACCTTTTTGCCCTGGGCATCACCAATACCAAAGCACAAGTTTGTCAGCTAGTAGTTGGGCATAAGGAAGCAACATCAGAGCCAGTGTTTTCAGCTTCCCCTAGTCCCACCTTGCAGCTCTGCCCCTGCCAACAGCCTGATCAGAGGTAGAACCAGAGTCTTGCACAGCAGCTTCCCGCACTGCTTCTCAAAGCGGCCCTGCCAAGCTCCAGATCTCACTGGAGGCTCACACTCACTCATTCTTTGTGCTTTTCTTCAGTTGTTGCCACCCAGACTGAGAAAGTGCTAAACCCTCCTGTCTGGTTTGCTCAGCTCTCCAGTCCCTCAGCATGGTGTGTGCAGGTTTCCCTACCACTGAGGGAGACAGGCTGGGCCAGAGCTGGACAGGCAGCGGCTGAGGCAGAGAGGCTGTCGCGACCCCCGGCTGCCGCCTCGCGAACACGGTTGTACCTTTCCTCCCTGGTCTCATGCTGCCCTCCTTGTCAGCGTAGAACTCCCTGACGTCCACGAGGACCTTCCCCTTGAAGCAGGACACTCTGACATAACGCATCTTCCCAATCTGCGGTGACACACAGCCTGCGTTAAACCCAGCCCTGCAACAAGCTGCTCCTCAGCCCACAGGGCCTGTTGGGTCAGTCAACATGCCAGAGGACTAGTGAAGGAAGAGCAGGCACCCCAGGCAGTCAGCTCAGCTACAGAAATGGTCTGCTACAAGTAGAGGAGGTAGAGGAGAGACCTGTATAAAGAGAAGGAGGAAGATGTGTTCTTAGAGCAGATCCCTGCCCTCCATACCTGGAACATGCCCTCGTCTTCACTGCCTTGTCCCAGAGGTTTTTCTGTCACCTTTGAAGGTTTAGCCTCTGTTTTCAGCCTTTTCTCTGACTTAGAAGACATTTCTTTCTTTCTTTTCTAGAAAGAGAGATCACCGGTTTGAACAGCCTGCTCTGAGGAGCCACAGCCCTTCTCCTGGGCCGCACCTGAGCCTCCACAGCACACCAGTGCCACGGTCCACGAACGAGGCACACACGCTACTGGGCGCACTGCGACTGCCAGGTGCCTCTGCTGCCGGGGGGGGAGAAGGGGCGCCGCCGGGCCCGGGCCCCTGCCCCGCCTGCCCCGCGGCGCGGGCGGGAAAAGCGTGCCGCCTGCCCTCGGGACCGAAACCCGAGCGGGGAGCTCTGCTGGCGGCTCTCCCTTCTCCCCAGGGTGGCAATACCTTCCCCTCTTCCTCCTCCGGGCCGCTCTCCGAGCTGCTCGTCCCCGCCAACTCCTTGGTCTTAGGCATCCTACGGGAAGAGCCGCGCGTCACCGCCGGACAGCCCAGGAGCGGACGGGGGGCGGTGGAGCCACCGGGCCCGCGCCAGGGGCGGGGCGGGGCGGGGCGGGGCGGGGCGGGGCATGCCCTGCTGCCCCCGCCCTGCCCTGCCCGTACCCGCCAGAGCGCGGCGCTCGCAGCCGACCCGCGGCCTTCTGGAAGAGCCAAGCCCCGCCCCCCCGCCGCCCCCCAATCCCGCGGCTCCCTGCTTTTCCCCCAGTGCCTGCGCCCCCGCCAGCCGGCCAATCGCTGCGGCGCTACCCGCGTGCCCCGCCTCGTCCGCCGGCGGCCCTGCAGGCGGCCGGGCCGCGGCCCTCGGGGCGGCGGGGATGGGGGCCCTGGCTCGGGTTGGGCTCAGGGGAGCGCTCTTCTCTCCGCGCCACCACGCTTGAACCGGGCAGGGAGCCTGGAAGCCCGCGCGGCCCCGGAGGGCAGGCGACCGCCGCTGGGCTGAGCCACAGCCAGCAGGCGCCGGCCCGGCCCAGGTGCGGCCCTCCTGCCGGCGGGCACCGGAACGTGCTCCAGCCGCCTCGGAACCAGCCCGGCAGCGGGCTGGGCTCCCCCGCCCTGCCCCAAGTCACCGTCAGGGAATACCGGGGACACAGCAGAGAAAGGCATTTCCAGGATCCAGTGGCTTCGGGGCCCCTACAGCAGAAGGCCCGGCCTCCTTCAGCCAGCCTGCAGCATAGCCGAACATCCTGGCTGGGCAAGGCCCGCACCGGAATATGACTTTGTGCATCCTTTCAACACATGGGGGACGGTGAGGCAGCTGATGCTTGAAAGGAAGGTCTTACTAAGGAGAGCCCCTTAGATACTCGAGCATTACAAGGAGGCAGAATGAAAGCACAACCTCTGTCTTTCCCCTTCCGTTGTGTTTAGGGTAGTTTCCCGCTCTACAACTACAACCGCTATGGTTTGTGAGACTTGGACTGACTCATGCTCAGGGAACAGATCTCTTGCAATGTTTAGAATCTGAATAAATAGTTTATAAGTGTTCAGAAAGTCCTTTGGTAATGACAGAGGCACAACAATCTACCACTAGTACCACTGTGTTGGCTTCTCAGGTAGCCTGTTTTTCACAGTATTGAAGCTGTGTTGCACAGAAACTTTAATTGCTTCAAATGAGCATGAACCCTTTGAAAAAAGGGGAATTTGCTCACCTCCAGGTGCTGGAATCTTGCTCAGGGTCTGTCATACTATTTTACTTTTGACTATACCGAAGGGATGATGTAAGCTCTTAAACATGCCCCTTTTTGCAGGGGGTCTATTCCTTCAAATAATGCAAGGAGATTCCAGTTTTTTTTGCTTCCAGCAGCAAATAGTGCTCCACCAAATCTGTTCATCAAACCTACTCACTCAGTTTATTTTTCCAAGGGAAAAAGAGACAAACAAATAAGGAAATGAAAAATGTTAAAATACTTAAATATTATTACATTTATAGTCAGAAAAAAATATGTAAATCAACTGCATTGAATTTTCTATTAGCTTTTAAATATTCACCTCAATATACATTTGTTCTTTAGGACACACAAGAGATAAATAATTGAGTTAACATTGCTAGATAAATCAACTCTTTCCTGAGCCGCACATATTCCAGATTATAACCTTGAAGTTGCTATCCAATAACTACAAATGGAAACTAAACAGATCAAAGTGAGCAAGCAGGAGCCCACACTTGAGTACCCAGACGCCCAATTTACTGAGACATATAGTAGTACCCCCATCATTTCAGATCGGCAAGTCAAGACTGAATGGTTCTTAAATGATAACCCAGCTTGCCCACAAGGTGCAGGAGAAGCTCAGTATTTTGGCTTGTGCTATAAACAACACGAGAGCTCATGATTTAAAACAAACAAACAACCCCTTCCCCCCCAAACCAAGCCCCACAACAACTTTGGGTATCTGTGGTTTTAAACATCTAAATAGATTGTGGTGACTCCTCCAGCCACAGATAACGGGGTACCTATTTCCATTTTGGCTTCAGGGTCTTTCCTCTTAGCACTGAGTACAAGGGTGGAGTTCATATTGCACAGTAGTACTTATTTCATAACAATGAACCAGCCTCTTATTCAAGAGATCAACTACAATAGTCCAAACTACTTGCATACAATCCCCATTAGTGCCTGTGCAGGTGGGAGTGGACAGAAGGAATGAACAGCTTCAGTGCTTAAATCCTGTTGGAAAACCAGATTTTTATGAGCTGCAGACTTTGACAGCACCAGAACAACAGGTAAAGTCAGACAGATAGCAAAGAAAATTGTTTTATGGCTAGAAGCATCAACTCCTAGCCACTTGGGCATATATGGACATATGCTTTCCATGCTTCTTCCTTCCAGGCCAGGCAAACTCCTGATAAAAAAAGACAGGTAAAAATAGGGGCAACAAGAATCAGCTACAGAGAGCTCTTCTGCAATGTTGTGGAGAACTTTTATTTTACCAGAACAGCTGTTGGATTTCTGCCTTTGCGTGTCATACTGGTGACAGAATTAATCAGATATGCTGCAGTATGGATCAGCACCATACTTCTTGTTTTTTCAAAACCTAGCAGAATAGCAGGGTCTATTTACGAGCTTCTCTGTCAGCTTCCCAAAGGAAACAGCAATGTGGGAACTAAGTTCACTCCCAGGATGAACACTCTGTTCTAGCTATGAGAAAGTTGGAATCTGACTATCTCAGATTTGAGTATATAATATTTCAGTGCACATGCGCTTTGATCAAAAGCACAAACCCTTGTCTGTAGTAAAAACTACTTTCTATGGCAGCCAGCTAGCGATACACAAAATGCATCCAATCAGATTATAGGACAAACTACCCTCGTGTGGGAGAGCAATGTACTATCCCAAATGCCCTTCAGGTTTATGAACTCTCCTCATTTACGTCTATCTATGTTTCTTTTAGATAGCTGCCACTGGCTTCTGCCACTGCATCAGGAATGTTAGCAGTTTATTGCTGAGACCACAAGGAGCTAAAGTGTTTGCTTTAATGCTACAATCTTGACAGGGACATAGCTGCAACCACACTGGGTTACCTTGGTGGAAGTTTATGACTCTGAACTTTGAGCTTGTTATCTGGAAGACCGAAGGTTGACAGTCTCCACTACAAGGAAGAATGCTCTGGGCCTGCTCTGTTCTCTCTTGCCCACTACTTGCAAATTTTATAGGCATCAAGTCAAGCTGCAGCAGGATTGCTAATAATTTTGTTTTTTCTATTTTTCCTCAGTGAAGTAATGGAGTTTAATTAAGCCTGGTTAAGCAATCTGCTGGATCGGAGGGAACACCCCCTCTCAAGTGTAACACACTAGAAATGTATGATGCAGCTGGAGGCCTCCGAAACTACTTCCAGATATTCGGAACCTACAGAGAAGTTCTTCAGATAGCCACTGTACCATGCATGTTCTGAACCTACACAGTCCAGAGCATGCACCTTCCCGTAGCACAACATATGTAGTCTCTAAGGGAAGAGCATAAAAGCCAGTGGAAAACAATCAAGGCTCGTCTTCCAGCCACTCCAGCAATTTCTGAAGTTGTCATAAATTCATTTGGCAGAGGAGTGTCACGAACACTTCATACATGCAGAGAGACATATTTTAAATAAGCACTCAAAAGATCAGAAAAAGGCAAGTTTCCCTGGAGGGCTGATATTTCAGGAGTGCTTGGTACCATGCCACCTGCTGATATTACAGTGAGCCACTGACATCAGCATGCTCTCCTGGAAAAGAAAAGACCCTTTAAAAGAACAAGTTGCTACACATTTAAAATAGCAGAAAGCACACGTCATGGGGTAAGGGTACTCCAAGAAGGAGACTGCAGTGAAACAAACAACGATGGATGGAAATCAGTGCTTTGGTCCCCATCCAAAGGACAAGGACAGTGACTGGCCACAACAACCCCTTTTCTTTTCTAAGAAGTGCGTGCACAGCAGCTGTGGTGCAGACAAGGACGCACAGCTTGACTTTTCCTTGCATACAAAAAAAGGGTACAACTTCATTCAAACCCACAAGAGCTTTTCAGCCTCTGTAAAAGATGCTATTTTAAATACAAGTAGTCATTTTTAAAAAAAGGTAGTCACCGTGGCATGTGAAGAGACCTCATGTGCATAGAACAAATTACAGAAAGGACTCAAACGTTGTTGAGTGGCAGGACAGTAGTATTCAATCACGACATCTTCTAGAACTACAACTAGCCTAGGACTTGTAGTCAGTATCTTGATATATTTTCCAGAAGGAACTGGAGGGTAAACAAAGTGCAACACTGCCCAGAAAGGGCATTCAGCTCTCACCAGAAAGTGGTGACAAGTACCCTACTTACCTTGGATGATGGAATTCAGGAAAGGCTTAAATGTAAGACGATGACAATGCTTGAGCAACTGGTTACCTGACCCTCCTGATCTTTGCACAGCACTGGCAACTACATAGCGCTCTCCATCCAGAAGCATTGGCAAACTAAAAATAAGGCTTGCTCAAGGGTAAAAGTAACAGAGAGCCTGTGTTCCAAGATACACTCTTTTAGGCACAGTCCTAGAAACAGCCATGTTTAAAATGACATTCATAAAACTTCATTTTTTGTTTTGTTTTGCTTTTTAATTGCTAAGTGACCTGCCTCCCTTCGTACTGGGGGCAGCACATGAAAGGACAGCAACAAGCACTTTGGAAACTTGCTCATATGTGCAGACCAGGAACGGTGTTTCTAGAAATAATAGAGCTGAAAAATGTGAAATGAGACCCTGAGATACAGGTGAACATGGGAAAACACTCCCAAAATCCAGAACCCATCTGGAAGTGAAAACTGAGGAATGACAACTGAAGGGATTACAGACCAGAGCTCAGCAGGAGCTAGGCTGCTCTTGCTGTTAATATAACCAGCTCGTTTAAATACATGGAACAGCACAGAACATGATCCTGCAGCAGCTGGGACTGTAGAGCACCCCTTAAAAACCAAGCAAGAGTTTAGCACAGAGTGGTGGCAGCCGTGAACTGTTTGAGGACCATAAGCTTTAAGGGAAAGCAAGTACACAGCAAAATGCATCCTCCAATAGAGACAGGAGAGAACCTGTCCTGGTAAGAACCCTAAATGCAAGGAACCCGTTTTAACAATCTTTCCTCATTCTGTCAGTAACAGTCAAGATTGTTTACAGTGTGCCTCCTAAAAGGGAATGAGTTATGCACAGTCTAAACAAAATGTAAGAAGATGTTTGCTGCAGACACTGCTTGCTCAGCACACCTTCCTAAAGCCAGGCAGTGAACTTAAGGAAGAGGTGCCATAAGAAAACATGCTAATAGTATTCTCTTTAATTTGCATGTGCACTTTTTTTTTTTCTTTTAAACAACTGCTCTGAGTTCTTGTTTGCTGGGCAGAGATAACACATCACTCTACTCTGTAGTTTCAGTTTCCAAGTTGGCTGTATGGCACATGTGTCCATGAAGGTGCTGGACTTGGTTTTACACTCATAGAAGCTGCTCAGAATCAGCCGTTCAGTGTTTAAACAACCTGCAGGAACTACTGAAGTCTCTGAGCCTCTCCCTCACCAAAAAATAAAGGAAAACAGACATGGTGCAAGTCAGGGGAAGAAGGTGAAGAAAAGCACTTAAAAGGTGCACAAGAGTTAAAATTTCATTTTCTTTCTGCCTTCCTCCCCTCTATAGAGTAGCAAAGAGGAGACAGAGGAAGAGAAACAGCAGGATTCAATGGAAGGCAGAAGGTTCCTGATGGGCTCACCGATGGCTCAGTGCTGCTGTATGGGTGATGACTCGTTGCTTCACTGCTGCTTGGCTTTAAGGGATAATCTCTGTATCATCTTGTAAAGGAGACCAAAGTGCTGCAAACAGAAGGAAAATAAGTAACCATGAGTCCTTATAAATTCTAATAAAATGACTGTGTTCTACACAGAGAGAAAACTTATAGAAGGCTTAAAACAATACTAATGTGCAAACGCAATACCTTGTTTGGATCATTCACTAGCACTCTCATCCTAAAGACAGAGTGGGACTTGGTGAATTACGAGGAATTATTACAATTAAGCCAGTTACTTGAAGTTGTACAGAAAGTGACAGCTTACAGAAGCATTTGTGCAGGCCTGTATCACCCCCATTGTGAAGATGCAATCACTTGTTAAAGATTTTACATTTTTTGATGCAATTCTGTTCCTTTTGAAGGGGAGGAGAAAGCTTCAGATTTCAACACATGCATGATACTGGTCACTACAGAAACACTGCTGCTAGCAGTTTCAGGAGTGTAAAAATGAACCAGGCAAACACAGAGATTCCCAGTAGTTCACAATCCTTTAACTGGATCTTCTCTTTCACCATTTTACTACTGACTTAGAAATTCGCTTAATTCCTCTTTTGATTCTGCTTTGATTAATTGCATTTTGATTCGATAACAGCTACTTCAGATACTTGACAGATATAACAAGAACCAGGCTTCAAATAATTTGTAATAACAAACGTAATGAAGATAGCTGACAGAAATCAAAGTATATGTTTTCACTCCTGTTTATGTTGTTACATCGGATTTTTAAATGCTTGTTGTTTCCCCAAACAAATAATAAACACAAATAACATGAAGAGATCAAAATTTAGATTGACCTAAAATGCTTCCCTTTCATTTGTGTCCTTTAGAGAACCCAGCCAGGATCAGAAAGCCTAGCTCACAGCGGCTTTGTTAACACTCAAACAAAACCACTAAATTTAAGCTGGCTGGCCAAGGCATGGAGTATCACATTTCCAGGAGTATGGACACAGGATATATTTATGGTTTCATTGAAAAAAACCCAAACCAAAACCCTGAAGATGTTTTTCTAAGCTGCATCCCAAGTTCAGATACTGGAAGGATCTCCTAACACTCCTAACTTACTACAAGCTGCAAACCTTTAACATTACAGCAGATTTTAGTTACCTTGAGAAGTTTCAGTCTGAAGCTGTTACACAACCAAAATAGCTTAACAAGTGAGTTGTGCATGTCCTTGACTGAGAGAAGGAGCTCTATAAAATAGTTTTGCACTAGAATGGCAAGAGACTGCCTTCAGCACAGCCAACTGAGATACTCAAAAACATACACATCAAAACAGCCAGCCATTTTGGATTACTACTTTTAGAGTGGGGTGGCATTATTGTTCCAACTTTGGTGCTGAGACTGTGTGAGCACCAGTTATTGTAGCTAGCATGACTCATGAGGAAAATAATACTCCTGCTTCTCTTCTCTTACCTGCACTGCAACATAGGCAACACCAAGGTAGGCTGCGATACAGACAGCCAGAAGCAGGTCAAAGATCGCTGGCTTGACCCTGCAATAAAAAAAGAACACATGAAATTGCTACAGCAGGTACTGCCACAGAGTGAGACAATAGCCCAACATGCCCAAGGGAACTCCATACCTGTATGCGTTCATCACCTGTTTCAGCTGGTCATAGAAAACAAACTCAGGGTCCCTGGGAAAAGAAGAATTCTTCAGGTTGTATTACACTTCTTGACACTGCAGTAAGGACAGCCCAGACCGCTGTTCCCAAGGAGTTCATCCAACCAGAGACAGGTAAGCATGACCACTTTGCATACCAGTTTTGAACTGATTTTAGTTGTCAAACTAAAATTTCTTTTCTTTTTCTTTCCTTTTCTTTTCCTACAATCAGAAGCCTAAGGATATGATTCAGAACACATGCTGTTCAGCTGTCTCCGAAGAGGCACATGGAAGACACCTCACTGGGTTCATTAAACTGCTTCAACCCAAGCAGGTTAGACAGCATGGAAGCTGCCTTTTTGCAGTTAATGAAAGCTTTCTAGGGGACCTGAGTCTTTTCTTGCATTCAGAGAGAAGCAGCACTCAGAGTGGGAAGGGTGGAACCAAAACAGTGAAAAAACAAACTCTTCAGACAGAGGGAGCTGCTGGGACTTGTTACTGTGCTGTGAGGAACGATAAAGAGCTTTCTCTGGGAGAACAGAGAGCACAAACCAAAACTGACAGGAGAGCAGAAAAGAGCAATCACTTCCAGCTACATGCCAAGAAGCCAGGAAAGCTGCAGCTCAGAGACAAAATTTATTGGAGGGGGAAGCCAGTTTGCATGCCCTGGCTGGTTCCTTCATCTCTTTTCTTACCGTTTGTCTGCCTTAACATGATGCTGTTTGACATCCTTCAGGTAGCGACCCATATAATATTCTAAGGTGTTGAGGAAGGTGCTGTCTTTATCAATCAGCTGGGCAGCCCTGGGCTGACTGCTCAGCCAGTCCATCACTGATTCTAGTTGCTCCTGCTGGATCTGCTGCAGAAAAATACCACCAAAGAAAGGGAGTCAACCACACATATGCTGAGACCAGACCTCTCTCCCAGACTCTTGATTCCTTCTTCCCACGGGTTACAAAAATGCACTGTGCTCACCATCTGATCCGTGAAGATCTGCAGATCTGCAGGTGCTCCCTGCAAGGGAAAAAAAACCCCAGGCTATTGGTGAGAGCAAGCTTGGTTGGGCAGGACAAATCTGGCTAGCACTGCACGATGGGCAGCTCTCACCTTGTCTGTTAGGTTGTAGATGACCCTTGTCAGAGCCTCAGCAATGATCCTAGTATTCCTGGTTAGTGCCTTAGTGTCTATTCGTGCCCTAAAGCAAAAGAGGGGATTATGGACTTGTTAATGGGATCAGCTTCCTCTAGAAACCACCCTTTTTCACTGCATCAAGCATAAGCCTGAATCCAGAGCCCAACTCCCGGTGTTTTTCCCCCATCCATTGACCATCAGAACTGCACAAGCAGTCATGAAGCCAATTTGTGTTTACAGGCTGGATTTCACCTGCAGCCTTCCCTAAGGCCTCTAACCTCCTATCCATGATGCTATTGCGCAGGCTGTCCCGGTGGCTCTCCAGATGGGAGATGGTGAACGCTGGCAAGCGTCGGATTGCAAAACGCTCATGCTCCCATGCCAGCATGTCCTCGGCCAAGTTTATCTTCTTGTGCACCATGGAAAACTTCACCTCTGGGAACTGGGTTGCAACAACCTGAGGGAAAGCACAAGTCATCCAAGGTGTCACGCTGTCCACTGCATAGTCCTATCTTGCACTGCCCAGTCCACCTAGACCCAATTTTTCTGTGTTCTAGAAGGTAAACACACTTCCACCTGTAAGGTGCAGTTACTGCCATTAAAAAGCTGGTTTAATGTCAAAAAAGCTGTTTTAATATCACTACAGGGTAGCTGTTGCAAGCAACAAGCCATAAGGAAGTGACTGGAAAATGCAACAGATCTAGTCTGCTTCATTTGGGACTGTGGCATGAGGATTTGTCTGCACTTCAAATCACATGACCGTAAACAATATGTGAAATATTTCAATGGCGCACCCTTTCTTCATGCCTTCCTTCCTTCCTTCCTTCCTTCCTTCCTCTCTTGGAGAGCTGCAGCTCCCCATAGTAAGTCCCAAGTTCCCATCTACCTAAAATGCTTTTCATTACCATCTCCAGTTCTCTCAGAAACGCATGCTGCAAGGTCCCCTCCTTGGGAGGCTTTGAGACATGGAGATGAAGGCTATTGCCTCGGCCCAGAGTATCAAGGCAGAGAACAAATGCTACGTTGTCCTGCAGCAGGCTGGAATCTGGAACAGAAAAATCCAAACCTTTATTGCTATGTTTTGTGCTGGGATTTCCATCCCAAAAAAGCAAGGTGATTCTCAACAAGGAGATTCTCACAGGAGGGCTGACATACTAGACACTTAACACAATCGTATTAACAGAGGCCTTGCCACAGAACATGCTGGAATGCCAGCCCCTTACTCACCAGTGTGGTCCAAATTGTCTTCCAGCCACCGCTTGGTTCCTTGATAATTAAACTTGCCACCTCCAGATGCAAAGAACAGCAAGTTATACCTGCCCATCAAAGACAACAGAAAAGTGTTAGCACACTGCACTCCATGGCTACAGAACTTCTTTACTCAGCCTTGGAGGTATGGCGAAATCACAACAGCTAGCACTTGACATTCAAGGCAAACTGTCCATTAACAAACACTTCCTACGTGCCACATAGTAAGGTAATGGTGGGACAGGGGTAAAGGGGGGGAGTTCCCAGTGCGTGAGGATGGAATCTACTTCCCGCATCACTCCCACCACTTGTCCCCAAGCTTGAGCAGAGCTACAGCAAAGAAACCAAAGGAAGGAGCTTGGCCATTAACAGCAGCTGCACTCGGAGGGAAGCAAAACACAGCAAAGGAAGTAAAAGACTGCTTGTAACACTCTACAGGTCTGGAGCAAAAGCCCTTCTTATCTAATCTCAGCTTCTCAGCTACACACATTCAACCAAGAATAGGGCAGTTTCTTACCCAGCATGGGTACGTCTGTAGGTGTAGAGACGGGAAAACAGCCTGGCTAGTTCCAGTAGCACTGAGATACCACTGCCATTGGAGTCAGCACCATGTGACAGCCACTGCAGGATGAAGTGGGACAGAGACAAGGTGACAACCCTACACTTATTCTCACATACCAGAACAGCCTTCAAGATAGCACACCACCATGCTCCACTTATAACTGTCCCGTGTCTTTAAGGCCAAGAAAAAACATAAGGGCAGAGGTCACATGGGAAAAAAGACAGGAACACACAGACAGAACAGAGAGCTGCAGGAATAAAGAATACTCACTGGAGCCACTCCAAAAGAATCATAGTGGGCAACTATCACAACAGTGGGCAGATCTTCTCCACCCAGCCCCGTAAGCCTTCCCTGCAGAGGAAAGAGATCAGTGTCACTCATCGTCACCCTTTGTGCACCTGTACAAAGACAGCCTGAATTCTATATGCCTGTTGAGTATGCAGTGGCCTCAGTTCTGAAGTCTTCAGATACTTACCTAGCTGAGACTCCCCTGACTTCCCCTATCAGTCCAAATGCCTGATGAATTCCCAATAAAAGAAGGCATACCATCAATGTTACCAGTTTGAATCCGTATACAACTCACCTCCACGCTGGGTATAAGCCAGTCATTGATAGCTTTGCTTTGAGCCCCGCTGGTCACCATCTGGAAGCCATTGGCAGTTGCCGTGTGCAGCAGAACTAGAAAAAAAAAAAGTACACCTGGGGGAGTTTCATCCCTTTTTTTCCCTTGCTAACTGAGCTCTGGAGAGACAAGCTTTAAACCATTTTAGCCCTCTCACTTGTGGCTTTTGTTTATGCATTGACATGGAATCCTGCTTGCCATGCATTTTTGTTCTGTGCTGAAATCCCAATATTTTGAGCTGGCTAAAATGAAAACTTTTCTCCAGCACTCCTAAAGTTAATCATGAGCAGCAGGTCAGTAAGATAGTAAAGTTATTTACAGGGGAATACCTGGAAGCAGTGAACTGACTTGTGGTCAAACAAAAAGCTTCAGCTTCTGCCAACACACTGTAGTCACTTAACATCTTCAACGTTGTTTTTAACTAGAGTTTTTGCTTTCTAGCTTACTTGCAAGAGTGTGAAGCTGAGAACTCACTCCATGCAACTGTATTTCCAAATATAGTCAAGTAATACTCTCTCTTATACTGTGTTTTTCTTCCATTAAATCTCAAAGCACTTTAACAAAGACAGAATAAACATGAAGGCAACAGAACACTGGTTCACAGTGCGTACGAGACAGCAGACTGCTCCCAGAGATGGGATCAGGACTGTCTTCCTCTAAACCTTTCCCCCACTGTTAGAACTCACCTTCTGCAGCCGACGCAGAACCCTGCGATGCAGAAGCAGCCCGCGTTTGTTCATAGATAGACAGCAACTCTTCATCTTCCACTGCAAAGTAGACTGGCACAATGGTTTCCATAGCAAGCATTTCCGGCTCTATCTCCATGAATTGCTGAGGATTTAAGTGAGACACAAACTTAGCATCTGCTAAACATGCAAGAGGGCAGAAAAAAATTAACAACCAAAGCAGAGAGAGAAAGGTAAGTTTTAAAATTAGAATATGATTTGTTGTGCATTACAACAGGAGCTTTCAGTCCTACCGCAACCTAAGCCTCTCTCCCTCTCAAATACATCTCCCATCGAAGAGAAAGGGAATGTTGGTTGGTTTTGTTTTTTTTTACCCTTACAACATCCTGTGGGACAGAAGAGATAGATCGCGGCAAGATGATCACCACAGCACCAGCTGACTGGCGGAGAGCCTTCTGGTACTGCTCATAGGAGAAATCCACAAGCCGCATCATGACGCAGCGGCGGCTCAGGACATCCGCTTCTACAGTACGGGCTTCTGTGTTAAGCACTGCACTCCTGGTGCCTGTGAGGAGAGAACAGCAAGAGGTTTTGTAAGTGATTTCATCACATCCCCTTTGCTTGAGCCTAGCTCTGTCTCAGAACAGTCTTGGTGACAGTCTGATGAACTTCACAGCAGCCGGGACCTGCAGAAAGCTAAGTTCATCTCTTCCCCCTTGTCCAAGAAGGAACAGAGATCTGTGGGTTATTTCCTTGCATCCATCAGAGCAACATCTGTGCAGCCATGTCCTGCCAGGCTCCCCTTACTCCAGCACTATACAGCCTCGACCACCTTCTAGTCTTCCTCCCCACCAGAACCACATAGGCTACCTGTTTGCTCACCTGCACCCAATACCTGCAGACAGCAAAATACGTGGAGAAACCCCGGCCTCTTGCTATGCAGCCTACTGCATAGCAAGATACTGCATCCTCCAGCTGTATGATCGTGTCTGCAAGCAGAGGATGCAAGCTGTGCAGAACCAGTTTGTAAAAGGACACAAGGCTACCCCATGTCCATTCAAAGGGCTGTTCTAGCTCACCCACTGGAATGTTTCTGTGGCTGAGAAAATTACAAATGAGCAGGATGCTTCTAACTGCTCGCTCTCTCCTACTCTCAGTTTCAGCATATCAAATCCCCCACATGAAAATGCAATCCTTTGGGAGAACAGCAGTCTGGAGGCTTGCCAGCAGCTCCAGCATTTTCCAAGAGAGGACCACAAGGACATCCTGTATAAACAGAGACGTTCAAATCCACCTTACAATTTGTAATGCTCCACATCCAACTTCTTCTTCTTCTCTGGCACCTACATCGAAGACTGCATCACACTGGGTCCCCAAGCAGCCAGGGAAGGAGCAAGGTGCTCCAGAAGGCATCTCAGCCTATGCCAAATAGGAGTGTTGCTAAAGGTTGGATTTAAACCCAGCTTAACTTAACTCTAACATTAGTTTGGTCTCGTCAAAAGCTCAAATCACCTGAACAAGAAAAACCTGTACTTCCACTGCATAGTATCAGTGAGGACCATACACCCAGAAATGGAGTTAAGGCACAATATAAATTCTCCACATAGAGCTCCTACACTGTATAACAAATATTAACAGCAGCGCCTCCCCCAATCAGAGAAAAACAATCCATAATGAGGATAACTCCTCCATCATTCCCAAAACAATGATGCGTAAACGTAGCAAAGTGTGGATCCAGAGTTCTGCTCCCAGCACAACCCTCTGATATCTAAGCAGAGCAGACCCAGCAATATTTTCTGACAGCATGGCAAGACAAGTTGATTTTCTTTAGTTTCTCTACAGAGAACTGTTTAATAATCGTTCATTTACAATCTAAAGAACTCTATTCTAATAGTATTAGAAGTCGTCCAAGTTTGTTCTTCAATTGCTCTATGACTGATGTTGACAAAAAACTCTTCTCCCCCCTGCAAGAAAAGGCTCAGCAGCAATCTCTATTTGGTCTTTTTGGAAAAGAATATGAGAATCTGGAACAACAAATAGCTTTTATCCTGAAGGACATGTGGCCTCAGAACACACATGGAACAGGAACATCAGCTACCCAAAGGGGCTGGCAAGGAACAAAGGAAATACACACAATCCACCAAGCTAAAAGGCTCCAGAAAAAGAAACAGCATAAAAAGTTAATTGCAAGCATCTTAAAAAACAATGTGTGGCTTTTCAAGAGTTCACAAAATATTCCAAAATATGTTCTGAGCACTTGGCTAGAGAGAACACTTAGCCAACCAAAGTCAAAGCCAGCCGAAACAAATGCCTGCTACCCCCATTAAGCCTGCCAATAAAGATTTACCAGCACATGAGAAAAGAGCTAGCTTAAAGCCCCCATGAGAGAGCCTACCTCAGATCTAGTGAGGTTCTCAACAAAGAGGTCTCAAGATGTGGACATATTTTGAGAAACAGTGATGGAAGAACGCAGAAATAATTTCAGATATTCAGAAGCCACCAGCAGTGTCTGTAGTGTTTACGAAGCATGCACGCATAGCTGGCATTTAATAACTTCTACTGATGTTTGATCTTATGAAGATCTGAAAGATCTAGAGACTGAGTCTCATGGACAGCACAGAATAAATGTGGGGCTGTAATGCCAGACTGTTAACAGATGTCTGAAACTTAGGCCACAAAACAGACGGCAGGAAGAGTCACTCACAGACAGAACACATGCCCTGATCTGGAATAAATACCTACGGAAGACTCAGAAACAACACTTGATTCTGGGTTAGTAAGTACAGGGGGGTGGCGGCTAAGGGTTACAACACTTCAATGCTTCACAAGTTGTGTTTCTCACTCACAAAGGACAAAAAAAGGTGTTGCACAATCGGCAGCCTGGAAACAAGAAAACAGAGGAACTGGAGGTCAATCGTAACATAAAGGAAGAACTGTAAAAGAAAGGACTCTCAAATGAGGAGACACTGGAGTAACAGACACTGCTAATTGAGATTGAAGAAGAGGCTGAAGAGCGAAGAATCAACCTGTCAATAGAGGAGTCAAAGGCAAGAGAACAAAACTGAGCTCAGGACCAAGTTCCCCAGTACGCAGGAGGGCTGCAGCTGGACTACGTGAAACACAGGCAGTTCAGCCCACAAGGAGCCTGCAAGGACACACCAAGGTTCTCGGACACCGATGTGGCAGCTCTCGGCACTCTCCTGCTCGTGCTGAGACTGAGCAGCAAAACTCGGCCAGACGGGGCCCACCTACGGCCTCTACTGGGTCTGGGCCCAGACCCGGGCCGGGCTGCAGCCTCCCAGGGCCCTCCGAGCTCTCCTGCAGCCTCCCCTGGGCTGCGTCGCCCTCCCCAGGCCGCCTGCAGCTCCGCGGGGTCGGGGCTCTTCCCCGGGCCGCCTGCAGCTTTCTCCCCGGGGTCGGGACTCTTCCCAGGGCCCCACCGGCCCTGAAGGGGGCCGCTGCCGGCATCCGCCCTCCCGGAGGACCGAGGCGTAGCGCAGGCCGGTGGCCGAACCGCGCCCGGCCGGGCCGTGCAGTCTCTCACCGTAGGGCTGCCCGCCCAGCTCGTACTGCTGCATGCGGTAGACCGTGAACTCGTGGGCGGCCTCGGCGGCGGGCGGCGGGCCCAGGAGCAGAAGCACGGCGGGCACGAAGAGCAGGAAGCTGAGCGGCAGGCACGAGGCCTTCAGCACCGACTCCAGCACCTCGCCCGCCTCCTCCAGCATCGCCGCGGCCCCAGCCCCGCCGCTGCGGCCTGCTCCACCGGCACTCACGGCACGCACAACGCGGCGAGGCACGCACGACGCGGCACGCGTCCCCCGCGGTCTGCCGGGAGCTGTAGTTCGGGCGCCGCCGCAAGGGGCGCTGGGAGCTGTAGTCGCGGCAGCCCGGGCAGTGGCGTTGCCGCCCTGCCTGGCCTGCAGGGGGCGCTCCGCTTCGCAGCGGCGGTGCCGGCGGCTGCGGCCGGGTCGGGCCTGCGGCGCCCACAGCGGCGGCCCGCCCGGCGCCGCCCCTCGCCCGGGCGCTGGCTGCCGTCCCCAGCGCTCGCTCCCGCCGTTCTCCGCGCCGGCCGCCGGGCGCTGACGGCCCGCGGCAGTGGGAACTGTGAACCGAACCCGCGGAGTCGTGGCACACGCGTCGCCGAACAGCGGCGGGGAAAGTGCCCGGTGCCGGCGCGTGTGCGGGGCACAGCGCAGCACCTTCCCGGGCCGTGCTGCCTCCGGCTGTGCCGCCCCGGGAACGGGACGGGAGCTCCCGCCGTCCCCGGGAGTGGGGTGATCCCGCTGTCCCGGGAACGGGACGGGGGGCTCCGGCTGTCCCGGGCCTACGGGGAATGTCTGCCTGCTCCTGCACGCACGCTTGGACGCGGAGGGGGCGGTCAGCGAGGCCCTGCGCCGAGCAGCGAGCTGGCTCCCGGCCGAGGCGCGCGCGGCGCGGCAGCCTGGCCCTGCCCCACCTCGCAGCACTGGCCCGGCCCGGCCGCCTCGGTGCCTCCCTTGGCGGTACGGGACCTCCTGCTCTGCCGCAAGGAGGCCCCTCGCCTACGGGACCAGCCACCGGGTACCGGACCTGCAGGAAGATAAAATCATAGCAAATCAAACAGGAGCTTTCTTATCATCTAGATTTATTGCAAAACGAAGGGGCTGGAAGCTCAGTACCTCCTGCTGAGGGGTCGGGCTAGCAGGTGTTAAGTCCTCAGGAGCTTTTCCTTCCCAGTGCTTGGGTGGCTTTGGCCTCCTTGCATGGTGAGAGGAGGCATTTGGGTGCTGCTCTGATTTTTCACTTGGTTAGGGAACAGAAGAGCAGGAATCTGAGGCGCAAGCTGGCAGTGCCTTCTGGGCCCCACTGGGTCTCTATCAGACCCAGGCAGGAATGGGGGTCTTTTGGAGCCAGCCATTTTCCGTAGCACAGAACAGTCCTCTCAGTACCAGGGATGAAGCCTGGCCCCAATGACCTTCTGCAACCTGCAGGCCTGGCATGTGGGTGTTGTTGTGCCCCCTGCACCCCCTGCCCTGTGCCAGCAGGCATTCTGCATGTTCTGTTGGCTCCCTGGGAGCTGCTAGTGCTGCTTGGCCCCTGTCACAGCCCCAGCCCTGCTGCAAAGGTCTCCAAGCCCTGCAAAAGCCTCTGCTGTCCCCAGCCAGCCTCGCCCCGGGAGAAGTTCCCCGCACCAGCCTCATGCAGCACAGCTATCTGCTTGCCCACGGAAACATCCGTTTCTGCTGCCAGCTGGGCTGTGTCCATGCACAACTTGGCAGCCTCTTAAGCTTCCTGCCCATGAAGTTGCAGCAACTTGGGATCTCTCCTGCCACTTCAGAGACACCAGCCAGCAAACTGTCAGGGCCAGAGGCCGCAGCCAGGCAGTCACTGGCCTGCCAGCTCAGGGGAGAGAAGGCATCGCATTCAGAGAGGCCAGGGCAGCAGTGCTCAGCCCTGGGGCAGCAGGGAGAATCCATGCGTGACTGCTGTGAGCACGGGTTCCTGGGGTCCTTAGGTACCTTCTCTGCTGTTGATGCTGCCCAGTTCACAGGAGATGGAGACTCTAAGAACATTTCGCTTGCAGAGCATGGGCAACCCCCTTCTCCAAATGTGGTAACGCTTAGAGCAAACATGCTGGGATCAGATCCCTCCATTCCTTTCCCCAACTGTGCTGAACTTCGGAAGGGCTTGGGGCAGGCTCCACCCCACTCTTGCTGGGTGATGACTCTATTACAGGCTGTTGAAGTGATTCTTGCAAATCTGTTCTACTGCAAAACACTGTTTTCAAAAAGGTTTCTGGAAGGATGCAGCCTTTTTGGCCCAAAAAGGAAGAGGAAACAATTCCCGCTGCTTCTGTTTAGGTGTGAGCCAAACCCCACTGGAGACAATAGAATGCAAAGCCATCTAGAAGCTGCTGCTCAACCTTCCAGTGCCCTCTGCAGTGGGCACCTCCCCCTGTGTGGGAACCTTAGAACTTGCAGATTTGCTGGGGCATGACGCACCTCTCTGGGAGGCCACAGCACTGCGAACCCTTTGCTGTACAGGTGTATGTTACCTGAGAGGTTCAGCTAGATGGGAGCAGGTAGCTGTGCCATGCAGGATGGCACCAGACTCCCCAGTCACTGTGGGTACCTCCTTCTGCCCGTGGTCTTGCCAGGGCTGTCGCGGCAGGTGCAGCCCCATGTCCAGAGGCATGACACGACTCTTGCTTCTTGCTGCTAGGCTGTAAGCACTGTCACAGCATTTGCCCAGGCACAGTGCCCAGCCTCTGCACTCTGCTGAGGGACTGGGCTGTTGCTGCAGCCCTCTGCCATCCCATGGCTGGTTTGTGTTGCACTACAGGGGAGCACTTGGTTCCTGGCCAGGGGTCTCTGAGCTGCCCCACAGCTGCGCACACTTGCACTTGCAAACCCAGTTGTTCTTGACTCCCTGGCAAGACATCAAGTCTGCATCGTTTCCAGCAGCTCTGCCCATCACAGCAGTTCCAGAAGGCTGTAAACTGCAGGAGAAGACTTGGGTATTGCCTCCAGCCCTGCATGACATGCAGTGGCAGCACTGCCAGCCCAGCCTGATCCCAAGGTGTTGGGGGGCAGTCTGGTTGGGGATACCCACCCTATTCCTCACTGTGCCCTCACTGGGGCAAAATACCCTCACCTGGGCAGGTACAGCATCTATATACATGCACACGCAGAGCAGGGTCCACTGATAACCTAGACACAGCAGTTGTCTCAGCAGACCATCTATCGCAAAATGTGCCCGTATCCTTCGTTCCCATGCTGGGAGCAATGCCTGTCCCTATGCTGCACCCACACTGAAGCAACATCCCAGTCTGAAGGGGCTGGAAAGCCTGGCCACAGTTAACAGCTGGGGTGGGACTGTACCTGGTGAGCCTGAGCTGCATGTAGGCTACAGTTCTGCCAGGCCAGGACCAGCAGCACGAGGTCCTGCTGGGCTGTCTTGCTCTCCCCATGGCCTCTCAGAGGCTGGGGAGATTGCTCATCATGCTGGAGTTGCTGGAGAGAGGTGCTCTGGGCCGGGCATTCAGTGCTACAGAGCTGCGAAAGCTCTCCCGGTAGCGCAGGGAGCTCTCTGTGGATGAGCCAGAGTTGATATCTGTGATGACCAAGCAGTTCCCAGGCTTGCAAAGCCCAACTCTGACACAGCAGCAGCACAGCAGGCTTCCCACAGCACGGCGCACCTCCACACTCCGGAGGGAGTAAATGATGGGGTTAACGCCTGAGTTAAGCATGGCCAGAGCCAAGGTCCAGTCCAGGCTGTGGAGGTGTGTGCAGGTCTGGGTCTCACAGAAGACGTCAAAGAGCAACAGGACGAAGAGGGGGCTCCAGCAGATAATGAAGGCACCCAGGATCATCAGCACAGTCTTGAGCAAGCGCAGGGACCGTTTGCGGCTGTGCCGAGAACTGGTTTGCTTAGAACTGGCCTGGACCAGCTGGAAGATGGAGATGTAGAGGCCAATGATCCCCAGGAGGATGATGCTGAACATGACTACAGAGAAAAGGATGTAGTACTTGGAGTAGAGAGGCAGGAGGACAGAGCAGGCATTGAAGTTGCACAGACAGTTCCAGCCCAGCAGTGGAAGCAGTCCAATGATGAAGGCCAGCAGCCAGCAGGAAATTATCAGGCTGCGTAAGCGCAGGGTCTTGCTGGCTTCATTCTCAGCAATCGGCCTTACCATGGCACTGTAGCGCTCAATGGCAGTCACAAGCAAGCTGAAGGTGGAGGCAGCCAGCGCAATGAAGAGGATGCCTTCCCGCAGGAACCAGAGCTGAGGTGAAAGCTGGAAGGTCTTCTTGCCTGAGAGGCAGAGATTAGAAAGGTAGGCAACCCCTGCAAGCAGGTCGCTCACGGTAATGCTGGCAATGCAGGAGTAGACCCAGCGGCGGGCTCGCAGACACCGCAGGATGGCCAGCAGCACAAGCAGGTTCTCCAGGATGATGATGCAGCTGATGATGGCAAAGGTTGTGCGGATGAGACCCATGCCTTCATCCCCAGACTGCCGGTTGGTCAGCTTGCCTGTGAAGTTGTAGTGCTGCAGGATGATGTTCACATTCCTCATGGCAGCCAGCTGCAGGCAGGAACCTTTCCTGTCGAGCAGGTCAAGTCTGAGCTCAGGATATTGAGCAGAGCCCAGTGGAAGGGGAAGGGAGTGATTCACCAGCCAGCTCAGCTGTGGACCATCCATCTTCTGAGCCTAAGTCAGCAGCCAAGGGATGCACGCTGGAGCAAGACTTGAGGTAGGGTTTGGAGCAGAGCAGACCCTCTGTTTGAGGGCTGGAGACAGCTGTGAGACTCTGCCACACGGGACTGGTTCTGAGCCCAGCAGCCCTACCCAGCGTGGAGATGAGAGAGCCCTGTCTGCCAGCCTTGCGGCACTGAAAGAGCAAAGGGAGAGGAGGGTGAGGTGTTTTGTAAGTCCATGCATGAGCATAGGCTTCCTGTTGTTTAATAAAGTTTCCTGTTGTGAGCTAGAGTATTGACATCATTTCTAACAGCTGTCATCATTTCTCAGTAAGGGTCTGGCTATTCTCAGCTTTGCTGTGGTTGTGAAGGTGGGACATGAATGAAATAATGTGTCAGGCCCCTCTTTTAGTCAGGGCAGGCTGGGTCAAATGGGATAACACCCCAACACAAGGTGGCTTGATGGGTAGGGTCTGTTGGGCTGAACAAAGCCAAGTGCTAGTAAGAAGACCCAGACAGCCTGAGATACTAAGTGCTTTGCCTTTTGTGGTGTTAAATTCACCCCTGAGCCTGGCAGAGAGCAACTACCTCTTCATCAACTGCCCTATGCACCACCCATGCCCATCCTTCTCCAGGAGGAAGCTCCATGCTGTCACCCCTTTGGGCTCCTCCATGGGCTCAGCTCCTGCCAGTCTCTCAGGACACATCCATCCAAGTCCTGCTCTGTCAGTGCAGCAAGTCCAGGCACCTGTGTGTCTGAAGCTAGGGCTCAGCTCCACCCAGTTCAAAGGAAACCAGCTGGTCAAAGCCCTGCGTGTGCCCTGGCACTGCACCCTCCACCTTCAGTTCTCCAAGCACCTGCTAGAGATGGGTCAGGATCTTCCCATTGTCTAGGTCACAGACAGGGAAACAGAGGCACAAAGCTGCTGCCTCTTGCCTGGCATTGCAGAAGGCGCAAGGGGCTGCACTGAGACCAGAACCCAGGAGACATGATTGTAATGTTAATGTCTATCATTGACCTATTCCCGGTGTCTGCAAAACTTGACTGGAGAGAAAGTCTTGCAATGTGCTATTCCCAACCACGACTGTTGAATTTGCGTTATGACTCACCTGTCATGACTGGCCGGAGGCTCTTGCTGCCGGAGGGAGGTTCAGCAGCTAGCAGTGCTCTCCAGCTGCTTGTCTGAGGCCCAGCACAGAGTAGGTAGTGGGGAGGGCTCCTTGTGCAAAATAAGTCTACCTACCAAAGTGGAAAAAGGGAAGTTACAACATCAACCACATTTCTGTGCAGGATGGACCCCACCCAAAACAGCTTCAAAGAGGCATAGAGAAAAGACAGAGCACCTTTTAATGCAGGATCACAGCAGAAGCTGTGCCCTGCTTTCTGCTTTCACCTGCATTCTCACTCCAGACTGGCACAAAGCCATGTGGTCCCCAGGTTGAGAGCAAAGAGTGGTGATTTCTTCCATCAGCATGGCAAGCAGGGAGATGTCCTGGGAGTCCATCCACTGCTTCATGAGTGGAGAGATTCCAGCCTGGATTGCAGCATAGACAAGTGGAAAAAGCAAAGGAGGTTCCTGCTGCAAGAAGCCATGTGCAAGCAAGAGTGGTTCTCATCAAAAGCCGAGGGCTCCATCCTCCACGTTCACCCTTTCAACTGGTGTTTTGGGCTTTTCTATCAGCAGCATGGAAAGAAACTCATGCTGATAAAGTCAGCAGATGGCCCCAAGATTGAAGGAGCGGAAATCAGCAGGAAGGCTGGGCCATGAGTGCAGCACAATCCAGAGAAGAAGAGTGCAAGGTTGCACATTCAGCACAAAGAGCACACTCCCAAATGGGCTGGGCAGATGCTCCCGGCACAGCACTGAAATCAAAAGGGTCAATGTGATCCTTGCACATCACCCCTGTTTTATTCTTGCTTCCGGCTGAGCCTCCAGCTAATGTGTCTGCTCAGGACAGAACTGGTGGGGCATCCCTAAAAGATCAGAGGATGAATAAACTTGCCTTGTCAGGGGCCCTAAGTAGCTTCTCAAATAGCTGGCAGCATGTGAGCAGTTTCAGGAAAGAGATACCTGACAGGAATGAGCTCTTTGTCGGGGAGCTCTTTGTCTTTGAATGAGCTCTTTGTCTGTGGAGAGTGTGGGGCAGGTGGGAGGCAAATGCTTTTGATGACAGGAGGGCTTGAGGCAGATAAGCAGCTGGGGCAGCTCAACACACTCACCCATGGGGTGGGAGGTCCTCTGGACCAGCAAAATATCGTAGGTTCTTCCTAATGCCCCTTCCACAAGCACATCAGGTATGGCCTAAAAGGCAGGGCTGATTATTTTGTCAAGAGCTGTTCCAGTGAGACAAGACCTTGTTCCTTGCTCTGTTGTAGCACCTGGCTTGTTTGGCCTTTCCATAGCAGAAGGGACTGGGTACCTGTGAGGCATGCTGCAGTTTCACAGCACGAAGTCAGGGGGACCGGCTCTGGGAAGCTGCCTGAGCTGTGTCCCAACCCTTGCTGCTGCCCTTCCAGCACCCTCTCACTTCTGCCCCCCAAGAGCCTGCTGAGCTCCCTGCCTCATGGCAAGTCACCACACACCTCAACCACTGCTCCCATCCCATGGCAAGTCAGGGCACAGTCCCATAGCCTGGGAGGTCTGGGGGGACTTGGGTCCCCTCCACTCCATGCAATCAGCTCAGCAGAGCGGGGCCTTGCTGGCTGGCACAAATCCAGCCCCGCGTCCCCCTCAGAGCTGCTGCTGCCAGACCCAAGGCAGGGAGTCCCCAGCTCCATGGCTGGGGGCAAACGAGGCTCCCCTTCAGCTGGGCACCCACGCGAGGGAGAGTTCCTGTTGTTCTTCAGCGGCTCCCTATTGTTATCTGCACAGACACAGGCTGAGGTTTATCTTGGTACTTCTCCCTTGCTGCCGTTTCAGTTCAGATGTTCTTTCTTCGAAATGAAGGGGGGTGGGGGAGGGACACCCCATCCTGCAATGTTTCTCATCGCTTTCCTTCAGATCAAGACCACAATCTACTTGAAACTGCCTGATAGCTGCTGAGTGCTGGGCTTGGAAGGACCAGGGGAGGTATGGGGGCCAGCTGCAGCCCCCTGAACCCTCTGCCAGAGCCGTGGCCACAGCAGGTGTTCATGGATGCTGAGATGAGGCACCTTCGCAGCAGAAGCCCTGGAGCCCTCCACAGCCTGCTCCTACCAAGGCCAATGGGAAGGAAAAAGCACCTCGGCCCCAGAGGGAAGAGTTTGTCTGCAGACAGGGACGCCCAGAGAAGAGCAGGGCAGGAGCAGCCTGGAGCCCGGCTCCCTGGGTTTGTGGCCAGTGGCATGCCCGGTCACTCCTGCCCTGAGACTGCCTGCTCCCGGGAGGGCGTCCAGCTCCAGATTGTGGGGGGCCACGAGCAGCTGCAGGGGAAAGACAGCAAGCTACAAATGCAAGATAAAATATCGATGATTTCTGTTGAGGTTTTCCTGCTGTGCTGCTGCACAGTCCTGACTAAAACTTGTGTTTTCAGACATTCTGATTAAAAAAAAAAATCCCTGGGTAAAGCTCTGTGGAGAGCTCTGTGGGGTGGGCCTAGCCAGGCAACCCCCAGGCTGACTCATGGACAGCTGGCATCCCCATCTCTGTCCCACAAGGCTCCCTCCCCACCCACCCATCCTGTCCCTGCTGTGTGGCCCCAGCACAGCCCAATATCAGCCAAGGCATCCATTTGCCTGCAGGTGTTTTTCTGCTCCAGGAAGGGTGGAGTTGTGCTGGTTTAAAAATGACTGATCGCTCCTGGCCGTTGGTTGGTTGCATTTCCTAGCTTTGGTATCTTCTACTGTGCAGCAGCAGGCAGTCATCTTTCCAGTGGCACATCCCGGTCCCCAACGTGGAAGGATGCTTCTGGCCCCAGAGGAGCTGGGAAGAGCCAGCAAAGCCCCTCTGACTTGGGCTGACAGCAAACCCTGGAGACCTGGCCCTTCACAGTGCTCAAAGAATTGTCCTAGGCACAGTTGTTGTGCTTGGGCATCAGTTCATCGAAATTGGGTGGTGGTGATGGTGGGTCTCTGTAGGAAAAGAGTCTCTGCAGTGCATCTCTAGATTTGAAGGAAAACAAGAACATGAAAGAGAAAGTTTCAGAATCATCTCCTTTAGACCACATTACTGACCTTAAAAGGCAAAGTTTTGTTGATTTTAAGTGGCTTTTCTTTAGAAACTTGCATTTCCTCAATGCAAAAACATTAAACAAAAGCAAACAGCTGCATAAAATGCCCCTCCCCCCCAAAAAAAAAAAAAAAAAATTACTTGGAATCATCCCAATAAAACACATCATCAGTGGGCCAGCCCAGCCCCTGTCTCCCATGTTGTCACACCTTTCCCTCCTTTGCGGCAAGTTTGAGATTTTGACCTTTTGGCTGATCTGCAGTGAAAGGCACTGAGCGTTTCCAGTGCTCAGTGCCTGTAGGATGGGAGCTTTGGAGGTGCTCATCCCTCAGCATCCCTCCAGAGTGAGCGTGTGACAAATGCAAACTCCTGAGTCCCACTTCTTTACAGTGTGGCATTTCATGCAGCTCCTCACAGCCACTGGCAATTGCCAGAGAAGCAATCCCTCCCCTCCCCGGGGCTGGATTTTGGCCTGGGTAGCTCAGAGGGGCTGGAGAAGCTGGGCCAGCTCAGTGCCTGGTCTCCAAACGCTGTGCCCAGCACCAGCTCTCCTACTGTGCCTGGGACAAGCTCAGCTTTCCCCTAGCAGCTTCTGCCCTGTAATCACATCTCCAGTGAGCAGATGCATCCCCAGGAGGGAGGGAGCTGCATGGTGCTCCTGCCACCCCCACTCAGTGTGGCATGGCCAGCCATGGTCAGCGTGGCATGACCAAGGCCATGAGGCTGCTCCAGAGACCTGGCTGGAGCCTCTGGCCTAGGGTCCCCCGTGCAGGATGCCTCAAATCCCTTGTGTGAGCTCATCAACACTGCTTTGCACCCTCTGAGGCAGGGCCAAGCTCAATGCCAGACTTGTCACCACAGGCTCACAGCTGAGAGCTGTTTCTTCCCATGTTCATGTGGCCGTGGCAGGGAGGAACCAGTCCTCACTGAGGAAACAGGCCAGGGAGGGCTCAGAGTAAACAGCGGGGTGATGTCTGCGCAAGGGGGAGCTGGCAGGGGCGCGGTTCCAAGCACCACGCAGAGGAAATCGGGCTGGTTTGAAACCTAATCTGAGCACTGTAGAGGAAGGACAAGCAACACACCTCCCTGCAGTTAGTGCCGCCTGGCTGGGGCAGGGGCAATGCGTTTACTGGCAGCAGGGCTGGTGCTGCTGCACTTTGGCTGGAGAGCATACATTTATTCCAGGCTCTGCTGCTTACCATCCTGTGCATCGCTTCCTCCACCTGCTGTTTCTCCTCCCTGCTTGTTATACATAAGAATACTAAGTGGTTTGGGGCAGGGAACTGCTGTCTGGTTTCTACTGTCTGCAGCATAGCCTGGCCCGGTACTGCTGACCCACCGGCTGTTACAGAGCAATAAGTAAACTCAAATGGCCCTGGGCATCTTGGCTCAGACCTTTCAGCTCAGCACCACTGGGATTAAGGAGAAAAGACGACCTTTGCACAAGGTTACTGCAGGGTACAGACTCACAGAGGGAGCTGCTGCTCACAGAGTGAAACTAGGGATCAGAGTGCAGTGGGAGCTCTGTATTTGGGAGTAAGGTTTTAATCAAACAAAAGCCCTGATGCCCAAGGACCAGCATGCAGGATAGCCCATGCTCCCAGGCCTCCCTGCCCGACTTAGTGCAGCCCTACCACAAGCCCAATGGCTCTTCTGATGTACTGGAGACTGCTCTGGGCAGTGAGGGAGGGATATATTTATCTGTTGGTTTGTTTATATCTACACACATACTCTGATTTTATTTCCAGGAACTGTTTCAGGGGTTTTCCATTCTCATACCACAGCTCTCCCTCAAATGCCCTCCTCCCAGCAATGCAGACTAACTGGCAGATCAGCCTGACTGCCTCCCTGGTGCCCTCCTGGGACACTTGCCCTGTCAGCTTGCCTGTGCACCCCCAGCACGGGTACCCTGCTGTCAGCTTGCCTAGAGTCCCCCAGCTTCGAGCCCTGGCTGGGAGCAATGAGGACTGGCCCAAGCAGAGAGGGGAGGAAGGGCTGGGAGAGATGAGTGTTGTGCCTCTCTGACCCGTGAGCAGGGTGCTGGAGGGCATCTTATCCAAGATGGCAAAATCAACCCAGCACCAGCTCGCTAGGCACCCCGTGGGCAGAGGCAACGACAGCACCTAAGCACTGTACTTGTGCCAGGCCCAGTAGCACTGCCTGTGCAGGGCACGTCTGCCACAAAGCAGCACCCTTACTGTGTGCCAAGGGTATTTTTAGGACAGGTCTTCCTCTCGATCCACTCTGCTGGGAGCCTTGGAGCTGCATGTGCTTTTTAAACTGAAATCACATTTAGCAGGAAGCAAAGCTGGTATCATGTCTGGGGCAGGCACAGCTGAGTTTAAACCACTTGTCACAGACCTACATTAGGACTGGTAACCAGACTGCTCCAGAGGTGGTGATTTAGGATTAAAGCGAGCTTCATTTTCTTCAAGTGACATGCAGGCCCCTGAGGGGTGTTGGCAGAAAGTGTCCCAGGGAATGGGCACATAGACAGGGTCTTTGGGTAGAAAAATCTCCCACAGCAGGACCAAGGATTGGGGGGGGGGGGGGGGGGGGGGGGGGCGGGGGGAGGGCAGCATTGAAGCCTCAGAGTGCTAATTGTTCTATTGCCTTTGTCTGTTGTGTTTTTTCATCAGTTCCTGACTGCAGTTACAAGACCACATTAGGTTATTTAAACCAGATACCTGCAGAGAATCCGTAGTGACCTCAGCCAGAGCCTCTGGGAGGATTCCTGCCTAGGTGAACCAGATTGGAAGTACTCCAGGGATTAAAAGGAGGCATTACCCCCCCTACCTCCCCAGCTCTCCCCATCCTTTCAATAGCAAATTGTTCATCTACAGAGTAGAGGAAAGTGTTTTGGAGTAGCTGCTTTGCTTAAAAATGGCTAGCAGCTGCCCACAGCTTCACTGGGCATGAGAGGAGAGGAGAGTACTGCTCCAGCTTTAGCAACTAGCATGCTGGCCAGAGACCTGGCTGCCCTACCTTGCAAGTGCTCACATGAGCCAGTGGCAATTCCATGCTATTGGGCCCTGTCCTTCTTGTCACATAAGCACAGCCTCTGGGGATGAGCAGTGGCCGTGGCCAGGCAATTGTCTGCTGGTTGGCCCCTAAGCCAGACTTTGGTGCAAATGGGGCAAAGCAGGCTCAGAGAAAATTTCTGGAGAGCATCTGAGGGAAGGTTTAATTCTGACCAACACTCAAAGTAGGAGGGACGAGGCTGGGTGCAGGAGGTGTGCAGAACCTGGCTGTGCTCTCATGACAGCTCTTGTCCTTATGGCAGCAGACAGGCTGCACGGCTCCAGTGTGGCACCCTGCCCTCTCCTTTATGGCCCCTCTCTGCTATGGCTGTTCCCAGCTCCTCAGATGCTCTTTTGCTGGAGCAAAGTCAAGAGTTGTTGAAAGTCTGTGAGCATGGAAAAGATGTCCTTCCAGTATGCAACCTGCAATCCCTCCTGAGCAGAGCAGACACTTCACACAGCATTAACCCTAACAGATTTACACTTTGCTGTGGGCACACAGCTGCCCACAAGCCCCAGGGAGCGAGAAACAATGCAGCAAACTGGGACAACCTGGCAGTGGGGAAAATTAAGGTAGATAAGGACTAGGAAGTGCAGACAGGAAGGACAACTTTAAACAACACCGGACTGTATGGCACAGCTCCCCCTGAGGTTGCAGCCTGAGAGTCAGGCAGCTCTTCATACAAAGGACAATCTCAGCTGCCATCACAGGGCACACTTAGGCAATTGGGGGCCCAAAGATCAGAAGGAAAGTGCGGACAGCCACCAGCTAAGGCAGTGTGAGAGCCAGGAACAGGAAGAACACAGGTGTCCTGAGCCCCAGGTCCATGCCCTTGACACAAAGATTTGGTCACCTCTTTGAAACAGGGTCACCTGGGACAGCCCAATGGTGGTTTCTGTTCAGGACCACAAGGCCAGGAAGGGACAAGTGCAGCAGGATTGGTGCTCAGTTTAGTATTTAACCAAATCACACTTTGCTAGGGGCAAGGTGAAGACAGCAATTGCAGCCTGGTTTGCAGGCAATTTTAGGTCAGGGAAGGGAGACAGCAGAGAATCCAGAGTAGGTTAGATGAAGGCTTCCCCTGGTCCCATTTGAACAGATGTGCTAGTGGCCAGACCAGCTGCAGAGCGGAAACCATAAAGGGGAAAGAGCATCTGCAGTTGTTGCGCTTGCTAACAAAGCATGAAGTGACCTGACCACCCCCAGGAGCAAGCGCCATGAACTACTGAAGGTACAGTATGAGACAGCCTGATTGCCAGAGCTCAAAGACACCATGTTTTGAAGCAGGTGGATGTGATTTGTCCTGCAGCCAAACTATGGGAGAAATGCTAAATCACACCTCGAAAATACCCTAGGACACCTCTCCTCAGCACCCCTGAGGCTTTGGGGCTGTAGCATACCACGCTCTCTCTGCCCTGGCCTTTCTGTCCTGCTTTATCACTCATCAATCACAGCCTCAGGGCATGTGAGCATGCCGGGGCAGCAGAGATGCAGATAGACCTGCAGGGATGCTGCACTCCTCTGATTAGTGCAATCAGACCATCGCAGATGGTTTCCTGGCTGCTGGGTACAGCTGGCCCCAGGGTATAAAACCAGCCCTTGGGCACTAGGAGACTCAGACTTCCACACATCTTGGAAGGTGTTTCCAGCTGTGGGAAGAGATGTGCCAGCCACTGCTGGCCCTGCTGCTCCTGCTCATGGGCCAATGCCAGTAAGCTGGGGTGCTGCAAGCTGCTGCGAGTGAGGCTGCTGGTCTGGGCTCCGACCTCAGCAGCCACCGGCTCATCCTGCGGTGGGGTGTCTTGCAGGTGCTCTACAGGGTCATATTGTGGGGGGCCACGAGGCTCAGCCCCACTCCCGCCCTTACATGGCATACCTGAAGGTAGGAATGTCAGACTGCGGAGGCTTCCTGGTGGCCCCCGACTGCACGGGGTGATGACAGCCGCAACACTGCATGGGGTGAGTACTTCAAACAGGGGCTTTATCCCCTTCTTCATCCCCTAACCTGTGAGGTCCATCACTGGACTAATTTTGGAGTAGGTTCTTCTTCCTCCTGTGCTGAGCAGCTCTCTCCACCTGCCTGCAAAAGGGGAGGGATGCAGGTGAGACCCAACCTGTCTTCTCCCTTCTCCTCACTGCTGCCACGGCCAGGAATGCCACGGTCATCCCAGGGGCTCACAATATCCACGAACCAGAACTGACCCAGCAAATCTGGGGAGTTCTCAGATACCACCAGCACCCTGAATGTGACCCCAACACCGTGTCTAATGACATCATGCTGCTCAAGGCAAGGCAGTCCTGCAGCAGGCAGTGGGTTGGAGGGTAGAGTGGGGCTGTGGGTCTAGCAGCATCTGGGCAAAGCACATTCTTGCTGTTAGCTCCTTCTGCAAACCATCAGCTGCTTCTGCTTATGAGTGCTGGAGGCAGGCAGGAATGGGAGGGACCTGGGAGGGAACCATGGGCAGGGCTTGAAGCCACATGCCCTATTCACAGCAGCTCATGAGAGCTTGCAGTGCTGTATGTCCTGCTAGACCTCCTCTACTTCTGTGCACAAAGTGTCCTTCAGCTGTTCTGCTCATAGCCTTCTCCAAAACCCTTGCTTTCTCCCAGCTGACAGCAAAGGCCACTCTCAATGACTACGTCAAGACCATTCCACTGCCCAAGACCAGCAGTGACCTCCCCACAGGCACCAAGTGCAGCATAGCTGGGTGGGGCCTGATCGATGATGACCAGGTGACCAACAAGCTCTTTGAAGCCAAAATCTCCATCTACAGCCACAGGAAATGCATCCGCTTCTATCCTCATCTCAACACCAGCATGGTCTGTGCTGGCAGCTTCCACGAGCTCAGGGATTCCAGCCAGGTATGGGCTGCTGACGGGCTGGGGGCTTGGCCGCGGGGCAGACAGGCCCTCTGGCAGGAGGGGCTTCTGCTGGCACAGACTTAGCTGGTTTGCAGGAGAGGTGACAAGCATTTGATTTGTAGCTCCCATGTGGACTAGCTCTCTGGATGCCCTGACACCACGGTCTGTGCACAGTCCCAGGGGTAGAGCCCCAACTCACCTGCTCAGGACAGCTCCTGCAGCATGGTGGGCATGTGGGACAGGAGCAGAGCTGCAGATCCGGAGCAGAGACACAGCCCTCCTGGCAATGCCTGGGCAGGGAGGGACCAAGATGAAACCTGTTCCCACAGGGAAGAGGCCTCTAAAACCAGTCTCTTATCTGTCCTCAGGGGGATTCTGGTGGGCCCCTGGTATGCAATAAGGTGGCACAAGGAATCGTTTCCTTTGGGTATGACACCCCGCCTGAGGTCTACACTCGCATCTCCAACTACCTGCCCTGGATCAAAAAAACCCTGAAGAAGTAGCAGCAGTGGCACTCGCTCCAGCATTGGTGCGGCCCTGGAGACTGCACTGGTTTCCTTCCTGCCCCTGCTGAAGGCTTGACTCCCTCCTCTCTCCTTGGGAACCTGAGTGACCTGGTCGGTGCACACAAGGGTCCCCTTATTTTTGCTATGAGGCTGCTGGCTGTGCCATTCCCTGCCCGTCTCAGGCAGCCAGTTCTGGTGCCATCTGGGATCATCCCTGCTTCTGCCAGGGTGATTTAACATGGCCCTGAAAGAGGCTGTGCTACAACAGTCCCCATTTCCTTCAGAGATAACCCTGTCCCTGCTTGAACCTTGCTGCACTTAAAACCCCACAGTAAACTTGGAGCTGCATTTCCCAGTGTATGTCTTCTGCTTTCTCGTACCTTGCCCCAGGGAGAAAGGAGGGAGGGTCTGGCTGGTCAAAGCGAGAGGTCAGCCTGTTGGGACAGAGGCAGTTGTAGCTCTGCATCCACTGAATTGCTGGCAGACTTGGAGGACAAGAGCTACAGTTGCCCTTCCTGGGGTCACGGGAAAGTGTTGCAGGAAGAGAAACTGCCCAGGTAGAAATGGGCTGGGAAAAGTGATGTGCACGCACTCCATTCACCAACTTCAGCAACGTCACCACCTGCCTGGGAGCAGCTGACAGCCAGGATGTGGTGTGTCAGCAGGTACCAGGGGTCAAAAGCTGCCAGTCCCTGCGAAGTAATGACTGTCCTCTCTGCAGGGACCTTGTGTCTGGGTGATGTTGCACCCTAGGACATAGGGCAGCCAAGACAGCAGGCTGGGTCACAGCAGAAACCAGGCTAATCTTTTCAGCTGCCTTAGCTGTAAGAGGCTCCAGAAGGTGAAAGGAGCTGGACTTTTTGTGGACCATGCTGTTTCTGCTCCCCCTTGGGTGTAGGGCAGGTGGTGGCTGAGATCCTAGGGATGGGGCTTTAGGATCCCAGAGAGGAGACATACTCAAAGTCCCAGCTGTTGCACACCAGTGCTTTCAGTCTCTGCCTCTGCCATTCTCCAGCAGCCACAGTCCTCCATCTCCTGAACAGCAACATGATGCCCTGGGTAGAGACATGGATACAGTCTCTGAAAGGGTTGATAAAGGACCTGGCTTCACAAAAGCACCTGACGCCACACCACTTCCTCCTTTCCTCCCATGCCAACTATTGCGGGAGAGCCTGACTCTTTTCCTGGAAAAGGCAAGGGTGATTCCTAGCTGGGAGCTGTCTGCCTTGGAGCTTGTTGGCACGTTTCTGTCCCTCTCAGGAAGGCAAGCCCAGCCCTAGCAGTACAGTACAAGCAGAGACTATTCTAGCAGTAGCACAAAACCAAAAGGGCTTACAACTCTCCCCTCAGCCAGGCGATGCTCAGAGGCGAGCTTCTCCTCCCCACAAAGGATACTCTAGCACTGTTTTCAGACAGCCCCTGCACCAGAATCCAAATACCTTGCACCAGCCCTTCCTTCCATGGCCTGCACTGGATGTAAAGCAACCTGCCTAAACTCTGAGCCCTAGTCTCCTTCGTTCCAGCTAGTTTGTGATGGTGTCTCTCGTATACAGATAGGAGAGTGCTAGACACTTTCCTGGAGGAGATAACAAGGGGCAGAGAAGCGCATTGGTAAATAATTGAGCTGCAGAACTCCCTGGTGCATGATGACAGATGTCTGTGCAAGTTCAAGAGGAGACCAGACTGGTTTGCTGCAGGTAAACCCAGTGGGGAATTTTAAACATACAGAAACTGTGTGCAGTTCAAGGGAACGGGATGCTTGCCTTGTTCTCATAGTCTTTCCTAGGCTCCCAGTAGCCACCTCTGTCAGAGGGAGGAGATGGCCTGTGGTTCGGCCCTGGGTGTCTGCTCTTATGTTCTCCCTGTTCTTGCCTGGAACGAAGGGAAATGACATTGCCTTTGCCTTCAGCACCCATGCCACCCTGGGGAAACTGAGAAGGGTCCATGGTCTGGGCTTCTGCTAACAGTTGCTATCAGCTAGGAAATCTGCAAGTGAAAAGGCTGCAACTGCTTATCTGTGTAGTACAAATCTTTGTCACGTCAGGGTTTTCCTTGAAGCTCCAGCTGCAGCAGGCTTCGCATGAGAATGGCAGCTTTTAGCTTAAAAATGGGGTTTGCCCTGTGGCACTGGGGGCAGATAAGAAAGCAAATTTACCGGCAGTCAGTGAGGGCAGCAAGGACATATCAGCCCCATTTCATCACAGCCAAGGAAGGAACCGCTGCTGAGGTGAGTGCATAGACATGCCCATCTTCGTGCACTGGTGCCAGCGGGGAGGCAAGGGGACATCCTGGGCGCCGGGTGGGGGGCGGGGGGGAGTGTGTTCAGTGATTTGCCACCAGCCCTTCCTCCAGCACAGTCCCCCTCACCATGGTCTGGAGGAAGAGGAGGGGCAGCTGCCGCAGGGCCTGGTCCAGGGAAGACAGGTCCCCACCATGCAGTTCAGAAAGGCACCTGGCACTTGTTTGGCATTTAAAAATCACTGCCTGCCAGGGCGGGGGCAGTGCTGGCTGCGACACGTTTGGACCTGACCTTTCCCAGAGGAACAAGACCAGCTTCAGGGAGACGTGCCATCGGGTTATCTCTAGTTAGTGAAGGGGCAGAATCCCAAACCTGTATCCCTTGTCTCCATCCACCCTCAACACATCAGAGGGAAAGTGAGCCCCTGCCCCAGTGTCAAGGAATTGTCCTCCTGTCTTCTCTCACATTGGCTGGTAAGAGACAGCAAGCTCCCCAATTTAAGGGTGAACAATTACATCTGGAAAGAAACACTTAAAATGGTGTCTTTTGCTGTACAAAGCAAAGCCTTAAATCAGCAGCTGGTGCAGAACAGAGACCTCGTGGCAACAGCAACAGTCACGCTGCGGCGGGCCACGCTCATGAAGCTGCCATAACAACTTCTTGCCCTCACATAGCCATGACCAGTGTGGTGTTATAAATGCACTCACACCAATTTTGCTCTATTAGCCAGGACCACACCTACTGAGAAAGAGCAGAAGGGTCCTCAACTGCCACTGCACAGTCTTTGGAACCGGTACATTGAGTGAAAGAAATCTTGTTCTTGCAAGGCTCATGATAAAAATCAAGAGAGTTTGCAAAGTGCACAACAACAAATACGAGCTGCAAGGGAAGAGCCCACTGGCAGGAAAAGTGATGAGGGTGGGTATGCTCCCTACAGCTTGCAGCTCAAAGGCAATGGGTTAAAATTGGCTCTGGGTTTAGAAGGACATCAGATACCCTAGATCAGGCCCAAGATGAAGGTGGGTTGATGCCCAAGGCTAAGGCTGACTGAATTCCCCTCTCAGATCGCTGAGGCATGCAATTTGCAGACAGATTAATCAGATGAGTCTGACTTCTGTGGTTTCCTGGAGTCTAGTCTCAGGCTATAAAACCTTGCTGGGAGCAGGAAGAGACCCCAGCTGCAGCCTCACCTCCAAGGGATCTACTGAAGCCGAGAACGCTATGATGAAGCACCTGCAGAAACTCCTGCTCTCTCTCCTGCTGGTGACATGCCCCCCGGCCAAAGCCAGTAAGTAGAGCAGCCCAGAGGCGGGGAGAGGGCTGGGGAAGGAAGAGCCCCAGACAGCGCGTCCTCTACCCTGTGTCCTCCAATCCCCTCATCCTCAGTCCTGTTCGTTGCAGATTATTCCTGGAATTGGATGGAGGGAGGAGGTGAAGCCAAGACCCACTCCACACCCTATGTGGCCTATCTGCAAGGAAAGAACAACCAATTCTGTGGAGGCTTCCTAGTGGCCCCAAACTGGGTGATGACAGCGGCTCAGTGCTTCGTGTAAGTTTTTGCTATGTTTGTACAGCACCTGGTGCGATGAGATTGTCACACTGCCATGATCCGGGTAACATCTCCTAGATGGAGGTCTAACAGTTTGAATAACTTCCTTCACAGCTGTGGCCAAACTCTTTCCCTAGCAGGGAGTGCAGGCTGCACTGCTGGGACAGGGCAAGGCTGTGGGGGCTAGCACCAAAACAGCAGGGGTCTGTCTGCAGCTCTCCCTTAAGCCATCCTTCACCATGTCCCTCCCCAACCTATGTTCAGATACTTACCTTTATTTTTTTATTCCCCCTCCATGACTTATTTTATTCTTCCCAGACATCAGCAATGAGAAGGCAGACTGGCTTCTTCCCTTGCTGTCACTGACCATGCTGGTATCAGGCTTTGCCCTTTCTGCCACCAAAGACCTCCAAGACTGTTACCAGAATTAATCTCTTATGAGCAAGGTGCTTGCCCAGCTCTCTTCCATCCCTCCAGCTGGAGAAATTGGGGCATGGAGAGGCAAGAGGGCTTTTCTAGATGTGCATGACTCTGGCTATAGCTACTACACTCCTCAGGGCTGACGTCTCTGCCCCAGTGCCAGTAACCAGGCTCAGGGTCAGTTCCTATGTCTGAGCAGCAGAAACAAGGATCAGCAGAAGCCAGGAGCCCGGATGCCCATGTCCCACCTGCTAGATTGAGAGGGACTCCCACCCATACCCAGGGTCCCTCCCGATTTTCCTAAGGCAGCCCCTTCTGCAGATGACGTAGAGGCCAGTAAAGGTACAGTGGCCCAGAGCAGGGTCCCGATTTAGTGCCATGGACTTCCATGGTCCTACGAAGCCTGGACCAATAGTCCACATATCTTAGTACGCAGCAGCAACATTGGACCAAATCTGCTCAGCTTGAGATCCAGAGGTAAAGCAGCCCTTGCAGAGCTCCGGTCTGGCAGATGGGAACTTGCTCTGCCTCTTGGCTGGGTAGATTCACTGGCAGAGCTCCTTGCTCCCACCATTCTTTAAAGCCCAGCCAGTCTCTCCTGGCCATGCCCCTGGGAGATGTGCCTCAGTGTTACCAGGGAAGACAGGAAAGCTAATGAAATACACTGTGCTTGATTTTACCAGACACAAACCTCTGACTGTCATCCTTGGAGCCCACACAATCCAGAGGAGAGAGGAAAGTTGGCAAACATTTGAAGTCCAAGAGTATCACTGCCACCCAGACTTTATGAGTCCTAAGAAGGGAAATGACATCCTCTTGCTGAAGGTAACTACCTGCCTGGAGCACCTGCATGGTCCCGTTTGCCCGACATGCAGGGCTGAGCTGTAACCCTGGAGTGGGAGGGTACAGCCTTTGTCACAGAGCATTTACAGACCAAGCACTTATTTCTGTATTTTCTGTCCTCTTGCCCAGCTGAAAGGCAATGCCACCAGCAACAGCTATGTTAGGACCATTTCCTTTGAAAAATCAAAAGTCCCTGGTGGGACTACATGCAGCATAGCTGGCTGGGGCTACAAAACACCCGCTGCCACGTTACGCGAAGCTACTGTCACCATCATCAAACAAAGGGACTGCCTCAGTCACTACCCTGGACTTGCTGACAACTTGATTTGTGGCCTCAGTGGATCTGCTGGGGTACCTGAAAAGGTCAGTCTCTGACTTAGGGAGTAGAAGGCTGCGGGGGAGGTTTCAGCCAGGTGCTGGGCACAAACCTGATCTAGGCTAAAAAACTTCATTGAAAAGGTACTGTCCAAAATTGCTTCTTGTTGTCCTCTCCCCCTCCTGCCCCATCACTCCATGCTTCCTCACCAGCATCCCTCTCTCTTGCTGTCCTGGCACAAGAGATGCCCTGGGTCTTGATCTCCAAGTATCAGACCCTCAGAAGGTCAGCAGCATTCCTGCTGACTGCAGGCATCATGCTTGTGCTCAGCCCTCGGCCAAGCAGAAGGGACAAGGGGATCCTTGTCTTCCCACAGCAGAGGACCTAGGAGTCTGCAACAGCACAATAAGACAACAGCTTGGCAAAAGAGGGGTTTGCCCTAAATCTCATAGCTGGTCCAAGTGCATTTTGTAGTGCTCTGCAGCCAGCAGAAGGGCAGAAATTAAGCGATACTTTAAGCTTCAGCATTTGCCCAGCTGTAGTTGTGCTGGGTCCCAGAGAAAACTGCCAATGGTCCCTTTTGGGCCCAGAGCTATCCACATCCATTGCGAGTCCAAGCTTCTCCTGGGGAAGCTCTGTCCTGATACTTGCAGCCTCCCTGTTCCTAGCAAATGCACCCTTTTGCTGGGGACCCACATAAATCAACACTGATCTCTCTCCTCCCCCATTTTATAGGGCGATGCAGGGGATCCACTCGTCTGCAACAACAAAGCCTACGGCATCTTCTCCTATAGGCATAACAATTGGCCTGGTTTCTACACACACATTGCTCCTTACCTTCACTGGGTCAACAGCGTCATGAAGTCAGCATGACCCTGCTTTCCCCCCAGCTGCTGCCCTGGAAAACTCATGCTTCAGGGCCCCATGCTCACCTGCTTTTTCTTCCTTTCTCCCTGGGAAACATCTTCCACTGATCCTCATGGACATGGCAAGGACTTATCTCTGGCAAAGCCAATCTATGGCAGTGGGGGGCTTGGCGCAGAGATTGCACCTCGACTGCCTTTGTTCCCTGTGCAAGCTAGGGAGTGCCCATTGACACAGTGTATGCTCCCACACTTTGCTGCTCCAATTTACCCCTTTGTCAAGCTGCTTGTGGCTACAGCTCTAGAAAGGAAGCAGCAGGACAGCCCTGAGTGAGGTGACAGTAGCTGTTGGGATGTCTGCCGCCCTTTAGGGAAGGCAGCACAATTAGATCGGGGGGATCCAAAGAGCAGCCTCCTCCCTGCCCCTTGCATTTGTGACACCAGATGCCTGGGTCTCCTTTGCCCAAGCCCTAGGGTTAGAGGGTTGCCCCAGCTCCAAGGAGGACACTTCCAGCTTCTGCTTCACTGCTGCTGCCCCCTACCTCTGAAACCCGCTGCCTCCTTTCTCCCTCTTGCTGTAGCTCCAGTGTTGTACAAATACATAAAAACAATAAATTGCATCTGCATTTGAGAGCCTTTTTCCTTCTATGATTTGGATTTCTCTCGGCTGCTGGCTCCAGTCCTGAAGAGCTCAGAAGAAAGTCACTGCTCAAACAGCTGAATCCCAAGCTGCAATTTTCTACCCTAACCAGTGGCCTCCATTTTCTGTCCCACCTAAACCCCCAGAATAGGTGTCAAGCCTGGTTTTCAGGGCAGGGGAAGCCTCTTGGCCTCCTCTCCCCAGTGTGGAGTGCTCAGGCAAAACTGAAAAAGATGGTAATCAGTCATGTCCTGCAGGAGATTGTCTCCCCCCCATCTGCTGCAGTGTGAGGAGGCAGGAAAGAAGAACTACGCAAGGGAGGGGGCACCGAACACAAGGGGTCCCCGGGGCTACGGGAATGATTGCAGCGCGTGCCCGCTGGTGTGGCACGGGAGCAGAATTAGCCCATCTCATCACAGGGCAGCCTGCCTGCAGAGCGCAGCCAAGTCAAGAACACAGCCGAGGCTCTAGCCTATGCAGTGCCCGAGTGCTCCGCGAGACAAACTGCATCATGGGGCTATGCCAAGCCTTCTGCTGCCTCCAGCTCGTTCAGGTTGTCAGACATGCAGAAGAGCAGCAGCTCGTGTTGATGACAGGCATTTGGCTGCTCCAGCCATGCAGCTGCCTGGAGGAGCGCATTACCACAGAAGGAGGTAAAGTACTGGGCCGTGTCTCAGGCAGCAATCGTGTCCTCCAAGAGGTTTGTTTTGCTCAGAAAGAGGATCCCTGGTATGCTCCAGAGCCAGGGCAGCCCCGAGCAGAGCCAGGCTCTCCACCACCCTGTTCTGCAGCAAGGTGGGCACATGCAGAGGCTGCTGTCCCTCTCGGGCAGACGTCCAGCTCACCAACCTCCAAGAGCACTCTGCTGAACTCCACAGCCCCGCTGCAGAGCGGTGATGGCAGAGATGGCCCACACTCCTCACTGATACTCACCCACCTGCCTGGAGCACCCTATGAGCTCCTTCGCCAGCACCTCCCGACACAGCCTGCGAGCTTCTCGCCTCCTTGCTACTGGCTTCCGGGCAGCGGTCACATTCACTGAGGGAGGCCAGGTAGATGAGAGCAATCACACTCTCGAAGCAGCAGATCCATTTCCTCTGCTCTGACTTCTGCCCACCCACATCCATGATCCTGCCAGGATGGAGGGTCAGCCAGAGGTACAGGCATGTGCAGGGGCACAATGTTTTCCCCTTTGGGCAGGCAGTGCCTGGGACCATGGCTTTGACACAGATCACGGACTCAGAGTCCCCCAGGACTGTGCTGCCACATCTCAACAGGTTACCAGATATCAAGTGAGTTACTAAGTGTAATCCCAAATGCACTTTTAGCCTGCCAAAAGCAAGTGAGCAGAAACCTTACCAAGCCACCTCTTGGGCAGAGGACAGGAAGAGCACCAGAGCCAGCTGGAATTCAACTACCTGAAAGTCAAGATGCAGGCAGCATTTTGAGCAAGAGAAGGCACAGAGATGCAAAGGCTCTGCTTCCTAATAACCACAGCACCTGCCCAGCCCAAGCAGAAGCAGAGGATACTATGGTAGGTGCTGCCTTATTTCCCACTGGGGAAGAGAGAGGCAGCCAAGAGAGACAGCCCAAGGACAAGAGGCATGATAGAGAAGGAAGAGGCAGGGTACAGGACAGTTGTTTGGGAGAAGGGGAATCCCATGCACTTGTCACGCGCAAAGGGCTGACTGCTTTACAGGAGCTTCACCTTAACATCCCATTCTGCACAAAGAAGTGGTATTCCTTGTTGCCAACTGTAGGCATTTGGCTCTGCCGCACATCCTGAACAGTGGGAATATAAGAGCCCTCAGCTATCCACTCCAGATTGGACAGAAAACCACAGGGAGCCATGGTACAAGGAAGCAGTCTGTCCCTTCAACCCGCAGGGCCATGCCACATGTCTACATCATATGTTTGGCTCATTCTCAAGCCACATTCCCCTCATCCTCCACAGTGTACATGCTAGCTTGCTTCCAGTTCTCTTCTGGAGCAGACAACTAGGTTCCTCCAGCAAAGAGGCAAATGCATTCCCAGAGAGACAGTGTGGAGGCAGATAGCACCAAACTTGACTTTCTCTGTCTGTAGCCAGTGTTAGCATTGCCCAGCAAGCTTCATGCCTTCAATTGCCCCCCCTTCGCATGCATCTTTACATCATCTCCCAAAGCAGGCATACACTCATGCCACTGAATGTTACAGTATAAATACAGCATCCTATAGGGCTATGACACCACCATTTCATTCTTTCTTGCAGATTTCAACAGAAGAAAAAAAAATATTACTAAAGTCAAAGCCCTGTGTGTTTTCTGACCATAGGTTACACAGGGTGCAGAAGAGATCTAGACCTATTGCTGTGCCATGTGGATACAACCAGTCCATTCCAGAAGGCAATATCCCCAAAAAGCTTGGACACAAGTCAGCTTGCATCAACTGGCTTAGAAGCAAAGGCTTTGGTCCTGGTTCAAGCCACAGACAATATGGACAGCCAGAACACTGACCCTCACTGTAAGCAAGATGACAACAGCACCTCGCACAGCAAGGTCTTGTGGCTAGGCTGTAAGGCACTACTGCAATACCTGATTTTATCTCAGATCTCTGCCAGTCCATAAAAGGGTAAAGTCAATCTGTAGCAATAAAGGAAACGGAACTGGGAGTACAACTCCTGTCCCCATGCTTTAACCATATCACCACCCTTTCTTCCCACAAGCCCCTGTAGCCTGTGATAACATCCAACCACTGTGTTACTGAGGCACAAACCCCACAGAGTCAACCCTAATTTTGGTGTGTCAGGAAAGAAATCACACGCAAAGATTCAAGAGGTTTTTGTGCCTGGTTGTACTGGAAAACAGGAGTGAAAGATGTAGGCATCAGTTCATTGGCAACCCATAAAATCGGAGATGTTTCAGTGCTGCATACTACAGTAGTGGCCAAATGCCCTGGTGACAATCATCCTCCTGTGCAAGGTGCTGTATGTGCATGCAGTAGAATCAGTCCTCACTGTGAAATGCTAAACAAACATGGCTAAAGGCAATAGAAGCATGGACTTGCTCAAGGCTGCACAATGGTGAAGCTGGGAGAACCACCTCAGCATCCAGAGCAGCATTTCTGGCACTCGTCAGCCGGTGGCTCTCCTCACATGCAGTCAGGCACACATGCCCCCCAGGTACTTCCAGCTGGTACTTTGGGGGACCTCCTCCCTCTATCACATCTGCTACCCCATGGCTCCTCTTGATTCTCCTCCATCCTGCCTGGCTGTCATTCAACAGAAAACCAGCACCTTTCGCTCAGTGCAACTCACCAAGAAGCAGCAATTTCAGCTCCTGCCAGACTCATCTCTTCTCCCTCAGTATTTTGTTGATTTTGCTGTTGATCAGAATGACAGCTTTATCCTCCTCTAATAGGAAACACAGGTAAACGTGGCAGCAGCAGAAGCACTGGGCCACAGAGGCTGGGGGGGCAGGATTCAGGGAGAAGGTGGCTGCAGCAGCTCAGCTCTTCAGAGCAGAGCACAGTTTGAGGAAAGCTCCAGCTTCATCCCTCCCTGCTCCACCCTCCAGCCCTCTGCATCCCACTGTGGCTGGACTCAGGCAGGTGACAGTCAGGGAAATCCTGATGAGCCCTCTGTCACACACAGCCGTTCATCAAGACACATTGAGTCATTCAGGTCTTTTTAGTCAAGTTGGCAGCAAAGAGAAGAACCACACATTCCCACCACAGCCTTGACAGTCGGCAAACATTTTCTTCCTACATTTCGTGGTTTAAGACAAAAAAAGGAGACACCCACGTCTTCTAGAATAGAGCTTGAAAATAGTACATCTGAAGGAAATTAATCTGGAGGTTTGGCAAGTGACCTAGCAAGAGAATGAGAACAAACATTTCTGTCAGGTCCTTAGGATTTCATTGACAAAAATAAAAGAGACAAGGAAAAACCTACTCTGCCAGGTCCCACTATGTTTTCAAGTTAACAACAGTTCCTCCAGAAAAACAATTTCACTATGTCCGTCACCACAGTTCTGCCCTGTATGACAGAAGTGCCAATCAAGTCCTAGTTACAAAAATGGCTAAGCCTGCCAGGCTGCACTTTCCCATGCCCTGCACAACCGCTCATCCACAAGCCATGCAGGGAAAAACCTCACGTTCTGAGAAACACCGCATCCTTCCCTGGCCCAGGTGGGGGGATTCACAAGCAATAGAGATGAACAGTGAACCCCTACCCCCAGCTCAGAAAGAACAACCATAAGGAAAAAACAGGTTCTTGCTTCCTCATCTGACACCTTTCACACTTCCACCAGTGTCCCAAGGAGGGGAGGGAAATGGAATCTGGCATCTACAGATTCAGGCTCTTAAAAACAGAGCCACCCAGTCCAAGAGGCAAGAAAGCTCCTCTCCATTGTTGTGAGCCAGTGCTTTCAGTTCACCCATGCATACCAAGGCCCCCTGCCATAAGAGGAGCTACTCACCCATGAGAGCTGGGCAGTGCAGAAGCCCTGCTGCTGAGTGCGCAGAGCAAGAACCAGATCCAACAGTGCAGGCACTCCCTCCCTCATCACAGGTACTCAGGGTTAACCTGCTGCTCACTGGCATACCCTGAACTACATCAGTCTGATTGAATTAATCTTAATTGGTGATGGCATCTGCACATCGGCAAACCAGCTGATCTGAAAGACCCCTGAAAGAGCACACTCTTGTCCACCAGCTGCAAGTGCAGGGCATGCAATCTAGGCTTAATGGCCATCAGCCAGCTTCTGTGTTCATATGATGGAAGTGAAACACAGGCAAGTACAAGTGAATGCAGAGAACCTTGTCCTCTCCTGAATTTTGAAAGCAAGAAACAAAGCCAGAAACTTTTCATGTGAAAACTTCAGATCACAGAAGCGCAGGCTCTTCCTACCAGTAAAAAGTGACAATAAACCTCTTCTCTACAGAATCACAGGGGAAAAAGCCAGAAAAAAGCTTTTTTGAGAGGGCCTTTCCCCAGACACAGCACATGCACAGTGCAGCCACACTGAAGTGAGAATGAAGGAGTCTGTACAGTCCCCATCTGCCACCTGGCCATCTTTCACAGCAAGGTAACTGCTGCTGATAGCGGAAGGCGAGGGACGGAGTGTGATGGACAGTGAATGGCGAACATACTGTATTTTACACAGACAAAGGGCATTCCAAGACCTATAACTTTGAGGCTTGTCTTCGAACAAGTATGAAAATACTAACTCCACTTGCTTTTTTGTCCCCACGGAGATTTCCAAACATACTGGTTTTGACTGGGGTTCCAGGTGAGACATTAGCAAAATTTCATAGTCTATCCAAGTCTAACGCAGGGCAGGGAGGAGAGGAGGAGTTTTATAATAATTATCTATTTATATGGATTTCCTGTGCTGTAAGCAGGCCTGGTTTCTCTGCTCTCTTTGCTGCAATAACCACTCCCACCAAACCACTGGAGGTTCAGGACCTCAGAGCTGTGAGGCACAGGAACCCCAGTGAGTGTCGTGCTGCAATGACACCGCCAGACTCAGGGGCAAATCTGACCCTGCACCTGCAGAACAAACACCTCACTTGCTCTCCTTGATGCCACATTTACTTTGGTCTTAACTATGACTGCACGCTTTGGGGCTTACAGCTGGGGAATGAGAGACCCAGCTCTCCCGACAAAGAACAACAGAACTTGAGTCTTCAGAGATGAGATGAATTTGACAGGAGTCTGCCCAGCTGAGGTGTGGAGCTTGATTCATATCCAAGCAGTGGGGATGTGCCAGTAACAGAAAAAGAAGTCAGACAGCTGAAGACATTTAAGCAACTGTTGGAAAAAAACAGGGTAAAATCTGACTCTCTATTATTAGAGGTACCCAGGTAGTTTTGTAGCACATAGAGGTTTTGAACTTGATGGTATTTGCATTCTTCTAACTGCATAGAAAAGAGAGAAGGGAAGGGGAAAAAAAAAAATCTGTTTAAAGCACAGGAGTCCAACATATTTCTTGAGATTAGAACAGAAAAATGAAATTCTAAAATCAAAGACTAGGGACAAAGTTTACAAAACTACTGATAAGAACGTCTGTCTTTTTGAATCCAAACTTGTTTTTTGATCTGCAAGTTTTGATCAAGTCCAATTTCATCAACCAGCTCCTGTTCTTAAACCATTTTAAGCCTATAGGTATGCTTCAGTTTGCAGGTTACAACAAACGTTTCCTGACTATAGAAACACAATCTCCGAAGTTTTTGAAAAGCAGCAGCCAGATTGAAGTTTTTGTGTTAAAACCCCTAATGGGTTTTATTTTTCAAGATGTACTTCTGGGGAGCGTTTGCCTTTCATTATGTTCACCTTTGCATAAGGGTGACTTGTTAGAACCTGTATAATATCTGCGGCAGCGCTGGATACAAAACACTAGGCCAAAGATTTTAAGATTCCAAGTACTTTCCAAACCTAGTAATTCAAAACATCTTAAAGCCCCCCAGGTAATTCAAGTGACTGAGAAAAGCTACAACTGATCAAAGCTGTCAGTGATTTTTGCTGCGGATGATGATGTTGCACAAGGAGAGCCCGTTTATGCTGTGGGTTTTATATGCACACAGTGCCCTCTTTGGGTTAGCAACAGCCCGTGTTCTTCAAGGTTCTGTCTCTAAACAACTTCTGAATCGATCCAAAAAAACTTACCTCTAAAAAACCTTTTTCAACAAGGCATAAGATTGCAGTTTGGAAGTAAATTCGTGGCTAAGCTGAGAAAAGCACCTCTTTCCCCTAGGGTTCTTCACATTTAATCTGCTCTGAATCAAGTGTTGCAAAGCTGACATCGAGCTGAGACTTCTTTTCTAATCAGGCTGCCAAATCCTTTCCAGAAGAATTCCAAGGATGTTCTCATCCTACATCGCCTCTACTTTGCAAGGAGCCTCAATGAAGCTATGAGCTGTTTGCAGTATTAGAGATTGAAGGTCGGAGCCACTGGGAGGGAGTATACAAACCAGCATAGCAGGAGAGACCTGCCTTTTGGATGCTTCATACAAACACCATTTATTTCCATGGCCAGGAGCTGTAGATACACACCTGAGATGAAGGCAGGAGCAATTCTGGGAGCAGTGCATAGGAGTGGCCAGTGACAACAGGCCATAGCACCTGACTGGGCATGCAGAACAGCCCCCAGGCTGCATCTGTAGTCCCTGCTGAGCCACATCTTCGCCCATCTCGGGAGCTAGGTTACCCAGAAGCTTTCACACAGCCCAAATGCCGAGTCTGGTCATACAGTCCAATATGGGAGCCACAAAAACACTTCAGAAGGCATGAGTTCTCAACCCAAGATGATACCGATGTTACAAAAATTGCTTGCAGAGGCTTAAATTCCTCATTGGACTGCATCACAGAAGATAAAACAGCTCAAAGACAACTATACTGAACTGGTATGCCTGAGGAAAGTACACAGATGAGTTCATTTTAGAAACTGCTAATGGTGCTAGCTTTTGCTGGGAAGCTACGGAGATATCATGGACAGGAGCCCACACATACAATTTATTTTCAGCTAGTTTTACAACCCAGAGAAAAGGAAGGAAGAAGATTTTGTCCAAGGTGGTTTATGGAAACCTTCATTTCCATCGTGACTGTTTCCCATCAGTTCTTATAGCTTTTTTTTTTGCAGGGACACATACACTATAAAAGTACTTTCTCCACCTGCATTCCAAAGCACTACCTTCAGAAACAGGTAATTGCAGTATTTATTTAAATGCCTCCACACCAGAAGAGATTGGCTTCTGCAATGGAGGGACTCGTGATTTCCATGTTCTATCCTTGAGCTATCTGGAGCTTACCAGAGTGGCTGCTAGGTATGATAAAAGTAGGCAATGAAATGGGAGGCAGGACCCAGCAGCCTTCAGAGGACAGATGTGCTGCAGAGGAAAACAAAAACATAAATTAGAGGCAGAGAGTGCTGGATGGACAGCCCTCCCTGACCCTGGGGTCCAGGAAGTCACTGCTTGACAGTAACATTGCATCAACAAACAGCTGCCATTCAAACAAGCCAAGCTGGTACCGTGCCTCTGACCTGCATGCCATAGACTGCAGAGCCCTGCATAAGGCAACGTGGGGTCAGGTTAGATGCGGAAGAGAAAGCTGAAGCGAAAGGAGGGAGGCATTATATTCCTGCTTTATAGATTTCATATGACTTTTTATTCTTCTCATGCTGGACAGATGCTTCCCTAGCTTTCCCAAGAGAGCAAATGTAATGCTCGAAGAAGAGAGTTTTCTCCTGCTATGAGGATGATGGCTGTCCAAGGACAAGATGAATCCCAAATTCTGTCTTCTTTGCCCTCTTCTTCTGCATGGGATTTTTTAATATGAAAAAGATGGAAATTGATTTCCTTAGCATCTGGGTCCACCTACATACACAATCCCAAGGACCTGTTCTGGTGTTGGCAGTGACGTCTAACGGCCAGGTTTGAAGTGACTCGCAGCACTAACAAAACCCTGGTCCCTGGGCCAGCACACCTTACCAGAAAGCTCACCTGGCCCACAGCCCAGTTCTGACTGCCCTCTTTTCCCAAGAGTCCCTCGAGAGCAGACTGCAGGCAAAAGGCATTGTCCAGGCAGCAGCAGGCTGCTCCACGCCACAGTCCCTCCTGGGTGCCCAAGACTTCTCCTTGCAGGATGGGGTACTTCCTGCACAGGACAAAGGAGCCGAGGGCCTCTCACCTCCAGCTGCTGAGGTAGAGGCTAGGAGCTCACTGTCTTGCTGGAAATGGTTTACTCAGGCTGTGTTTGAGGGGCCCTTGGGAAAGACAGCAACTGTGAGCAAGCTGTGTGGACTGTTCTATCAGGTGCTGCTCCCAGCTGCCTCTTTCCCTGGGCCACTCCAAGACAGGCAGGGACCCAACCTCCTGCATATATGCTGAACAATCTGCAATGCTTCAGAGACAGCACCCGTACTGCACACCCGCAGCAAGTATGGGCAATTTGCACATGTATCACGGCTGGAGGCTGCAAAAGGCCAAACCACAAGGCCCTCTCACAGTCAGTTGGCAAGACTGGGCATTAGTTTGAAGACTTTACCTTCTTCCTTGAAGAGTCTGAATCTGTCACTACACTTTATTTAAATAGAGCACATTATACTCGCTTTGCAAAGAAGGCACAACACATGGCCCACATGGAGCTGAAGGAAATAAACAACAAACCAAACACTTCTTTCAGCTACTATCTCATGCTTTCCAGCTGGTGAGAACACAGAGCTACTGAGAAAAGCCATGTACATTCACCCTTGATTAGAAAACAGCAATGACACAAATACCTGCCAGTATTATGGCCAACCAGATTGGAGTGACCTTCCTGGTTCAAGATGAAACGCAGCATCTTGGGCTGTCCAGTACCTGCAACTTCACCATGAAATGACACAGAAGGGAGCAGAACATCCTTGGTTGCAGCTTCCTGAAAACACAGGAAACCTCGCACAGAAGAAGTTTGACATCTCTACCCACTCCCAGCTGATTTAATCTGAAATTCCTGGGGACCAATCCTAGGGAAGGAGAATTAAATTCCAGGAAGCCCATTCCAGGAAATCCCTTTGTGAAAGCTTTCACAATCATCCATCCCTGGACTCCTAAAGGGATAAATTTAAGCAGTGTTTCATACTTCAGTCCATGTTGCTAACAAACAAGACTGGAAGCAGGTCTGGTCCCACCAACATTTCTGCTATTGGCAATGGATATCCTGCAAGAAATGTGCCTGAAATGGGCTGACACTACAGCAAGAGGCAGCAGCGAATACTGACAACTTCACTTAGCAATTCTACTCCAAAATCCTGCAAAATTTTAAGTCAAGGTGCCACCATTGCATTCCTACATCTTAAAACCCTAGTCAGCCACTGTTCACACTTCAGTTCAGAATTATTAGTACAGTGTGTTATATATAGTTATTGCATATTATACCTTATATTTACCAAAACACACTTTGTTTCTATGCCTCAGAGTCCTGGTTTTCTGAGCAGGGACAACATTGCTAGCTAGGAGGGAAGAGTGTGCTTCAATCAGATGCAGGTCCCGCAGGGAGCAGAAGTAGTTAAGCCAACCAGAAGGAGGTGGAGAGGAGCGACAGGAGTGAAGAAATGCATGCATGACCACTACGGCTTTTAGGAACAAAATTTATTCCAATTTCAAACAGAGAATTTATTTCAGGAGAAAGATATGAAAATCAATTTCCATCAGATATTTCTGTAATAAGGGTTGTTGCCCAGCAGTCAGAGTGGGATCATTCCAAGAAACAATCACACTCCTGGACTGGAATGAGACAGTTTGGAGCCTGAATAGATCCTGACACTGGGCATCTTATTCAGAAACTCCTTTACCCTACCCTCTTCCCTCCCCCCACCCCAACACGCACAACAATACATGCATTGCAAATGACAAGGTTTAAAAACAGCATTTTATATAGTATCTTTTTAAATAGGATAATGTTTAAATTGTCTTAAATCAGGATCCTATAATATACAAGTATAACCAAATAATTTCCACCACATTGGCACTTGTAAAGAGTCTCTGGCACTACTAAAGAAGGGGCATTGGCACAAACCATACTCTTATAAAACTGGGTGCTGCATAACACACTTTATCTCTGCTGGACTTTAACAACCTGGGCTCTGTACAGTACAAGACAATGGTCAGCACACTCCGGAAGTTCTTTTTTTTTTTTTTTTTTTTTTTAACCAATAAAACACATGAAGAAAAACCATAGTTGAACACAAGGCCAACATTGCTAGGAAGCAACAACAAAAGACCAAAGAATCCAACTCCGGGAGAAGGGGAGACAGGCAGAAAGGGCAGGCGCTATCTGACACGCTGAAGCAGTAAGGGGCTGTTGCTCACCAGGTAGCCAATCCACACAGAATGGTGCAAAGAAATGGGATGGTCCTCTCCTCACTGACTTCAAGTTTCAAACTGGTTCAAAGTATGTTGGTTTCTTCAGCAGAACAAAGATAAAAAGTGCACAAGGAGCAGAGGTTAGCCAAGAGACCACTTCCTCAGACTCAAGATTCTAGATTCTCTACCAGAACCCAATTCTACCTCTTTTCTGAAGGTCAATCTGTTGCCTTAACCTGCAGAAAGTTCTGACTGGCTTCACTTTCAGAAAAGATGATATAGGCAAATTTGGTTTAAGGTTTGGCACTTTTGCTAGGGCAGGCATTTGCCAAAGGGCCAGCCAGAGACACGAACCAGTTCTGCAGGAACGCTTCACTGGCCAAGCTGGAGGCACACAAGCTACTTGCTTGCTAAGAAAAGCATGTGCTAACACTGGTATCTTCTCACATATAATATAGTCCACAGACAACCCCAGATTGTGTACAATAGTCTGACCCATTCCTCTCCTAATTCAGAATGAGGTTTCGGGAACTCATGAGACAGCCATCGCGTAATGTTCTCCCCTTCCCTTTGCAATAATCATCACACCGAGTCAGTTAACAGGCCAACAGCTACACCAAGCAGTTGCTCAGTAAGGTACAGCACATGCCTAAATCCTTGTGCCCATAGCCTCCCACAGTTCCCCACGACAATGCAGATTCACTCTGCAAGAGACAGAAGCCAAGATCCCTCCTCCTGTGCCAGGGCAGCAGCTCTTAAAGAAGGGGAGGATACAAAACAAAAAAAAGTTTCTGATTCAAGTGGAAGTACCACCATCATTCACCTTGGAAAAAAAACTTCTGGGAAGTTATTTCCAAGAACCTGTATATTTCAGTGCCAGGTTCGTTGCTGGCAATAGTTGCAGTGTGAACCATTTACAAGAGGATCACAGAAGCACAAGAGAGGCTGGTGCTGCCATCTGCTTCAGATGAACAGCACTTAGAATACATGAAGATGATTATAAATTCCTCTTTATAGGACAGTTTTTACGAAATGGATCATTTCGGCATAAAGACAAAAAAAGCAGTAAAATTGATGCAAAGCTGTCTGACACATGGGAATCCCTCTCATTCCTCCCAAGTGTTCAATGCAGTCCAGAGCATGGCTAGTCTAAAGAGATGCTGTGTTTCCCTCAGCATCACCACTCAGCCAGACTGGCTCTTCAGCTGTTGGTCCCATGGCTACTGTTCCAACTTGAGCTCTCTAATCACTCTTAGCAGAGCGTGCTTTCTTCCGTAGTGCTCTGAGACATACAGAGGCTTCCCCCAGCTATTCTGGAAAACAAGAGTGACCTATAAACAGAATTACTCAAAATTATGTCCCTCCATATTTTAGTGTTCTAAATCAAAGCATCTCAGACAGTTAAGATTTACTCTTACATGTTGTGCAAAACACTGATGTAGTGCTCTGTCTACAAAAGAGACAAAATATCAACAGCCCCCTTCAACAGTGCAGCTCATTTAGCCTTTTTCTACTGGCAGCCTGCTAGCCTTCAACGGGGCAATCTGGTTGATCCAGAGGATTTGGACCCAATGCTACTTGTTGGAATTGAAACAGAAGCATTAGTGATGGCTAAACAACACACGTCCAGAGGGGGTCAGATTTCCCTGTTTCCTACTCACTCCTTGCCTTGCCACTGCAGTTATCTTCCAGGCCGGCAACAGGTCTTCAGCGCATTTGTTCACTTGCCTCAGCTCCTGGAAAAAGCTCTCTAATGTGCAAAGGCTTCACATCCTTCTGCTTAGTGGAGTTTCATTTGCCATCCAGAATCCAGAACTACTTCCACCCTACCTTCCACCTGCACTACCAAACCCTGCTGTCTCTGCCTCTACTCTCCTGCTAAACAAAAGTGCAACCACAGCAGGGCTTTCTGGATTCCATAGCAGCCGCGTGCTCCAGCCATGACTACTGTAACTTGATTATCACATGCACCCTGGAGCAAGTATGTGTGCAAGTCTTCCAAAGAGGATCCATACTCCTCTAAAGAGAAACACAGCAGCATGTGCCTCAGGGGAATGCATAAACAGGAGAGAGAGAATTGCCACTCCCTCCAAGAGCTATCCTCAATCTTTTCAAGTAAGAATCCTACCTACGCCTCAAAGTTTGTCACCCACCAACTCTGGTCCTTTCTGAAAATCTGCAAGCTGGACAGGACCGAGGAATTCTCACAAAGTCATTCAACACACTGGCACAAAATGCAATAAACAAGGCTTGTTTGCTACTAGCAGCAAGAAAAGAACTAGAGGGTGGCACAAGAGTAAGATTTTCAATCCAGCCGAAGTCTGATGTTTAAATGCCACAATTACTCAGTGTGCTTTTGATATTTGCTGCATAGAGAAGTTGCTCACTTGGTGTCATATACTCTACTCAACAAAACGTAGTTTCTCTCTGCAAATTGAGCCTTGTGCGCGTGCATGCGTATGGGGAGGGGGGGATGTGTGTGTGTGTGGAAAAAAAATAAAAAAAAAAAAAGAGAACAATTACAGTCAGGCACTTCCCCAGGCTCAGCAGCTATTGCTCCAAGAGCTTCCACCATTTGTAGTCCATGAACAAAATACAGCAACATGTAGCAAACTATGTATAGAACATCAATAATTTAAAAAAAAAAAAAAAAAAATCACAGTCTCCATACCTTTTATAATTGATAAGAAAAAACAGCTCAGAACTAGAACATATAAAGAATGGAAAAGTGATGGCTTTTTTTGTTTTGCCTTTTTCTTTTTTTGCACAATAGTTGGAGAGCAATCGCTCCTCCCCAACATTTCATCACAGTGAACCATGGAGCGTGTCCTGGGGAAGGGAAGGGAAAGGGGGGGGGAGGGTGGCGGGGGGAAGCAAGCAGGATTAGCAAATTACACCAGAGGCACCCTATAGCACAAGGCAAAGGGACCAGTAGCATTCTGCACTCCCACAGTCCAGTGAATTCACAATCTCGGCTGGAAAGTTTTTTTTTCTATATATACCATGGGAATGAAAAGGGGAAAAAAAAAAAGTGGCTAAGCAACAAAGGAAAGCTCAAGATGAGACTGCCTTAGCTGTTTGGCAAAAATTAAGAAGCAAGGAAGGTGCTGAAGAAATGAGGCATATCCCCGTTAACTGTGAAATAAAAGCAATTTGTTAAAAATATGAAATCAACTACTCTGTGGACAGAGACATGAGACTCCGGGATAACACTGAGCACTTGCCACTCCACAGATCAGACAATTTGCAATCATTACATCATCAAAAATTAAAACTTTTTTTCCTGTCATATTTAAAATTTCTTTTTTTGTCTTTTCTTCACAATGAAGCCTCTCAAGGGGCCAAGAGCAGAGCAGGTCAAACCAGGTTGTACTCCTTCAGGTTGAGCTGTAGGATGGTGTCCTTGACAGCTGCAAAGACGAAACGGATGTTTTCTGTGTCTGTGGCACATGTGAAGTGAGAATAGATGATTTTATCGCTGTCTGGATTTAAATCCACAAACATCTTGAGAATGAACTCACGGGCTGCCTGTGCATCCCTCTGTGGGCCTGCAGCAAACAAAGAAACCAGTTAATGGATCTACGCTAAGTGCATCCCCCAAGTTTGATCCATCAGAATAATTGCTAGCGCACTTTTTCTTATGGGTTACAGAGCTATAAAGAAGAAATTAAGATCATTTATTGCATAAAAGTCCCAGGAGCTGAAGTATCTTATGCTTTTCAGTTATCTAACCAAAACGTAAAAAAGGCATTTTTCCAAGGCTGAGAGTTTTGACAGACACCAAGGCATCACTTCAGACCGTGCTTTGAAATACAGTATTTGGTATAAGCCTGCGTTCACTAGATAATGGTACAGATGCTGGATATACATAACACAGTGCTCTCCTCTGGAGATGGGATGTATATTTCTTCCTACTATATAGATGGATCTTATGCACTGAAGGACCAAGCGTATGTTTTGCAAACAAGGGTCCTCTTCAGCAAACACTGCAGTCTGTTCTAACTGGCTGGTCAACTCACAGGAGCTAAAAACTGGAATTTTTGTCAGTATTTACTTCACATTGCTGACAACTCCTCAGAAAAAAGTCACCTACTGATATTTCTTTCACAGTACTGGTGTTGTCACATTCTCCATGGCAAGGACCATCTCTTGAGAAGTAGTCTGATGAGGTACCACCCATGCACAAAGCCACGCAGCATCCCTGGAGGAGCTACAGTAAATACTTACATGAAAAAACTGAAAGTATGAGACACTTCCTGATGTTGCAATCTTGTCTCCAGCTGTTAAGTTATATTCGAAGTACACACTATTTGACCGATAAGCTCACCAGCCATTCCCAGCCTGCTGTAAAAATGTGATGTTTTCCACCACTGACAATTTCAGAGTGCTTGTGCTTTCAGACAGCAGGGGGCATGAAACTCCAGAAGTGGGAGGACAACTAATGAGCAATTTCATTAGTTGTTTGAAAGAAAGCTGTTTGCAAAATGGCAATTCTTCCTTCACCTTGTATTTTCAAAGCCCATAATGACAGAGTTAATATATGAGAGCATGGCAAGAAGTATGTTGCCTGATCTCATTCTCCACTACTTTTATTTATTTTCTGCCCTGTACAGATGTGTTACCAGCCAACTTTAAGTGCACTCAGCTGAAGAGCTTGAAATGCTATTTTGGCTAAGGAATTTTATTTCAGATGGGAATTTCTCTGTTTCACATAGATATTATTCCACAACTGCAGATGGCACACTAGTAAGAATGTCATGCTACCTGAGATTTTTCAGCACCATCATTTGAACGACTTGGGTATTTGACCAGTCAGTTTCTCAAAACAAGGACTCAAGTCACCTCTTGACTAGACGGTTGAAATGCCCAGTATACCAGCGAATTGTCATATGTTTATGAAACGGGTTATATGCACAAGCATACAGGTAGAAAAGTTAGACTTCCATTATTTAATACTCTGAAGTTCAGGGGGGGCGGGGGGGGGATTCTTCATCTAGGAGAGGTTCATTATTTGATCATTCAATCAGATTCCAGTTATCGACATAAGATTAAGACATTTTTGTGACATTTTCTCATTGTTGTAGGTATTCCTTCTCAAATTAAGATGTTTTCCCCATCTCTAGATCTAAAAAATTCTAACCATACCACCTCCGCCCCTTCTTCTAGATACAGAGTGTTCCTCCTTAAAAACCACTCACCATCAAACTCTGGGAAATAGTCAACAAGGTGGGAATATAGGATCTTGTCTTCCAACAGATCTTTCTTGTTGAGAAAGAGGATAACAGAAGAGTTTTGGAACCATGGATAAGTGATAATGGTTCGAAAGAGAGCTTTACTCTCTTCCATCCGGTTCTGAAAGAAGAAAGAGAAAGTCTTGTTTTCACAAATGAGCACAAAGATGCCTTTCTGCTACCTGCACACCTACTCAGATCTGTATCGATCCAGCATCTCAGATACCATACATAGAATACTTTGACTCCAGGTAGGTAGTGGCTCAAGCTGGAAAGGAAAATGGAAAAGAAATGCAAAATGGAAAGGAAATGCAAAATCTGATGGACTCAAGCTTCATTTAATTGGCAAGCCATTCATATCAGAAGGTTTAAAAGTCATTTCATGCTTTGCCAGTCATATGAGAGGACTGGCCACGATACTTTGTGAACATGTTTTGTCTAGTAGAAAAGGAATAACTGCTGTTATCCAATGGCATTTTTTTAATCTATTAGCAAGTGCAAAAATTCAGTATTGCACCTTCAAAGAGACCAGTCACTATCTAACAAGACAGCAGTCACAGCACGAAGCAATTCGGTGCGGAAAAGAGGAATGGGTGATTTTCAAGAGCATGCTGTCACATTGCGCAGTACCTTACAAGGCACACAGAACTCAGCAATTTCAGAGTATTTCAGTATTACTTGAAAAGTACAGACGATTTGAATGCACTGTGCATTTTCCATTCTCAGGGACATCATGACCTGTTGAGGCTCATGCTCCCTTTGCAATAGGAAGGACTGAAGGCCAAAACCAACAATACTTGCTAATCCAACTTGGCACCAAGCACTTTGGTACCAACCTCCAAGAAGCTAGAAAGACATTCCTCCTTTCCTTCCACCCTCCTGCAGAGTTCCCATTCTTTGGCTTACCTCATTATCAGATTCCACCAGAACTTGGTCATATTCACTAAGTGCTACTAAAAACATGATGGAAGTCACATTTTCAAAGCAATGGATCCACTTCCTTCGTTCTGATCTTTGACCTCCAACATCCACCATTCTAAGGAAGAGAAATACATACAGTACCACAGGAAGTAGCTGCAGTTCTCTATCTGAATGCAAAGGACCAGCATACAAAGAGAACGAATGCGGCTCTTTACCATTCAAGTTAACCTGGCATGGGGATGTAATAATATGTGCTTGCTAACAAAACCATCAAGTTTACAAAATATCCTGTTCCAGAAATATATCAAACTGAAGAGATGGCTACAGGCAAGTGATACCAAATTCAAATCCCAAATATCAGCATTACCATTTTTAGCTGCATTCTGCTCTGGTTTGCTAAGTAGTAGTCCTGAGTTTGAAAAGACAAGTCCTTCAAAACTCTGCTCTGTCAAATGAGCAAACTATTTTTATTTTTTATTAAAGCATCTGCTTGCCTCAAAATTTCTCTCACACAGAGAGCTTTCTTTAGTTATTAAACTTTTCTGAGAATGTGCTGCTTAACAGTTACATACTTCAGCTCCTGTTTTAACTCCCACCTGTATAGCCCACTAAAATTATTTTGTCGCTCACCTGAAGTGCAACACACCCGGTCCACATTTGCTAAAACCCTATACCTATTTCATAGGTCAGCAAACCAGAACAGGGAGAGCAACTTTCTGTATATCTGTAATTGAGTGGTTTAAGAGAGAGGATGCAGGCTTCTTTATTCCTCTCTTGTAATGTCAACACTGCAGTAGAGAAGGGCAGGGAGCATGTAAGTACCAGAGAGCTAGGGAGAAAATTGCTTTTGAATAGACAGGCATGTCATTGTGCCCTTTATGCCATGCTCAATTGCTGGCTTAAGCCTCCCAATACCATCTATCCCTGCAGCAGCACAGGCAGCAAGTTTCGGTGTCATCCCGAGAGCACAAAGTAGGCAGAGAAAACTATCTCTGAAGGCAGATGCTAGGTATCACATACAAGGAAGTATTTCTGCACAAAAAGTGGTCTCTTTTTGAAGGAGAAATAAGTGGTCAAAGTTGCTTAAGCTAAGCATTCTTAAAGGGAAATACATTTCAAGTCAAGCACTGCCCAGAGCAAGCTTCCCCCTCCTCCCCTTGGTGGCTTAGGCTACTAACAGCTCACTCAGCTGCCTAACAAGCCACCACTTCAGCCTCAGATGCCAGCAATGCAATCCTTCCCAGGAAGGACACCAATTCCTGCGAGATGGTTAGCTGGGCTTTAAGTGTCACTGATTCAAAAGCATGTTCTGTTTTGTGACAGTCAACGCTTCAGCTTGGAGTTTTCCCTTAATCAGAATAAAATGTTACACCATCCCCATTACAGAAGCACCTGTCAGCAGATACTTCATAACATCACAGCACATACATCCACTCAAGCCTCTCAAACTAAGCACCTGGACACTCTATAGCAATCCAGAACTCATCCTTCCTGAAACCATATCAATCCTCTCTCAGTTCAGCTGTAACATGAATACACCTTCAGTACCTGAAGATAATATTCTCTAGGTCAAAGGGGTACTCTATGATACCGGTTGTAGGAACTCTAACCCGTAGCACATCTTGCTGAGTTGGTAGATATCCTGGGGTAGCAATACGATCCACGTCGCTAAGATAGCTACAAGAAGCACAATGGAAAAAAAACTACCTTAGGTTGCAGCACATAAATACACAGATTTAAACACTGCTATGTTTAGTCTTTCCCTAGCATAACAAGAAAGTCAAAAGTTGCCTGAACCATTTGAAATGTGATGTGTAAAAAAATAACAGAATACATCTTTGGGGAACGGTAATTCACCAGCCATCCCCTTTGGAGAATAAACAGATATATTAAGGACAACGTTATCAATTCTGTATAGGAGTGTGGAAGACAGTCTTTACTACAGAGAAAGTTTAAGTACAGTGGATGCTTATGTTTCAGAATCAAGTCTCATCTGAGGTTTTCTATTTATAAATGAACCTATGTCACCAGACTTAGATTGTGTTAGTAATAAATCCATTAAGTTACACATCCATGTACACCTGTAGGCCAAAGGACAAACCTGAAGAGAAAGAGCAACACTTCTGCTGCCTAAGAGCCAGGACCAACACAGATGCCATAAGGTAGAGATTCCAGCCTCAGGTATACCCAGAAGCAGATGTGTGAACAACTGTCTTTATCATCCACCAGAACACTTCATACCCTCATGAAAAGTAGCAAATGGTAAGGAATTTCCAGATCTAAATCTATCCCCAAATAAACATAGCTTCCCCCATCTCCAGCAAAGCTCTTTGCCTTTCTGGAGCCAGATTCACACAAGTTACCAGTTACCCGCTCCCACTGCTCTTTCAAGTTAACTTTTCCTACGGATACTTCTGGTTGATAGAGGCAAAGTGCCTCTCTCATACGCCTGTGATTTTTATCACAATACACATAGCCAGCAGAGACTGTGCAGCTTGTCTAAAACACTAGTAAGACTCATCTGCCTCAACGAAAAAGATAAAACGTACTTCAAACAAACTATGTAGTGAAACCTACAGCAGTGTTCCTGCCCTTTGAAAAGAACTCTAGATTTCAATTAAAAAATTGGACAGGTATTATTTGTTAGACCATCACTACCAGCTACCAGCAAATGCCAATGATTATATACTTACTACTTAGCTGAGTCGGAAAGCTGATATTCTCTTCTCCTGTCATAACACTCTTGTATTCCAGGGTCGTTCCACAATGTTTTAATTGCACTTACATATGGCTGCTCAAATGTCATGACCTTTTCTACATCCACTTCCCGGATCAGCACTGCATTGGCCTGGAGATTGAAAAGAAGAGGAAAGAAAAAGGGGGGAGGGGGGGGTGTCAGAGGTCAGGAGCAGGGGGTACCAGTCACAGATAGGCAAAAAATTCTCAGATGAACTAAATCCTTACATTATGACTTCAAGGATCCACATGCTGGTTGTGGATCAGGTTGCTAAGATCAGAGGGACAATGGGTAAACTATACATCTAAGACATGGCAGACATCAGCAAAATTCCTCCAAAGCATCATATGCTCCTTCACAGAATGAGCTGTAAAACAGCAGCAGGTTTCACCTATCATTAGGTCACCAGGTTTTTTGGAACACAGTGGGTTCCAAGGCAGAGCATACACTGTGAAGAACCACAGGCTGCCCAGCTTCTGAGGAGGTTAAACTGCAGTTGGATAACAAGTTGCTATCTCAGGTTTCTTACCAAAAAAAAAAAAAATTAAACTACATTTTGAATAGCAAGAGAGACATTGTTTCAGCATACTTCAATCATGATCCCTTTTGAGAGAGAAAATAAAAATGCCCACCCTACAATCTTTAAGCAAAGGAAGGACTACAGTCATTACAACAGCCTGTGGCATCTGTGAAGTTATTATCCACACCAAGCTGCTTTCTGAAATCTTTGGTATACTTGCCACAGGAAGGGGCTTTTGCCTATACCACCTATGCCAGGAAAAATAAAAAACAAAGCCACGTTCCACACACGTTATCATAAGTAAAAGTTGGTAGATTATACCTATCAAAACACCTCCACCATGCCCCAGGTAAAGCACAGGCAAGGCAAGCTTCCTCACACCCTGCCTGTTCTCATCACTGAGACTGCAGAAACTCTCTAAAGGCAAAAATGGTGTTCAGGCTCAAGAACCCTGGTGCACCACCCAGACACCTATAAACAATCATTAAAAATCAGCTCCAAGTTATTGTGTGACAGAACAGATAAAATACAATTTCACTTAAAAATATTAAGGTACTAAGCATTAAGGAAGCAAAACACACACACACACACACAAATCTAACTTCCTGACGCACCCTCACCCTCCCAGTCCTCCCCCCAAAAAGCTAAAATAACTTAGACCAGATCTGGCTGAAAAACATATTCCTGGACCCAAAATCTGTAAGCCAGACTTCAGCTCAAATCACATTTCTGTGGTCGAGACCAAAACCCTTCAAGAAAGGTTTGTACCTTTGGTCAGTACCTATCAGAAAAACTGACAGATTGCAGTAACAGCAATAACTACCAGTAGAGGTGTCTTTTGGGTCCAGTATGTATTTTGTCAGCTTCAAGTTCTGACATGAATAGTAACTCATGCAAAGAAAAGCCCGACACATTTAACAATACTGAATCCTTGAAATGAGTAAAAAGAACACCTCTCCTATACCCCATATCATATCCCAATCCCTTGCTCCCACCACTCACTATGCAGACCAGCGCACAAACCGACCTGAGAAAGTTGCTCTATACCTTCACACAACCAAGTAAATGGAGATACCACATATCAGCAAAATGTCATAAAAAGCAGTCCTTAAGCATAAAACATTTATGGGAAAGAGTTCAGGGAGGTTGAGATTGCAATGCAGAAGGACACAAACAAACAGGAACTTAGGAGTCAAACCCTAGAATCCCCATTGCCTAATAACACATGCAAAAACTGTGAGAAACTTACCTTGTTCTGTTCATATTTGTACAGAATCTTCAGGGTTTCCATGGCCCTGATCATAGACTGCATGGCAGTGAAGATGTTTTGGTACACCAGCTTGGTGAAGCCTTTTTTGTCCTCTTCAGAGTAGCCTGAGCCATGAATTATACGCATTTGCTTAATGAACGTGCTTTTTCCACTCTCCCCAGTGCCTACAGAAAGCAAAAGAGAGAGTTAGGAGCCATCACAAGCAAGACTTGGTACAGAAGAAAGCAAGCTAACATCAGTCACATCATACCCCGAAGTTCCTATTAATATATCCAAGTACACACTACTTCCAACCACTTTTTTAGCCACTTTCCAGAATATTAAAAGACAGTCTGGATGGTCCTGCTCATCCCCACTATTAACCTAACATCACAGAAGGAAGACATCTTGTCCTTTACAGCAGCCTTCAAAAGCAGCTCTGGTACTTATTCCAAATCTCACATTACAGCCACTCCCACACGTTCTGCGTCAAAAGGCCCTTGTCCGTCACACCTGACCTATTCCCAGATACTCCAGCAAGATGCTACAATCACAGCATCAGCCAAAGAGGGCCCAGATGCACTCTCAAGTTGGTAAGTACTGCAAACTGAGATGATGGTGAATGGGCTGGGGGAAGCCTACTTGCACAGTAAAGAGCGAATTTTCTTTTGCTGCGATTTGGCACAGAACGCTCTTTATCTTATAGACCGTGTGTCTTTTCATAGAAAAGAACTGAACGCAACAGAAAAATCAACTCTAAAGGAGAACGGAGCTCAAGGAACTACTTGCTTATCCATCTGACATGAGCAATCCAGTCAGTGCATCTGCCTAGTATCCCAAACTACTGTGCAAACATAATCTTTTCTCTTAAGGACTGAAATGATAATCATCATTGTGGCAAGATACCTCTAATACTGCTTGCAGCCTTTGGATATTATAGAGTTAAAAATAGCAGCTGGCAGGGAGAGCAGAGTAGGACGTTGCTCACAGCTGTTTGCGCCCTGTCTTGATCCCCAACAGACAGCAGGCTGCTCAGCAAGGCTACCAGTTCCTTATCACACAGGTTTACTGTCCCAGAGAAGCTGGGTCTTAGAGTAGATGGGAGGGCAAGCCATGCTCACATCAATGCCAGCGCATTAAACTGTCCAGCCCTTTCAACGCCTGCTTCCTGCACAGTCAGTTGGGCAGGTCCTCCCACTCCTGCATTTATGACCCCAGAAAAGTGTCATTTAACATGTGAAGGCCAACAGACGATATAAAAGGACAGTGGGAACTTTCTAACATGGTAAGTATGAGGGGAAAACATCATCAGATAAAGTACCCATGCCACTACACAGCCTTGTTAAATTCATGATTCAACTGGTATTATGGAAAGTACCCAGCAACTTCCATTCTATATATACACAGTACCTTTTGTGGAGGGGACATAAGGCTCAAGTCTTGCATGTGATTAGCATACCTCCACACTTCATCCCACAAGCAACAGCCTAAGCCTATACCATTGACACTTCTGTTGAGTACTTTTGTTCTTCTAAAATTTGCTACTGATATGCAGAATATATATTAAAAAAAAGGACAGCTCTTTTTCATACCATGGCCCAGCTCAGTTGACTACTGAGAGTAAAAACTAAGATGTATCACATAAGTGACAAACCCTTTTGATCTCCAGCTACAAACAAGTATGCTGGCAGAGCCCTGGCTTTCACCACAGGAACCACCAGGTACTCACCTCACACTAGGGGATAGATATATTAAGACAGGATCTCATTCATCACAAGACACAATTACTACTCACATGTAGATTCTCAATTACTCATGTTTATAGTGCCAGGCTAAAACGCAAACAAATAAATATGCTCAAATAAAAGCAGCAAGCACATAACTAGAAGCAGCACATTTAAAATAAACAAACTCTCCCCATATCCAAGAACTGACAGAAATTATGTCAGCATAGTTAGAAATTAACATTATAAACACCATTAATATGCAGCAAACTATCTCCATCTCAAACAGGAAGCTACACCATAAATGGGGGGAAAAACTGGAAACTGAAATCTTTTGTGGTTTCTCTCACTGTGGTGAGAAATACTTCCTTGTCTTTTACCACAGTGACCAAAACTGAGAAAAAAAAAAAAAAGTGGTGCTTCAAAGCATTCCAATAATGAAAACGTAAGAGAAACCTCAGCACCAGCCATTCACTTACTTCAGAACTTCAGAGTTCAAACACAGATTCTTCCCGTCACTCCATCATCACCCGTTTTTTGGTGGGGTTTTTTTGGTTTTTGGGGGGTTGTTTTGGTTTGGGTTTGTTTTGTTTTCGGTTTTGGGTTTTTTTTTTTAAAAGGTGCCTCTTGCTTTTACCTAGCCCATCAACAATACAGAACAGCACTACACCAGAAGGTTATAAGCTCTGGTGGGTACAGTCTCCTACATTTATAAGAGCACAATAACCTTTTTTAACATGACAATGTTGAGACAAGAAGATAATCTGAATTCACCATTGCTTCTGTCAACAGGTGAAAGCAGCAGCGTTTACAATAAGTTACTAATGACCCCCAAGTACCTGACAGGCACTTGTAAATACATCACTCCGTCAACAGTATTCCATGCTTAATCACAAGTAATTTTTGTATAAAATATTCTCCCCCCTCCCCACCCAGTAAAAAGACAAATGACTACCTTACGCCAGAGGGCAATGTCCAATACCTTGAAATCAAATTTCTTATTACCAGGTTCATCATTGATTAGCACTGTTATTCTTCACCCAGTTTTCTGTTTTAGGCTTCAACAAACTAACTGTCACTACATCTAGTGACAAGAAAAATTACCAGAGTTTCTACAAGGCAGAAACTCCCTCCACACATGCACTCTTTGCAAAATTTTGAAGATTTGGGAAAGCCCTCTCACTAATATGATCACTAATACTTGTGAATGTAAGAACTCCACATAACAGGAGCAAGACAGAAGAAATCCCTGCAAGCAGCAGTTACATCAAGGAGAGAGAACACACATTACCTGCCACAAATTAAGGTGGGCAATGTACTGTATCCAGTGAGAAGCATCCAGCAAACACATCCTAAAATGCGGAGTGTTGCTTATCCAATATTAACCACCTTGTATAGATTTTTCTTTTTTGTAAATCTGATGCTGAATCTTACTTAACTATATCTTTTAGAAAAGCAGAAAGGATTCTTGAGCAATTTGAATTATTTCTAAAGTGGAATCTTTAGATCCAGTGGGATCTTCTTAACCCAGATCTATCCTATAGTGCCAACCTATTTTGAAACAGCTGCTTCTGTGGGACTGCTTTAGGGAAGCATGAGAGCGAGAGACACATTCCCTAGTCTACAAGAAGCCTTACAGAAACCACCACAGCATCTTCAACGAGCACAAACGTCAAGCCCTCGATTTTACCTTTCATCTGAAGAACAGCGCCATGTTAATCGCCGAGGATTCATGGTGAGAAGGAAAGCCCTGGCCTTCACTTAACAATTATCACTGTGCAACAATGTCAGCATTGGAGACCTCCAAAGGACTGGGTAGACACGGCCTCACTTCACTTGTGTAAAGTTTTACATTTGTTTTCACAAGGATCATCCTAATTCTTCACCTGTACCTTAATGACTTGCCAACTCACGACAGACCCCAAGCGAATAAACTCAATCCATCAGATCTGCTTCACATTTCAGCTTGTGATGATGCAGTATTTAAGACACAAAGCAGGATTACATACACAACCAATGATAAACCATGAAAACTGTAACTTCAGTTTAAATTTGAGGGCTACCTGGACGTGAACATCAAACTCACTGCTGAAGAAGGATGTAAATGCCTGAAATCTTAGCTGGCTGCTCTTGTAACTGATTACCCATCCCTATAAACCTTATCTAAACATGGAATAGTTATCCATCTGCACAACCACAGAACACTACTATGTTTCCATCTGAACACCTACATCCTTTTTGCTGCACAGGTGATCTCTAGCTCTGAAGGTAATGCTAAATACGATAGCCATTTCCTCATCAGACACAGAATTCACAGTGCACTCTTACTGCTTTGTCTCCCTTCAGATTCGCCACACCAAGCTCCTAACCCTGCCGGCCCTCCCAGGACTGCATAAGGGGAACTCTGGTTTAGGGGCTGGAGGCCAATTTTTCCACAGATGTTCACTCAAGGCCCAGAAGTTCACTGACAATGCTGAAAAGCATCAACTCCATCAGCGAATTTTCATACGCTAATAAAGGCCAGCATGCTCTGGGAAGCATTTCCTCGAGACAATTTTCACGCATGTGTGTGCGCCTGCATTTAGAACCAGTAATTTCAGCTTCATAGTTCCTGCTTATGTCAAAATCCATTTTGACAGAGAACGCATCATAAAAAACAAACAAAGGGCAGCCAATGACCGGCACCGACAGGAAGGCCGCCCCGAGCGCAAGGCACAGAGGCGGGGATGGCTTGTGGCTCCCGCCGCTTCCCCACCACACCCGCTCCCTGCCCCAGCCCGGGCGCGGCGGGGCCGCGCAGCCACCCGGACCTGTCAAGCCCCGCGGCAGCCGCGAGCCCGGGGCCGGGCGGACGGGCCAGGCCCCGCGGCGGGAGCGGCGGCCCCGCGGGCCGGGCCGGGCCCCGGCTCTCCTCACCCAGCAGCAGCAGCTTCAGCTCGCGGCGGGCGTCGCGCTTGTCCCTCCGCAGCTGCTTCTCGATCTCGGCGTTGATGCGCTTCGACTCCTTCACCTCGTCGCTCAGGCAACAGGCCATCATGGACTCCAGAGTCATGGTCGCGCCGCGGCCGGGACGCCCCCGCCCACCCCCCCACCCCCCCGGCACCGACCACCGTCCTCCGCACGGCCGGGAGCCCGGCCCGGCCCGGCCCCGCGCCCCCTTCCCTTCCCTTCCCACCCCACCCCACCCCTCCCTCCCTCCCTCCCTCCGCGGCGCCGGCCCGGCCCCGGCCCCGACTCCTGCGGCCGGGCCTAGCAGCGCCGCCGCCGCCGCCCCCCTCAGCGCGCTGCCCTCGCCCGGCTGCGCCGCCCGCCGCTCCCTCCTCACACAGCCCCGCCGAGCCAGCGACGAGCCGGCGCAACCCAACCCGCTGCCGCCGAAAACAAGCGCTGACTGACAGCCGCTGGCACCAGTGGGAGAGCGCTCGCGCGGCGGGGCGGGGCCGGACCGGCGGGGCGGGGGGCCACGGCCAACCGGAGCGCAAGTTTGGTTGGCCGGTCGGGGGGGGGGGAGGGCGCTCGGACGCGCGTTCCCAGAGCGGGGCGGAGCCGCCGGGCATTGTGGGACGGTGGCGGACGGGGGCGCCCATGGCGGGGCGGGGCGGGCCGGGGCGAGGGGGCGGCCGGCGCGGCGGGCCGAGGGCCTTGTCGCGGCCGGGCCTCGTCGCGGCCGAGAGCGGAGCTGGCGCCGCGCCGCCCTCCCGCTCGCTGCGGGCCCGCGGCCTGGCCTGGCCCCGCCGGGCCGTTAGCGCCGCGGTGGCCGCTAGGACGGCGGCGCAGGGCGGGCCCGCGGCCCTGGGCGTTGCGGCACTTCCCGCACCTCTCGCGGCCCGCCCGCCATCCGGAGGTCTCCTGCGCCGCCTCGGCGGAGCCAGCCAGGCCTGGCCCTGCTCGGGGGAGGGCCCACCTCAGCTGTAGGCCCCGCAGATCCAGCCCGCCCGGCCTCCCTCTGCCGCCCACGGCTGCGGCAGTCCTCGATGCAGAGGAGAAAAAAAATGAGGCACAGAAGTGCCAGGCCAGCGCTCCCAGGCTCTGGCTGCTGCCGTCTCCAGTCTGCATCCCGCCAGGGCTGAGCCAGAGAGGGACAGAGCCTGCTGGCTGAGCTTTCTGGATGCTACCTCTGAGTCCTGCCCTGCATCTCTCCAGACAGGGGTCTCAAAACCGTCTTTAACCCCGGTTTCCCCATTGCTTCTTACTAGGTCCCTGTTGCCCTGTAACAGGTACCCCAGCCAGCAGCCTGATGCACCCCACCACAGCCATGCGTTCATCCTTTCGCTGCCAGTGGAGCTTTATCTTTTTGAGCAAAATGCCCAGCAGGAACCTGGCCCCAGCAGAAGACCTGCCATCTGGACTCCCCCTGCCACACAAATCACTTGTGAGCACCTGTGGTTGCACACCCATCACCCTGCCTTGCGTGGCTGCCTGGGACCTCCCAGCTCCACTCCTCCACCTGCAGAGTCAGTTTCCCAATCACAGTTCATCCCCAAGCCCTCCAGAAGAGGGGTGGCAGCAGCTGAGGGTAGGGGCAGAATCAAATCAGACCAACCGAGTCCCATCCCTGTGTCCCAGTCATCCCAGGACCATTTTCCTTGTGTTACCCACAGAGCAGCAAGCACTGACAGGAACTGGGGACCTGGTGCCAGGGTGCCCCAGCCAGCCATGTGCTCTCCCCATAGCCCTCCATACAGAAAGTAAGATAGAATTCTAGAAATTCAGAGGATTATCTTCCTCTTTTCCATGGCCAAATCATGCAGCAACAGATGCTGCCGAAATCCACGTGCTGCAGCTCCCACCTTCCTTTCAGATGAATGCCAGGGCTCCAGCTGTTACAAGCTGTACTGGGATGGTCACATATCCTGATTCAGCAGGGCTCCCTCCATCCCAGCCCTATGGATCTGTAAGTGCTTTAGTACATGCTTCTCATTTCCAATCTCTCCTCCCAGAAGGAGGGGAGTAGGCAAAGCAAGACCTCTGCATGTTCCACGTGGCATGGTAAACAGATGCACACTTAACTTTCCAAAGAAGTCTCTTCCCACTTTCCTCTCCCCCTGCTTGTCTTGGCTTCTCTTGCTCCATCTGGTGTTGCTTCTTTCAACTTCCCTAACCCCTCACAGTTTACCCAGTCTCTTGTTCTTCTTTTTGCAGGTGCTTCTGCTGGTGTTTTGTAGTCCTTATGGACACCCAGCTCCAACACTGCCCATTCTGTCTGCTTGCAGTGTGTTCCCACACCTCCTGGGCTGGGCTCACTCACTTTTCCTAGTCTACTCTGCCTGGAGGACTGTATGTAACCAGTCTTTTTGAAGGTCCAAAAAAAGCATGATAGAGCTGTTACATACCTGTCTTCCTCGTTACCTGCCTGGCTTGTGCTGTGGCTTGCCAGTCCCTACCTCATGGCAGTGTGGCTGAGACAGAAACACAAGATATTCACAAACAACAAGTTCTGTTTTCCACTTAAATTCCACCTGCTTCTCTTATACCTGTGCTATTCCCATGAGCTCTTGGCCTCAATTAAAAGAAGATTCTAACTTTTCTTTTTTTCCAGTGGTCTCTCCATAGTTTGGCCTTTCACAGCATGGATACTCACCTCCCATTCTTATGTTCTCTTACTTTCTCTTCCAGATGCTCAACAGCTGAGAGAGGACTGTTACTCCCTCATTACTGATCTCTGGTGAAGGAGGTGTAGTCATTCTGCTTTGGCAGCCAAAAATTATTCTACAGACAGAGGTGCTCAGGACATCCAGAATCAAAGTCACAGTGACCTTCTGCCCTTTGGAACTCTATCTATGGATGGTGCTTAAGGAGGCAGGAAGACTTATGTTCCTATAACCCCTGCAACACTGCTCTGACTTCAGGCAAGTCACTTAACCTCTTTGCATGTCCTCAGGCTGCAAGTGCAAGACAGATACTGTGTCTCAGGAGCATGCTAAAGAGTTACCTAGTTAGGATTGCCAGGCTGCTTTGAACCACAAGGTGCTATATGCTAGAAGCTATTGTTTTGGTTACCTTCCCCGAGCAGGATCAAAATCTAAAGGCCAGGAGATCCTGAAGAAACTTTCACAGCTTGCCAAAAGAAAAGGAGTAACAACATTTGCATCCATCCTCTGTACCACTTGCTTGGTTCCTGCTGACAGACATCAGTTCTGATGAATCCTGATCAAACCATCGATTCAAGAATGACAGAACTGCTAGTCTCTAAGCAACAATAGCCTGTCCACTCCTTCCCTTTCTGCCCTAATGGAAATTTTTCAGTGCTCAGAGGGCTCACCTAGAAAACAGGAGACCTGGGATTTCCTTCAGCTTTGTCACCAGTGTGCTGTGTCCTAAGCCCCAGTCTCAATTTCCCTGCCCCACCTGGGCTGCTGTGTCTGTAGTCTCAGACATTCCTCTCCTTACCTTTCTCTCCCCTCGCCCTTCCCTCACAGCCTCTCACAACTGCTGCTGTCAGCAGATGTCACTGACTTGCAGGCATTCTCCCCAGTCCCCTAGTGCTACATGCTCTCCAACAGTATTTGCTCTGATCAGCAGCTGCTTGCCTAAGCAGGGGAGTTCCTGCCAATCTGTCTAGCCTCACCTCTATTTTCCAGTAGGCTTGCAAGGGGCAGAGGGGATCCTTGTGTTTTTTGTGGCTTCCCAAGTTCTGCATGAAGGACTTAATAAGCAACATTTCCCAGAAAGCTGATCCTGAAGATGTCAGACCACTTTAGAGCAACTATTTTCACAGCCCACATTTGCAGCAGTTAATATTAAGCACAAAGATGACCCCCATTCATTTCTAGGGAGGAAGGTCCCGGCCCTTGTAAAGGGTGTTCAGTCACTGGGCCCATCAGGATGCAAGCACACCTTGCTAGATAGCATTGCAGACATTTCAAAGTCCCATTCCATTTCTCCATTCTGCCCCCATTTCTTAGGTGCTTTTGAGATCCAGATGCTTGAGAGCAGAGGGAAGCAGGGACAGCCCAGCTGCATTTTGCTGCAGCTGCTAGATCAACAACTTAATTGAGGAAAATTTTCATTGCTTAAAAAAAGCAGCTTTAAAAAAAAAATGCTCCCATCTTAATGCAGGAACCAGGTGCTCTGAGCACAGGATCCCCAATTCAGCTGCATACGTACACACAGGGATATTCTGGAAGCCAAGCACGTGCCCCTTTCAGCACATACTTTGCTGAATCAGGACCCTGATGAAATCTTCTGCTTTGCAATTATTTTGTAAGTCGAACAACCATTTCCTTCAGCTGTTGCAAAGAACTAGTTACTACAATTCACCTCTCCAATAAGGCTTCAGCAACAGAGGTGGTGCAGGGTTATAGATCCCCCCCACGATTTTGGGGTGACACTTTCTGTCAGCTGGAAGCACCCTGCTGCTAGCCAACATTTTATACCTTCTAGCTGTTGGAATAATGCAGCATGGGGTTTCATCCCTCAGTGTCTCTCCAGGAACTGACAACCCCATGGAGATGAGCTAGAATCTCACTTCCCAAGTTAGGAGGCGTCCACTGTGTGATGGCTACCCCTTCCCAAGCACTCTTGCAGGATGGGATGGCGGGGGGGGATCACGAGCAGGCACCGGTAGCCGTCTCCTTGTACTTTTGAAGGAAAGGAGAACGGCTCAGAGTACACAGCAAGATCAAAACAGAACGGGGAACATTGCCAGGGAGACGAGGGGAGGAGGAGAAAGCGGGAAGGTGGTCTGCCAGAGGTAAGAAGGAGAAAGCAGAGGCAGCTGCTGCACTGCTCTCGCCACGTCTTTGCCAGGAGCGACCCACCGGGCGCTCCCAGCCTCGCGGCAGCAACGCAGCGGCTGACGCAGGCGCCGGGTTTCAGTGCCAGGCCCGAAGCGAAACCCCTTCTCCCCGGCACCCCAGGACAGGCCCCACCACCGCTGCTTTTCGCTGCCGCGCCTCGGATCCCCCGCGGGGGCCGGGAGCCCCGGGCCGCTTCCCCGGGCTGCGAGCGGCGCGGACGCAGAGCCGCGGCAGCCCCGGGCGGGCAGCTGCCGGCCCGGCCCCGCCTGCTGACCGCGGCGCGGGGCGGGGGCAGCCGGGGCGGCGCGGCCGGGGCCCCGGGGCCGCGCTCGGCAGAGGGCAGCAGCGCAGCGGGCGCCGCGCCCCGCCGGAGCCTGCCCCGCGGAAGACCCGGCGCCGGGCTCCCCCCGCACGCGCCCCTTGCGAGCGCCCGAGGCCGCGCACCCACCGCCCCGGGACCCCACCGCTCCGCTCCTCCGCCGCAGAGCCAGCTTCCCGCTGGTCGGCCCCGAGAGGGGTGGCGGCAACCGGGGGCGGGGGGGATCGAATCAGACCGAGTCCCATCCCTGTATCCCAGTCAGCCTGGGACAGTTTTCCTTGGGTCAGGCGTTACCCACAGAGCAGGAGCACTGGCAGGGACTGGGGGCCCGGTGCCAGGGTGCCCCAGCCAGCCGTAGCCGCATGCTCTCCCCATAGCCCTCCGTGCAGCGCTGCAGAGCCAATGCCCAGCTCACCCCTTTCACAGGCCCACCTTCCAACAAGCCAGAGTTTGATGAGCCGCCCCCAGCCCCGTGCTGCAGGTCTAAGAGGCAAAATACCTTCTGAATTGCACAGCAGAGCTTTGCTACCTGCTGGGCCCTCTGCGTGCTGGGAAGAACAGGACAGGACAGCACTCTCCTCTTTGATCTGCACTTCATGCTGCTCACAGTTTTCCATTAAAAAACAAAACAAAACACTTTAAAGCCTCTCCCAAGTGTTTCTGTAGCCTCACACCTGCTCCCCTCCTTTTTCATCCCTTTCAAGATTTCCTGCCTACACCTGCAGCAGCATTTCCCTCACGCCATCTTGGGAAGGGGTGGCATCAATTAGACACTACCCTAAGCTCTCATCAGCATTAATGAGTGGCCAGAACCACTGGGATCACTGAAGTATTCTCTGGAACAGAGCAAGGAGAAGGGATTGCAGCAGCCCTGGGAGCATCCCTCATGCACGCAGCAGAGCTGTGCCACCAGCCAGGCAGCCAGGTCAGACCCACAGGGCCAGGCAGACCAAACCACCTGGTGAGGGCTGTGCAGGTACAGCTGAATTCCTGGTGCATACAGATACTTAAGGAACAAAGCAAGGCGAAACAACTCCTACCCAGGTGCTTGGGAAGACACTTGAGCTATTTCTCATATGTGTGTTTTTAAAATGAGCTCACAAGGGCCAGAGCATGCTTTCCATCCAGCCTGGAGACCCACTATGATCAGCAGGCTTAGGGGTGATGGGGTCACCTACACCATTTCAGTTACTGGGTGGGATTTTTTTTTTTTTTTAAAAAACAAAGCTCACTCCCTTCCCAGCTGTAAACACTGGGCCTATGACTCCCACCCTGAGCTATCCCCTTCTCACAGAGGTTCACCACTGCTCCTTGGACTTCCCCTCTCCTCTGCCTGCTTTTTCCATCCACCCTGACTCCCTCTTTGGCCTGTCTGCCCTTCACCCCCATCCCTTGCCAGAACCCTTGGAGCTACCCAAGTCCTTGAAGGAGCAACAGCAAGTTCCCACTGTCATGGGACAAGAGTTAACTCCAGCATTCAGCCCTTCCCTTTGAGCAGGCTGAATCAGCATGATGTACAACCTTGCTGCTTCAAACACCCTCCCTACTTAATCTGCAACAACGTTCAAAGCACATGGAAAGGCAAGTGCATCCCTTCCTCCTCAAACTCTCTGCCATCGCTACCCTGAACAGAGACACAGTTTCTCTGGGAGGGAGCTGCACACCTAGGGCTTGCTGTGGGGCAGGCCACAAGAGCAAGACTGCATTAGAAAATACCAGGGCCTTTGCATCATGTCTGTGATGCTGAGGACTTGTTCATACACTGGTGGCACATTCTGGGTTTGTGCCAGCAGAGCTGGCACTCCTGAGAGCGCAACCCAGGCACCGAGAGGACTTTCTCATCCAAGAAGAGGAGGACAGATGCAGAGCCATTACAGAGAAGCAGGAGGAGCCAGGGGCCAACAGAAAACAGGGCATGTTTTCCAACAGGGAAGAGGATAGAGTCACTGGGACCTGCAGCCCGAGGGTGGCCCAGTGGTGCCTATCACAAGCCCAGGACAAACTGGGTCAGTTCAGGCCATGACAGACACCCAGAGGTGCCAGCAGGTCACAGCTAGGCTTGTCTCACAGCACCTCATCCTGAGCACACCGCTTTGCCCATGGCACCCTGCAACTGCCTTACCTCAGTCTCCCCAGCACTACCTCCAGCCCTGGGCGTGCACCCAGACCCATCGGCCCCAGCATGCCGCAGGGAGCACGGAGCACCCACCACCAGCCTCGCCTCCCACAGGAGGGCACTAGCAAGCCACAAGCCCGCAGAGCTGCTGCCAGCCTGCCTCTAGCCAGCTCCGCCCCTTTAACACCTCCTTCCCCTCCTGACCCAGGTGTTTCACGTCAGGATCGGGCCCCTGCTACTCTTTAACCCCCTCCTGGCCACTGCATGGTCAGCAGTTCCCATGACATGCCAGCACAGCTCTTAGAGTAAAGAAAAGGAAAGCAATGTATCACTTCATAAATGAAAGCACCTTTATACCAGTAAAATCATGACAGTAGTGCTAACCTTGCATAAGCTGGCACTCTCCCCACATCAGCTGCTTCACCTCCTTCCCTGTGCTGCAGGTCCCAATCTGTAAATGCTGCCCAGGAGGCCACAAAAGGTACTTAATAAGTACCTGCAAGGTGCTCTTCCTAAAGCCTGAGCATGCCAGGTGTTATTACTGCAGAGCAGGTGTCAAATGTTTCGGCCTCCCCCAAAATTATTTTTACAAGCTCTTCAATTGCCTGTCACAGGAAGATGCCGCAAGGAGACTTGACTTCTCTGAAAAGAGGGGGAAAGGCACCCAGATCAAACACGCTGGCAAATGCAGCCTGTGACAGCAATTGCTGGATTACAGTTTTTTAAACCTTATGTTTCACATGTGGTTTGTCATGGTTGTTGTAGGTGGGCTCAGTGCACGGTAAATCAGGATAACGAACCTACATTTACTGTGATCCTTTCATCCCCTAGGATCCCAAAGCACATCATTTAATTGCACTCAACCTGCACTTAGATTTCATAAATAAAGGAATGATGAATTAGCGCTGCTGCTGCAGCATTCACACAAGTTACTAAGACACAATCTCCTTGTGCAATCAATCCAGCCTCATGCTTCAGTGTTTTGCATAAATTGAGGTCAGGAAGAAATGTTCTCCCTACCTGGAATGCAGTGCTGCTAAACTAGCTGAGTACAGGAAGACACTTAAGGGTGTAGTAATCTGTCTTCCCTGTGCAAATCTCAGAAATCGTTGCAAATATTCATTTGACGGAGCTCCTGTACAGTAGATGAGCACTGATCCCGCACAGGGGCAGGAGAAATGTGATATAGGGGAGAGATTATCTGCCTCACATTAGGCAGGAGGAAAGCCTGGATCATCCCTTTGACCTTAAAATTGGTATCTCATTACTCCCTTTGTCCAGCAAGGGAAACAGAGAAGAAGAGAGGTGAGAGTCCTTGCTGTGCCCATGACACACAGCGGGCCTGGTCTAGAAGCCCCTCCTTTGGCTATTCCAGCCCCTGCTTATCACTCCCTCCATCAGGTTCAGTCTCTGTTTCATATGCAGAGGGATTCAAATGCTGCTTCTGGAAACTAATCAGCCCAGGAGCCTCCTCATGGTCAAAGGGTCAGTGGATTCCCCTGGACCTCCTGACCATTCAAGCTTCCTGTTTATCTCCCACCAAATGCCTCAGAGGCACCACCCAGAGCTAAGCCCTTCTCTGGAGCTTGATGCTGTCACAGCCCTGGCCTGGGAGCAGGCAATTTCAGGCATCCTTGCCATGTGCTTCCTCATCATGCCTCAGCTGCAAAATCCCTTTCCTCCTTCCTGCAAGGAGTGTGAACTGTTCCTTGCGCTTCGGCTGGTAAAAAAGATGATAATTACCCCTAATCAGTTTGCAGCAAAAACACAGGCCACAGCAGAAGCAGGGGGCAGCCACCATGAGGAATGGAACCCAATTATTCCAAGTCACTGATAAAACAGGACCAAAGAGGGTGGAAATGTTTTACCAGCTGTAAAAAGCCTGCCCAGACCAAGACTCTTCCTTGGAGAAAGGCTCTTTCTGCCCGCTGGCCATCCCTAGCTGGGACCTGTGCACATCCATGGGGCAGTTTCTCATTTTTCTTCTTGGTATAGGCGGGGAATTTGGGATGAGGTTCATTTTTGCCTCTGAGGGCAAGCAGCAAGACAGTTTCCCCAGGAAAAGAGCATAGTAATGTGGGGATATGATGCAGAACAAGCGCTTTGTCTGCTGCCCTGTGTGGGAGCTGAGCTGCTGGGGCTCTGCCGTGTCCCTTCATGAGCACCTGGGTGTCCCGGGGGACAGAGCAGTCAGGGCTGGGCGGTGTTGGGGGTGAGGGACAGCACTGCAGAATGGCACCTGGCGGGTGCACTGCCAAGACCGTGTTCATGGGCAGGCAGCACTGCGCTGCACTGCTGGCTGCTGTAGGTCTTCCTCACCTCCCCGCAAGCCTGCACTGCCCAGGACCCCAGCCCTGGGTCACTGCCATTGAAATCGGGGGAAGGGAGTGCTGGGCAGCATGCAGGCTGGGCTGGGGATGTGTGGCAGATGAGCACCTTCAGGAGCAGGCAAGGAGACACCAGCAGGTCACCCCAGGCTGTCCCAATGCCATGTGCCGGGCAGCCTCTGCGGCAGCACAGGTAACTGACAGGGCACGGAGAGGGTAGCACAGGCTTTCTGCCAGCTCCCGGGGTTATCAGCTGCTCCTTGGAGTCCAAGACAAAGAATGACCCCACAAAGCCACCCCAGCCAGCACCGGCCCTGGCTGCTGAGCTCCAGTTCTGACCCCTCTGCCAGGCGCAGGGCCCCGGCTTTGGCGGGGGAATCTCAGCAACAAGCAGTGAGATCTGCCAAGGGAGGCAGTGGGCAGAGCAGGTCCCTCAGTCCAGGCTGCGTGCAGGAACCTGCTGGTTTCCTCTTCTCAGCCAGGCAGACAGTGCTGCAGCAGGCACAGTGGGACTGACTGCAGGAACCAGCCCAGCTTCGGGGTTCAGAGACAGCTTCCAATTATCGCTTGAGTAAGGTGTCAGTAACTAAATCAGGAGCTTGCCTTGTGTTTGCTGTCCAAATGCTGCACCCTTACGCCAATTCCCAGGACAGTGTTTAAGTCAGCGGTTATAATGGAGGGGCTTTGCCTCTCCATGCCTGGCAGAGCAGAGGAGGCCGTGGGTGACTGCAGAGGGCAGGATCAGATCAATGGCTCAATATTTGTCCCTGACAGAGGCCAGCCACAGACATTTCAAAGGAAGATGTGAGAAACACGATAATGGATGGGGGGATGTGTGCCAGGGGACACGGCTACACCCCCGTGTGATGCAGCCACACAGCCTCAGCACTGCTGTCACCACTGGTGTCATAAGGATGTTTCCTACCTGGGCGGTTGGCCGCCTGCCTGGACATGGCAGGGCCTGAAGGCCCTGTGCCCAGCAGCCCAAGAGGCGGGCAAGATGGCTGCTGGCTGCGGCGGGGGCAGCACTGCCATCCCGGCCGCTGGCGTGGGGGACCCGTCCTCCGCGGGACAGCCCCATGGGTCATTCCAGCCCTTCTCTGCAGCAGGGAGATTTGCATGGCTGATAACGGCCGCAGCCGGGAGAGTTGGGAGGTGGCGAGGGAGAAGAGGAAACAGCCCGTATGTGAAAGAGAAACCGCAGGGGCAGATTGCTTATAAATCACTCCTGGGCCTGCCAAGCCCTTGCCAGGCATCTGGTAGATTGCGTTATGCTATGTGGAGAAAGTTTAATATAAAAAGCCAATAATCCCTGTGATAAGAGGGGTGATAAGGGACAGCGCGACCTCAGGTCCCACAGGAGCTGGCCTGGACGTGGCAGGGAGCCGGGGCCCAGTGCCCAGCCTCCCCCACCATCCCCGACACCGTGACCACCCCAGCACCTCTCGCCTCCCCAGGCGAGCTGGTGGGCCGGGCAGGGAGCCGGGGCCCTGGCCCAGCTCTGGCAGGTGGGTGGTGAAGGGGTGGGCTGTACCGTAGGTGCTGCACGGACAGCCTGGTCCCTAGGCCCTCAGCTGTGAGATCTGCCTCCATGCGAGCCATGAGCTGAGCGCTCAGAGCAAACCAGGCAGGCAGCAGCGCTCCTCCCCGCAGGCAGCCGCGCTGCTGCAGAGGCATCTGAGCGGCTGCATCACAGCGGCTCTGGGGAGAGGGAAGGGGCAGGCGAGGGGCTGTCAGACAGCTCAGCAATGTGGGAGCCGGGATGCCAGCCTCTGCTCTGGCCCTCAGGGATGCTGCCAGGGTCCGGCAAGCCCCTGATGTCCCTGCGGGGGCCTGACCTGAGGCACAGGCACTGAGTCTGCGTGTGGCCCATCACAGTAGTGCATGGAGAGGGGAGAAAGCGACCTCTGCTCTGGGAGAGCAGGGCTGTGTCACTCGATGTGTGGGAATGGCCCACAGGCAACCCACCCGAGGGATCCTGGCCGAGACATGCTCCGTGAGAATGCCTCCCTTGTCCCAAGTGCCTCTCCTTGCGACCCAAGAGATGCTACCCCTTCCCACATGTAGTCCCTGCTGACTGTCTGCAACAGCAAACTGCTGATGGCAGGGTGCAAGGAACCACAGAAAGAAAAACCTAAATGTAGTCCTGAGAGGCTGAAGCAAAACACAGAATTAACCCCTGCGGCTTCAAAGCACTGGAAACCACATGGTTCCACATTAAAGTCAGCAGGGAAACTTTGCGCAAGGGTTTTGCTGCTGTGCGCAAGCCGTCGAAGTCAGGCATGTATCCGGCAGAGCTGCCGGTGAGCAGAAGCAGGCAGCTCCTCTGCCCCGCCAGAGCCAAGCTGCAGGGCTGGGCGCAGCAGGAGCCGGCCTGGCTGCCTTGCTGCCTGCGAAGATGGGCTGGGAAAACAGGGAGGGTGGAAGGGGAGAAGCCTGTGAGGACCAGCAGCATGGCATGGGCTAATAGCCTGCAAGCTGCCAACCACTGTACCTTACAAAATGCCTCACAGATGCCTGAATATGGGGTGGCAGTGGGGGATGGCACTCTGCAAAGCCAGGCTTTACATCCTGGAGAGGGACTGGGATTTGTTAGCAGCTGGTGTATGGATGACAGGTGAAGTTTAACGAGTTTGGTGGGTCTCAGTCCTTTTTCTGGAAAGAGTCCACAACTGAGAAGCAAAGGAGGAGCCGCTGGCTGAACCACACCACCTCCAGCGAGGTCCTGTCCACACCGCACTGAGGCACGCAGTGCCCAGGGAAGCCCAAATTTCTCAGACTCAATCCTGCAAAGCACTTGTATATGTGGCCAGTTTTAGGTGTTGGGACTCAAGAGTGGTCCTGAGGCGGGGCGGGGAGGAAAAAACCTTCCTTGTCTCAGGGTCTGAATTGCTGCTATGCCTTTTTTATTTCTTCCTCTCTAATTCCAGGTAAAAGACATGGTATTCTCGGGGTAAAAGCAGGGTCTTAGAACCTACATTTCCATTGCAATGACAGCATGACTTCCACCTTGTGTTCAGAGCTTCGGAGAAGAAAGTGTCTGTACAGCCTCTCTCCTTGAACCAGTGCTGGAGTGGGATATAATATCTGAATAATTTACAAAGGCTCTTCATTAAACAGATTTATTTTTGGCAGCTTTGTTAGACTGCTCCTTTTAGGAATGAATGGGAAGTTGCTCTGGTCTCGTTAGGACATCCCTGTATGAACCCTTCCTGCTGGGGACTGGGACAGCCTGTTGCTCCATTAGCAATGCTAAATATAAACTCCCGGTCCCCGAGGAAGCCAGGCTCTAGCGCCAGTGGCCAGGCGACCTGGCGAGCGAGAATGTCCCTAGACATGCATGTGATCGGAAGTGGGAGCGATGGCAGGATCTTCCCTCCAGCCTCTGCCAGCAGGAGACCCGCGTGGAGGCATGGGAGAGGTCTAGTCCTGCACCGGCTCTGAGCAGGAGACTGCTCCTGCTCTCCAGTCAGCCAAGCCCACAGGCTTGGGCAAGCTCAGGACATAGTGAAAGGCAACGCTCAGCGTGGACACGGTGTGTTACAACCTGAGGGCACGCAGCTGGGAGCAGACGCGAGGCCAGCTGCCGTGCCGCGAGATCACCATGCATACCGCAGTGCCTTATAGTGATGCTAAAGGCAGGCACAGCACCTTCCTCCCTGGAAGGCTGATGCCAAGCAGGGTGCCACAAGAGAGGTGGAAGTGGCTCCTCTACCCCTGTGTCCTGGTCGCCCTGGTCTGGAGACCCCTTTGCCAGCCTCCCGCACCAAGTCCCCGTGCAGCGTCAGGCCCTCGACTAAGCTGTCAACGTCAGCAGCCAAGTCCCTGGCTGCCCTCTGTGGCCCCTCCAAAGGACGGTCCAGCTTCCCTAGGAGCAGACACGCTCCCTGGAAACCCACCTGCAAGCTCAGCCCAACCGCCACCCCAGTCCTGGGTGCAGCGAGAGCCTGGCATGACCTTGCTCCTGGCCAAGGTTTTGGGCGAGTGGGGGGGATCCATCCGCTTCGGCTATAGCTTTCCAACATTGCCGTAAAACAGCCTCGTAGCAGACAAACATTGGTTCTTGGAGAGCTCCTACACATGTGCTCAGAGCTCCCTTCCTGCACTGGAAAAACCCTCATTTCCTGGGCCAGGTCTGAGGTGGGCAGTGGGAATCCCCTCCTTTTACCAGGGTGTGTTTGAGGCAGGGTCCTCCACGCGCTGTTTTGCTGCCATGCCCAGGCCATATTCACCCCTGCTGACACATGCAGGCCCACTGCTTAGGCAAGGTTATAATTCCTCCTTCTTCAGACGCAGATACATTGCCCAGCTGGAGACAGGCCCATTAAAGAGTCATTTACTAGGCACAAGCGAGTTTGTATTCCCCTGGATTGGGGTTTGCCAAGATTATACCATAAATTAGTGTGTTTCCTGGAAGAAAGTAAGGCGAGGAAAAAAAAGATAAAACGGAACGTTTTGTGGCCAACATAAAAGCCAATAAAGGAACATTTCATTTCCTGCTTGGACAGGAGCGACTGTGAGTTGTTGCAAAGAGAGGGGAAGGCAGCGCAGGGCAGTGTGAGCAGGGCTCCTGAGCTTTCACTGTGACCAAGGGAAGACTTGAGATGCACGTTCCTGTTGCCCCCCACTGCTGGGGAGCCCAGCTGGGGCCAAAGCTGCCAGCGAGCTGGCAGTGCGGCTGCCCAGCCATTCCCCCTCTCACGTGCCTCGGAGAGGCACCGCGAGCTCTTTCTGGAGGCCAGGGTCTGAGCTGGGGGGCTGCATGGCAGAGCTGAGGAGGGTGTGCACTGCTGAGCCAAGGAAAGCTTCATACTGGCAGTCTGGGACCTGGGAAGAGTGCCTCTGCCTCATCTTCTGGGAAGTTCAATCTACTCTTGTAATTATTACCGATGTTTAAAGTCCATCAACCACAGGAAGAGCCCGGTCCTCTTTGTATCAAGGACAAATGCTTCACGGCTTTGGCAGTACCATCATTAGGAATACCTGTTCAGGTTGCTACATGGCAACTTCGCTGCTTTATCTCAACTGGAAAAAAATTAATTCAAGTTAAAGAAGAAATTATAATATCTAGACAAGCAATGAAGGGGTGAGCTGGAAAAGGAGAGCAGAGATGCTCCCCGGCTTGGCAGGCAGACAGATATTCCTGAGTGTCTCACAAAAGTGTATACGTAGCTGTGCCAAGAGGCAGCCACCACTGGGTCAAGAACGTGCCTTTGGCCCCGGCTGCCCTCCTCGTCTTACCTGAGGGGACTGATAAGGCAAGACACCCACCCTGGAGATTTCATCTCAAAGTTTATCCTGCTTTGCATCATGACCAACCCCTGCAATATTCTGGATGGGAAGATATTAACAGACAGCAACCGCTCTGCAGGCACAGCGCACCAGATCATCCTTCAGCACCTCTAACATGGGCAACGTCTGTAAAATGGGAGAAACAACCTGCCGTGTATTTAGGGGCCATCTCTTCTTATGTGCATGTACAACATGCTGCACAGGGCAGTTGACATTGTGGTTTAGGTCTTTAGCTGCTGCAGGAATACACATAATCTGTTCTTCAAAACTAGCAGCAAATATGAGACTCCCGACCCACACATATACTCAAAAGGGTTTTTTTAACTGAAAGGAATAACTTCTTAGAACAACACGGGAGCCCTTTTGCAAACGAAGCAGGAGCGGTCTGAATGGTTCAAACCTTGCAGGCAGCAGCCATGCAAGAGGATCCCAAGCTCTGGTGCTCCGCGTGGGATGAGCTGGCCCAGCCCAGAAGCTTCTCAGTGGCCACATGCATGGGCTCACAGTGATGGACCTTGCACCAGCACTCCCACTGCAGAGTGCAGGAGAGAGCCCACAGCCCCTGATTTTGAACACGTGATTTAAAGTACGGCATTTGCATGCTGCACGTTTCTTCCACATTTAACATAATCATCTCTATAATAGATATCTAATTCCTATAATGGAGTGGGGAATCTTACCTGCAAGGCCAGTCTGTTCTGTACTGGGGGCCAGGGATGGTAAAGCTCTCAACCCAGGCACCGCATATCTGAACCATCACTTAGCTGAGGGCCAAACCCTTCTGCATCCCATTGTCCCTTCCTTCCCCCACATGGCAGCAAGATGACAAGCCTGGCAGGGAACACAAGACATGCTCCAGACTTGCTCCAGTGCCTTCCACTAAAGGTAGAGCTCACCAGAGAGGCAGGCCTTAGCTTTGCAAGGAGACAGCCGTGACGTGGTCTGGTCTCCTGCACACACCGATTACAAACTGCATCTCACTGCCCTTGTGCAAAGCCCAAGCTAGGGTGTCTCGGTTTCGTCACATGTAAAAAGGGGACCAGGATGCTGACCAGCTGGGGGGAGACTGTCTACCCTGTTTTCTAACCCTTATGCTGCAGGGACATAAAGCCTGCCTGCACTATTAATAATCCTTGGCATGAAGCTGTCACAGTTTTCACTAATATGGAGATGTTGAAGTGAAAAAGCTACTGCACAATATGCAGGAGGTGTCACAATAACTCAGCTGCTATATTGTTCTCTTTAAAAATAAATACCACAACAGCCCAGCCCGCATTGCTGGAGTCATGATGTGTAGGGTTTTAATCAGAAAATGTGCTGATTTTTAAAGATAGACACAGAGCAGCATCTGAAACTGATGAAAGCTCCCTGTGTGCTCACACACGCCAGCCGTATTCCTGCCTGTTATTCTCAGGCTGGCTTCCAGGGACCTGATCCCGCCTCAGCTCAGGCACATTTGCGTGCATGGCTTTCAAGGGGCCCCATGGCAACAAAGTCCTTCCAGCAATAAAGTCTGTGGCTAAATTCTCCACCTCTCTGCTCTCTGTGGGGATGCAATCGATCCCCCAGGACACAAACTGCAGGGTCTACCCCTCAGGCAGCAGGTTTAGGACCACAGTTTGGATCCAGAGCAGAATTTTCCATTGTTTGGAGATGGGAGGTTTGTTTGGGGCCAGTTGCAGGTGAATTCCCTTGTCTTTGCCTTCCCTCATGCTCAGCAAAGGCAGGGTTGAAATAAAGCAAAACAATACCCCTGTGTAAACAAACCCTGTTCTCCTGCTTGGGGAAGGATGTGAAAATGAGCCGCATCTGATGGCGTTCCCTGCATTGCCAGCACGGTTCAGATCCTGCGGTGCCACATCAGGTTTAAGAACCTGTAAGAAACTGGAGCGGTGGCTTCGTTAACAGCAGAGCTTCCCTTTCCCTCCAACACCATGTAATAAGCATGCAATGCCAGGAGCCACAGGAATTACCTTCACTGGGTAGGCCAAGGCTCTTCGAAGCAAGAGAGCTGCGAAAGGCCAGAAGCTTCATCACGCAGCGAGACCCAGCACTGTCCCGAGCTCCCGTGACCTGGTGCCAGGGCCTGCGGGCGCCAAGGTCTGCCCTGCAAACCTCTGCCAGACGTCAGTCCCAGAGTCACCCCGGTCCAGGGTAAAGCCAAGGCCTCCGCAAAGAGCTGCTGCGGTGGCTCAGCCGGCTGCGCCTCGGACCTCGGGCCCCGCGGGGCCGCGGCTGGCGTTGAGCCTGGGGTCCTGCCTCGGCACCGGCGGCGAGGGGAGGCCCGGGGAAAGGGGAGCGACACCCGGCAGCCCGCGGCACCGGGAGGGTGCGGCCAGGGCCAGATTGCGATGGCCAGGGCTCAGGGAGGGTGAGGGCGCGGGGAGCAGACGCCGCCGGGGGACAGGCCCGTCCCGCCCCAGCCCCGTGCCCCGCCGCGCCCGGCAGCGGGGCGGGGGAGCCGGGCCCCCGCTCGGCTCCCGCAGCCCGGCTGAGCCCCGCGCCGCCCGCAGCGGGCAGGGCCGCCCGCAGCCCGGCCCGGGCCGGTCCCCGCGGCCGCCGGCGCCGCGCGGCGGGGGCGGGGACCCGCGGGGGCGGAGGCGGCCGTGGGCCCGCCCGGCCCGGGGAGGCGGCGGCGGCGGCAGGTGGTGCCGAGCAGCCGCAGGACGGAGCCGGAGCCGCAGCCGCCATTAGACAATAGGCGCCGGCGGCGGGGCGGCGGGAGCGGCGCGGGGCGAGCGGCGCGGCCGGGGCGGGGCGGCCGCGGGGCCGGGGCGGCCGGGCCCGGCGCGGACAAAGGCGGCGGCGGCGCGGGGAGCCGCGGCGGGAGCTGGGCGGCGGCACCGGCACCGGGCCGCTCCGTGCAGGGGCCGAGCCGCAGCCTGACATGATGTTTCCACAAAGCCGGCACTCGGTACGGCGCGGCCGGGCGTGGGAGCCCCGCGCGGCCAGGGCCGGGGCGGCGGCGAGGCCGCGGGGCGAGGCCGCGGGGCGGGGCCGGGCACCGGGGGGCGGCGGGGGCGGCGGGCAGGCCCGGCGCGGGGGCGCGGCGCGGGGAGCGCTCGGCCTCCCTGTGGCGGCCCTGGCGGGGCCGAGGTGACCGAGCGTTTCCCCTCGCCGGCAGCGAGGGGGCGGGGGTCTCCCCGCTCCGCAGCCCCGGCCGGGCCCCGCGCCGGCGAAGCCGCCTCGGCTGGGGCCGGAGGCAGCGCCCGGGGAAGGGCCCGGGCGCCAGCGGCTCCGCGGGTGACCTTGGGCGCGTCCCGGGCCTGAGCGCGCCGGCCCCCGGGATGCCCCGCCGGCCCCCTTGACCCCGGGCCCGGCCTGCCCTTGCAGGGGCTCTGCCCCCGGTGCGAGGCGTCCCGGCCCTGCCCGGGGCGGTGGGACCAGGGGGGGCTCGGGGCAACTGAGCGGGTGGGACGGGCAGGCTGCCTGCCCCCGGCGCCCAGCGCTGTCTCCTGTTGTTCAAGGGCTCCTCTCACCTGCCGCAGCAGCTGAAGTTCACGACCTCCGACTCCTGCGACCGCATCAAGGATGAGTTCCAGCTCCTGCAGGCCCAATATCACAGGTACGTGCTCCCAAACACCGCCGGGCCTGGCCCGGGTCAGCCCCGCAGCCTCTGCTGGGCTGGCAGGTGATGGCACGACACGCAAGAATCACTCTGATTCTTCTGCTTCGTTGCTTTGCTGCGCTGTACGGAACGCCAAGGAGGGGACCCGGTCATGTAGCTTGGGTCACCTTTGGCTAGAGGAGGACCTGAGAATCCCCTCTAGGCAGGGGATTAGTCGCATCCACTTGGGAGCCCAGCGAGGAGAACGTGTGTCTTCCCTCCCCAGCCAAGGTCTTTCCACTGAGCACTGCTCAGCCAGGACCGTGTGGAGGCTTGCCAGGCCTCCTGTGTCTTGCTGGGAGTTTTCCCTCAGTTCTCGCTGGCTGCCATTCTTGGACAGCAAATGCTGCAGGGAGCACTTAAATCCAAAAGCTTCCGCTTTTCTGCGGGTGTGTGTGGAAGTACTTCTGGTGACCCAAAAGCTGGCTTGTGACGGTCTGTTGCTTTGTGTGTGTGCCTGCATGTCTGAAATAAATGTGAAGCTCTTGGGTTAAATCGACTGAGTGATGCCCTCTGCCATGGCCTGGCAGGCTTCGAAGCACCGGTTGTGGCGCATGCCTCAGTGCTATGTGGCTGCAACTTCCCCGTCTGCCTTCCCCCAGCCTGGGCTCCGCTGGGCGGCTGGGTCACAGGTTTGCAGTGGTGGTGGCCTGGCAGGAGCAAGCAGAAAAACTGCTGGGAAATGGCTGTTTCCTGGTGTCCCCGTGTCTCTGGGCAGTGCTGGTGAGGGAGTAGGGGAGCCCAAGAAACATGCCTGCTGGAAGGGAGGCTATCCCCCCCACTCCCCCCGTTGGACTTAATCTGCTCAAGAAGAAGCAGGTTTTGTATAGGTGAAGCTGTTTCTTGTTTGAAACATAAAACCGCAGCACATGCTGGCTGCAGTTGCTTGGCTGGCAAGTTGGAGTCTCATAAAACACTGGGAGCAGCAGCACTTTCTCTGAAGGGTGTGAAGAACCTAGGAGACAGAAAAAAAATCCTTTCCTCTGGAGTGATGTGCTGCACTTGGGCCTCCCCCCCACCATCCAGAAATGGATCTGGGTTTGGTCTTGAAGTTGAATTGGAGCATCTCTTGAGTGCTGCAGACAGGCCTGTGCTAGAAGCCATCCCCAGCTGCCAGCGATCAGCTGAGGAAAGGCAAACCCCTCCTTAGGCAGCCACCTCTGCTTCTGCCCAGCTTTCTGCTTCCCACCGAAAGGGTTTGCCTGGGGGAGGTCAGTGTCCAGCTAGTGGGATAGCCTTGTGCTGCTTCTCCTGAACGTGTGTTGGTGGGACTTTGGCTGGGAAGGTGGGAGCGGGCTCTGTTGTGGTCGCCGCTGTGCCAGCACAGCATGGCCCAGCTCCGACTGCCCCTTGGAGTCTGGACAGTGGTGTCCAAGAAGCCAGCCTGGGCAGGATGGGGCCATGCGGGAAGCAGCTGCTCTGTGGCAATCAACTCTTTCACCTCCTGTTTGTCGTTTTCTTACCGTTTTCTGGCTTTTCAGCTTGAAGTTGGAATGTGACAAACTAGCCAGTGAGAAATCGGAGATGCAGCGTCACTACGTCATGGTAAGGACCGGCCCTGGCAGCCGAGAGCATGTGGGTGGCACGGGTGGGGACTCCAGTGGTGCCTGGGTTTTGCCTGGCGGGCAGCCTTCGTCCCGGGTAGCAGCAGGTCTCTAGGCAAGGCTGGCATTGGCTTTTCTGAAAGAGAGGCTTTTTTATATTTTGTGTTGTCTGCATGCAGTAGATTGCTGAAGTGCAGGGAAGTAGAAGAGAATTGTTGGATATAGAAAACTGATGTGCCCAGTGGCTGACGTGTTGATGGGGGGGGGGTGTGTGTGTGTCCTTGGCCTTGCCCTTGCCACTGACTGGCTGCTTGACCTTACTCCCTGTGCCCTGGGGGAAGTGACAGCTCTTGTGCACCCGAGAAGGAGCTTCAAGGTGCTGGTGTGCAGGCGTCTAGGGACTCCAGGAGAGTCATGGCCAGTGAAAGACAAAGCAGTGCTCTGAGACATCGTGAAGCTGGGAAACCCCCCAAGCCTGGTGGGAGTCAGAAGCAGAAACCAGCTGCTGTGCAAGAGCTAAACTCTCTGCACCTTCTCGCAACCCCAGCAGCCTTGCAGAGCCACGGTGCAAAGTGCTAGCACGTCTCACTGGAGTGCGTGTCCCAGCACAAAGTGTGCAAATCCCAGGGCAGTGCCTGGTAAAGGCGTGAGATGTGGTGCCACACGCAGGCAGCAGGCTTAGCCATAACTCTCTAAAGAGAAATCTGCCAGGAAACAGCCATGTTCTTGCAGGCAGGGTGATGGTTTGCCTGCCAGGTAATGCCTCTGTCTTCCCACATGTGGAAGAGCCCTTGCAGCAGAGGGGAGGGGGCCCAGGCAAGGCTGTGGTCTGTTCCTTTCCTATCAAGGAGTTAACAGGAGGTTGTGTTACTGTCCATAAAGATGAGGTTGGTGCGTGCTTGCCAGCTGCTGCACCTGCCCTGGAAGGAAGAGATAAGATGTAGAAATTAATACAGCAGCTCTTCAGAGGAGAGTTAGGACTTTAAAACCAGAAATGAGGGAGCTGGCCCCTCCATCCTCCTGTACCACCCATGTGTCCAGACTCTGAGGCTGTGGGGAGCAAGGCATACTTGAGGCTGAGGCCAAGGAGAAGAGGTCACAGCTTGTATTTTAATGGGGAAGCCTGCCCCATTCTCACTGATAAATGATTGCTTCCTCGGCCTTGCAGCCTGTATGGAGACTCTCATCTCCAGGTGTGGCTGAGATTTTTTTTCCCCTTAATGCTGACAGCTACCAGAATTGACTCAGGTTACTGTCGGCAGCAGAGGGGAAGGGCTATTGCTTGTTGTGCAGCACTCGAGGCTTTGCAGGCACAGCAGCTCCTGCCTCATCTGCGTGGCTGAGCTGGAGTCGCACAGAGCTGCTGTCGCTCTCCACCACAGCAAGTCACGGGAAGCGAAGAGGAGGGTTTCTGTGAATGTGCAAAGCTGCTACAGCTGCTCCAATTTTTGAATAAGTCACAATTAGCAGCTTGGGGGTCGGGCTCCTGCTTCCTGCTCAGTCTTCGGAATGCAAAGAAGCCTCGAGAGCCAGCAGTGGTGTTAGAGCAGACTGAGATCATGGCGATACCAATCTGGGCGCTTCTCAGACTTGTGGTGTCGGTACCAAAATGCCAGTGATCTTCTCCTTGAATTAAATGAGCGCAGATGTGGATTTTTCTTTCCCTTTGAAAGAATCAGGATTGCAGCCTGCAAGCTGAGGGAGGAGATTTCTAAACTCTCCAATGTTAGCCTTAAAACAGCTTCTTCCAGGGGTCAGGAATTAGCTTCTCCTGCCAATAGATCACTCTGTAGCTGCCTGTTGCTGCTGTGCGGGGTTTTTTTTGTGTGTGTGGGGGGGTTTAACGCAGTTTCTTCCCAAACAGCTGGAGCTGTGTGCAGCTGGATGTGTTACTTGCTCGATGAAGCCCAGTTGTGATCTCTTCCATTTGCTGCTGAAGCAGCCATGTGGGCTTTAGGATACTGGCCAGGCAAAGCTTGTAGAGTCAGGCTGCCTCTCTTTTGGCCATGGATATGAAAGTCTGTGGAGCCCTAAGCCTTTTTCCAGGTTTGAAGCAGCATCAGTCATTCTCACCTTGATGCAGACTGCTGAAAGGTGTCTGTGAGGAGTGTTGCAGTCAGCAAGTTCCCAGGTCTCTATCTGCAGCAGTGTGAGGCTGGAGGAGGGTGGGCAGGGACCGCCTGGGCTTGGTGCTTCTGCCTTAGACCTGGAGAGGGTCTATGTCTGTGTTTGCCTCCTGCTGTCTTTGTTTCCTAGGGCTGGCCTCTTCTCTCCTTCCATCCTTGCCCAGCCTTTGTAGAAGACCTTGCTAGGAAAGCAGTAGTAGTTCCCCGCACTCCTGTATGGAGCCTCTTTACCTGGTGGAGACTTGACTTACAGTTTCTTTTGTTCTCTTCTCCCCTGCTCTACAGTATTACGAGATGTCCTACGGGCTGAATATTGAAATGCACAAACAGGTAGGGGGAAGATATTTCCAAGTGCTCTAATTCCTGGGGAGGGTGGGTTGTCTGCTGTGCTTTGCCCTCTGTCACTCAGTGGTATTTCAGGAACTAGAAATGCCATGAGCCTGTAAAATGTCAGAGCTGCCTTCGAAATGCAGGGACCTCCCCCTCTCAGGATTGCAGTGCTGGACTGAGGGCTCCCACCTGGGGCTGCAGGCATGCTGTGGTTCTCCCCAGGTCCTGAACAGATATTTAAGCACCGGACAAGGCAGTGCAGGCAGGGTGTGGAGTTGCAGCTCAGAGTCGGTCAGCAGATGTGAGCCTGGGGTGAAGGGCAGGAGATGACCCCAAGTCCCTCCCAACCCTCCTCCTAGGCCCTGTGTGGGTTCCTGGCTCTGCTGCTTTCCCCAGTGCCTGGGAAGGCTTCTTGTGATCACCCCGACATGAAAAATGCCTTTGGCTCCTGCCGGGCTCTTGCTGCAGTCAGGCCAGAGAGTGCTTCTCTTGGGCTGTGATTAGGTAATGCAATGGCAGACCTTCTAAGAAAGCCTCCTTGTGATGGAGACTCTGCTGCAGCCTGGATAAGTTTGTTCATTACCCTCACTGGTGGTTAAGTTGTTAATTATCCCCAGTGGCTAATTACCTGTGCTCTTAACAAGAGCCTCCTCTGAGCCTATCTGGCCTCAGCTTCCAGTCACAAGTCATCTGTGTGTCATGGCTCAGTTATAAGCCTCTTAGCACAATTCTACACCCCACAAAGGCACTTGGTGCCTCCAATCCCATTGCTGTTGTTGGTAAGCCCATGAGACTGGCTTCCCTGGGAAAACCTACATCATGGTAAAGGATCTGAGCCATGAAACCTCACTGCTGTCCTATGAACTGTCTCCCAGCCTAGTCCGCTCCCCTGTGGTGCTGGTGGAGCCCCCTAGGCTGGTTTTGGTGCATGCCTAAACCCTTTGGCTCTGTATTTCTTTTGACTCCATTGGAAAGTGATTTGCAAAGGGCTGGTAGCTTTACTCTTTCCCAGGAGAAAAGCATTTAGCACCCCAAAATTTCCCACCTGCTTGTATGAGGCTGGTGAAGAAGCTGCCCAGTCCCTGTGGTCTCCCTGAATAGCCCCAGTCCCGCAGCTTGGCTGCGGGGAGGCTGGCAGCAGGCAAACACTTGCCTTTGGGGAGGAGGACTTCAAGGAGGCTGAGCAGACAGTCTCTGGGGCAGAGTGGGGCTCTCACAGCATGTGTGTCTGTCCGCATGGCAAATGTAATTCAACGCATCCCCACCTGGGTCGATAATAAGTTTCCTCTCTGGTTGCTCCTGACTTTGTTAAATGAATATCAGGGACCTGGAGAGGGAAGAGAATGTTGAAAATCTGCTCTTTGCAGTCAGCAGCATTGATTCATTTAACTACGTAGGGAGGGGCCTTGGGGGTGAGGTGACCCCCCCATGGCACCAGGATGCTGCCAGCATCTTTCTGGGGGGAGTGTGTTTTCTTAGGGCCGTTCGGGGATTCGGGCCCTGCTTGGGGAGGGGGAAGGTGGGGTAGCCGGTGCTGAGGGTGGTCAGTCCTGAGCTGCCTGATGCCTTTCCTCTCTGTTCTTCCCGCCTTCTAGGCTGAAATCGTCAAGAGGCTAAATGGGATTTGTGCACAGGTTCTGCCCTACCTTTCACAAGAGGTGAGTCCCTTGGCTCGGCCTCGGCTCTGGCTTGGGGGTGTGTTGGCGGGGGGGGAGGAGAGGCCCCTGTCCCACTGCGAGGTAGTGGGGCACCATGGCCCTCCCGCACGGGCAGCTCCTCACCCCAGGTCTGGGAAACCTTGTCACTTGCTCTCAGCCCCTGCGTGGGGATGAGCCCTTCAAGACAGGTTTGGCCTGAAGGCCTTCAAGCAGTCGTCCCCCCCAGGTGCTATGCAGTGGCTAATGTGCCTGTCTGTCCCCTTTGTTAGCGGCTGTGGACAAAGATGGGCTCTGTTCTCTCCCACCTGTGATTCCTGAGTCATTGGCCACTTCTGCACCGGTGGTAGGAGCTTCGGGTGGCTAACTGGGGGAGGGGGACATTTAAAAAAATACCTCCATATGGCTCCTCCTTGAGATCTGGTTCCTCTGCCTTGTTAATTAATGCAGCTGATGGGCTCCTCCCACTCCCCTGAGAAATTAATTGGGAGGGCTTCGGAGTTGCTGCCTGAGGCAGGAGGAAGATGAAGCACCTCTAGTGCTGTATCTATCCATCTCCCCACACAACCCTGCAGAGGCTGAACTCCACAGCTGTTCCCATGGCTGTTTTCTTGGTCAGGGCTAGCTGTGGGGTGGAGGGTGTGTTTCTTGGTCTGGGTTAGCTGTGGGGTTGGGGGACAAGCTGTGTTTTTCCCATCCACCTGTTCTCCCCATCCACCTGTTCTCAGGTAAGACAAAGTGGCTGGCTGATCAGATCAGAGCTGCCTAATAACTAAGCCACAACTAAACCTTTTGCATCTTGATGCAACCCCTTCCCCCTCCCCAACCCTGTCCTGGTGCCAAGATGGAAAGAAAAATCCAGTTGCTGGAGTGCAGTGGACAGGCCTGGTGTTCAGAGACCTTGTGCTCTCAGAGGAGCAAGTACAGTTGTCCTTTATTTTTTAAAGTACTTGATACAGCTGGTTTTTCCTGCCTGTTTGGAGCAGCTGTGCTGGGCTCTTCCACAGCAGCATCTTCCAGCTGCTGCAGCTGGGACCTGGGACGTGTCCCAAGGAGCGGGGAGCTTCCCAAGAGCTTCTGATTTTAGGGCTTTTGTTTGTTAGGGGGTGTCGTTTTGTGTCAGGTCTGGGTAGCAGAGGAGAGGCAGGGTGAGAGGCATTGCCCACTCTAAGGAGTCCCTCTGGCCAAGGATTGCTGGGCCTGTGCAGAGCGGGACAAGGACAGGAGTAAGAGGGGACCTGCTTAACCCTGTGGTGAGGAACTGGAATGAGACAAGCATGCCTCCTTCCCTGCTCCTCGCTACCGTGGGGCTCAGTGGTGTAAGGTCCTTGTCACCAATGAAGTGTGTGCAGGTGTCTCCAGCTGTGGGGTTAACCAGCCTGCCTCTGTGCCCTGACATCTCGGTGCTAGCAGCTGAGATAACGTACCTGCGTGTGTGTCAGACCCAGCAGGGCTGGGTCCTTCTTCTCCTTCCCTGTGATACTAGAAATGACCCTGAATTCCTCTGTTCTCTCCACACCAGCATCAGCAGCAGGTCCTGGGAGCCATTGAACGAGCTAAGCAGGTTACGGCACCAGAACTGAACTCCATCATCCGTGTACGTGATGCATGTTTCGTTTGGGTTTGGAGGGATGGGAATCTGTGCCTTTGGCTTTTGAGACAGAGCTGGGCGGGGGAGTCATGACCTGGGGATGTGCCCCACACGCTGGGAGCAGGCTGCTCCACGTGCAGTGCTGCAGCCCTGCTGGGATGAGGCTGTGAGTGCTGGGCTGGCCCTGCTGGGATGAGGCTGGTTTTGTCCAGACTTGTTATGACACGGGCATGGGCTTGCAGGGGAGCATGGATTCCTGCTCTTTCCCAGCAGGGTGCAAGGAGAGGAGCTTTGGTTTTGAGCGGGAACCACGGCAGGTCCTTGACATGAAAACACCATTTGTTCTTGGTCAAGGTCGGGAAGGCTTTAACTGCATCTGTGGAGCATGCCAGAGTCTGAGGCCAGATGCCCTGTGGGCTAGGGGCTGTGTGTCATGCTGAGGACACGCTGTTGAGTCTTCTCTTGAGGCTTTCACAGCCCAAGGACTCTAGAATCCCCCCCACCCTGAGGCTGCGGTGCTCTCCAGGACCCTGAGGTCCCTGGTTTAAGCTTGGCTGCTGGCACAGTCTGTCTGGGCAGCCCAGGCTTTTGGGTTGGGGTCCAAGTGCACTCAAAATGACAATATCCCTTTCTTGTCTTCCTGTCTGTCCATCATTCTCTACAGCAGCAGCTTCAAGCTCACCAGCTGTCACAGCTTCAAGCCCTCGCTCTGCCTCTGACTCCGCTCCCTGTGGGCCTCCAGCCCCCGTCCCTCCCTGCTGTCAGTGCCGGCACTGGGCTCCTCTCGCTCTCAGCCTTGGGCTCCCAGGCTCACCTCTCCAAGGAGGACAAGAACGGCCATGATGGGGATGCCCACCAAGATGATGATGGGGAGAAATCGGATTAGAGTGAATGGGGGGCAGGGGGGAGGGGGCTGTCTGGGGGGTGGGGGGGGCGGGTTAATGCAAGATGCAGTATCTCTCTCTAGTTGCTGCGCAGCAGAATCACGGGGGCTTGTGTTTGGTGGCAGCTTGCCAGGCCTGTTCCCATGGGCAGCAGTGCCTGGGGGATGTCCCCACTGCCATCCCAGTGGATGGGCTGCTCCGCAGCAATGCAAGCGCCATAGCAGTAACCGTGTGGCCGATTGTGCTCTCCCTGTGCCCAGCCTGGCGTCCCAGTCCCCACTCCTTCTCTGTTGCAGAGCTGAGCCAGAGCCTGGCTTGGGCTGCTCTGGGGCTACTTGCCCCCCAGCTGTCCCAGCTCCTTGGTGCCATGTGGCTCCCCTCCGCCCGCAGCTCCACCCTTGGTATTTAAAGATGCCCCTTGATCCTAACGGTTTCTGCACAACTCCCTGCTGGGATCCCTGCCCTGAAACCATCTCCTCCCTCCCCAAGCGCTCTTGATCTCGTCGCATTGCCCTGGCCCTGTGGCCCGCTCCTCCCCATGCCCCTCCTGCACTAATACCAGGCCGCACCTTGCTGTTCTGCATGTATCTGTTCTTAACCAGTCCCACGGCACCATGGCAGTATGACGATGTGCTCCAGCCGCTGGGCTTTCTCCTCGGCTGCTCCTTGGCCTTGGGCTGGAGGGGGAGCCTCTGCCACCCGCTCCCCTTCGGCATAGCACCCAGCTTCGGGCGGCTCAGGCAGAGCTGGGCAGAGGGGCAGGCAGACAGAGAGCCTTTCCTGGTCCTCCCCCTCCCCGTGCCCCTGCCCCCATGTAGAGGATACAGCAGCTTTCTCTGTTCTTATCTCCGTGCGCTAGCGTGTCTTCTAAAAAAAAAAAACAAAAATGGAACAAAAAAAAGAATAAAATTAAATAATAATCTGGTGTTTGTATATAGTCCTTTAGAAAGATCTTGTTTTGCTTTTTGTGTTTAATCACTTGACCTATAATAAGAGGAACTGAAAATGCTGTATCAAGGACGTACAAGCTGTGCCTTTCAAATAAAGAAATAAGAAGGTTGGTTAAAACCGTGACTTGCTGCCTGCTTTCTTGCCACCTTTGGGATGACTTTAAAATACTTCTCTCTTTCTCCTGTCCCCCCAGACAGGGGAATCAGTAGGGGAGAACAGGTAGCTTTGCTGGCTAACCTTGGACTCTGCCTCAGTTTCCCCACATGCTGTCACAGCTCCCAGTGGGCTGTGGGAAGCGTCTGGAAGAGCTGCCTGCCCTCCTCCAGGTGAGTGTGTCCCAGACCAGTCCCTGCCTTACCTGGTGCAATGCGCTGCCCTTCCTGGGGGGACCCCCTCTCTCTGGAGGTTTCTCTGTGAGCTGGGAAGAGGGGGGTTATTGTTGATGCTCCTGGTCCTGGCTTCTCTCCTGCTCTTGTCTCCACAGCTGCTGGTGGAATGAGGACTGCCTTCGCTGCCTGCATCGTGCTCCGGGACACTATCCCTCCCACAGGCAGCCTTGTGGGCTTCGTACCCCTGCCAGAGTGGTGGCTGGAGTCTGCTGGAGCCAGGGCAAGGAGGATACGCAGGCAAAGCCAAAACAAACGGGAGAGCAAGGTGAAAGCAGGCAGTGGTGAAAGGGGCCTGGGAGCTCTCTGGCTGAAAAGCAAGGAGGGCTGGAGCGAAGTGCCACTGAGGGCTCTCGGCTCTGCTGGAGCAGGAGCAGCGTGGTTTGGTAACGTGTGGGAATGGCCCTGTGGGCTGCCGCAGGTCTGCTCTGCACGTGCATAATTCATTTTTCCTGTGGGTGCAGAGGATATGTTGCTTCTGTGGCACTTGGCCCCTCTGGAAAATCTGGCTTTTGTTGCCATGGGACTGAGATTGCTGTAATGGAATTGGCTTTCAATAATTAGAGCTGTCCTCTGGCTTCAGAGCCTGCTCTGCCCTGATAACTTCTTCCCCTCTGTATCTCCCAGGCCAGCTGGAGTATGAAAATTTCCTTCCCTTGGGAAAGAAGCTGGGCAGGGGTGTCTTGGTGCCCCCAGCTGCCCACCGAGGCCAGAGGCCTGTGGTGGTGCAGATGGGGACCCTGGCAAAAGCTGGAAGGGGAGCAGTGGCCACTGTGCCACTGTCCTGCTGGCGCTGGGCAAAGATCAGGTCGAATGCCCGAGGGTGGGATTTGACGGGATTTGCTGAACCAGGTCTGGCTGCAGAGTGGTGGTGCTTCAGGCTGGGGCCGTGTCTGCTGCAGGGGGTCCAGGGTGGGAGAGGCTGGAGGAAAGGTGCACAGTGCTGCATGAACGCCTGCTGGGGCTGCAGCTCTGCCTGGCCCCTTCCCTGGTGCTGCTTCTGGCAGGTTTCTTCTGATGCAGACCAACCTGCTGCAAAGAGGGGATGGAGGGACTGGCGTGTAGCTCGGTCCCATGTCCCGCTGTCCTGGGAGCACCGGCCAGGCCTGGCTCAGCCATGCTGTGTCCTCAGATGGGTTACAGAGCCTGTGGGCAGCGTGAGGGCTTGACAATGCTCCCGTTATCTGCCTGGGATGCCTCGCCAGCATGGACCAGGGGATGGCTGGTTCCCAGCACAGGCATGCGAGGGACTGGGCGGGTCTGCGGAGGAGCACGGCTCCGGTGGTGGTGTCTGAACGCTGGCTGCTGGCTGGGACTCTGCAGGGCTGCCTGGGGGTCACAGCCCTGTCCCCTGCCAAACCAGGCGCCCTGTGCAGGGCCTGATGCCCCTGACGCAGCCATCACCGCTGGCTGCTTGGCTGCTGCAAGGCAGATCTAGAGCGCAGAGCCCGTGGCAAGAGCAGAGCTGCTGCTGCGTGGCAGGGGCTGGCCTGACCTCAGCGCCCTTGGGGGGCCGGAGCATCGGGGGGACAGGTCCAATACCTGCCTGCCCCGCCCCCGCCTGGCCAGCTGAAACGCTACCGATAGCTGCAGTTTGACCCTGCGGTCTTGCAGCTGCTCCGAGGGCCTTGCTGACGCTGAGCGAGCAGGTTTCTGATGTGAAAGGCCAACACAGCTTCGGGCCAGGGGCTGCTGCGATGCGACAGTTGCTAAAACCATCTCTGCTCTGTAAGTGCTGCTGAAAACCCCGCTGGGAGCGTGCTGGCTGTGGGGAGGGCTGGAGCTTTTCAAGCGCTTTCACCTCGAGGTCACTGGTTCAAACTCAGCCTGGGGGTAAGGAGCACTGTAAGTGAATGTTATTCCTGATGGATGTGCAAGGGAGGAGGATTTAGGAGAAATGGGTCTGGGGTGTTTTCAGGCTGGCGATTTCAGAGGAACAGACGTCCCTGTTGTTAGAGCTAATTAGCAGCCTCAGTTCAGTGGGCAAGGGGTCGAACAAACCACGAGGCTGCTGGCTGAGCATCCTTGGCTGCCAGCAGGCTGGGGCCAGGGAGCCGCTCCTGCCTGGGCTGTGGATATCTCCTTGCTCCCTGTGGGAGACTAATGCACTGTAAAGTATAAAGACAGAGCTTTTGGGCTCTCCAAATCCCCTGCACCTCCCAGCAGCTGCTGAGCTGCTCCACTCCTGCTTCCCCCGGTGACCCATTCCTGAAGCATGCTGGCTTCGCACCCAAAGCATTTCTCTGGGTGGTGGGAGGCACCCTGCTATCCCATCCCACAGACAAGCAGTGCTGCAGTTCCCCATGCTTCCAGCCTGGCTCTGTTTGGAACCGCCAGATTTGCTTCTGGATCTCTGAAGGGAGTCATTTCATAGAGCGCCTTACCAGATTTGGGCTGAAATCTAACTGCGTAGCAAAATCTGCAAATCTAACCCATACCAGCAGCAAAAAAAAGGGTTAAAAACACATCCCTCATGACTCTCCCAGTAGCTGCAGACTTGAGGAAACAGCTTCTCTCCTTCCAAACAGGCTGCTCTGCCTTGTCACCTCTCTCACGGTTGGAGCCATGAGCCCCTCTCCTGCCCTGGCAGAAGAGGCTCAATGCTTGTCGGAAGCTGGTGACGAGGGGCCTCCAAAGCTCTGCTGATCGGGGATGGTTTAAGACTGGCTCCTGGCAGAGAAACCCCTTCTTCCTGTGTGCAAGAGCTGGTGATACAAGAGTGGAAGAGGGACACAGGCAGACAGGCTGAGAACCAGCTCTCCTGGCACCGGGATCCTTGGAAAAGCTCAAGCAAAGCCCTGGCTCATTAAGAGGGGATAGAGAGCAACCTAGTGAACACCCCCCGTCCCACTGTCCAAAGAGCTTTCAGCTGCAGCAGATGGAGAGCTGGCCAAGTCCGGAGGGCGGGAGCAGGACCCCCTCTGTCAGCACCCCATGCCCTGACCACACAGCAGCACAGCGTTTAGCCTCGGTGTGACAGCAATTTCTGCTTGCAGCTGCCAGGATCTTGGCAAAACTCTGCTGTCTCACAGCTCTTCCCCTTCCACCTGCCTGTTACTGGAGGGGTCATAAACCAGCATCTTTCCTCCTCAATGAGGTGAGCGGGTGTCAGTTTTTCAGTGGCGAAGGAGGTTTCCACACCTGTTTGACTCTCGGTCCATCCCCTTCAGCTTTTTCCTATCGGACAGATCCCTGTTGTCTCTGTGGCAGCAGTGGGAATCGCCTTCACCACATCCCCCTCCTGCTCCCACCCTCCTCATTTCTCAGCGCAGCTTTGCTTGAAACAATGGCACAGCCTGCAAGCCAGGAATGCTTTGCAGCGTGGTGGAGCAGGGCCTCCTTCCCAATTCATCACTAATGCAGGAACGCCAAGCCCTTCCTGGCTGCAGTGAGCACAAGATAAAAGCTAAAAGAGGCATCAATAATTAAAAACCACTCAAAGCCAGTAAGTGCAAACAGGAGCCAACACACAGATCGAAGGCAGCGCCAGAGACAAGAGTCTGTCAGCTGCTGGGCTGGTCTAAGGGCTCCCACATCTCTCTTGCGGGCGTCCCCCCCAGTCCGCAGCCCTGTGGTGACAAGGTGTCCCTGGCACAGTGGGAGCGCAGCAGCGCGGGGCTGCGGGTGGGAGCGCATCGGCTCTGCAACGTGCTGGGGGGGGGCCCTGCCCGGGCATGGCAGGAGAGACCCCCCCAGCTCCTGCATGTGATTTGCCTTGCAGATGCTCTGGGGACACATGGCTTTAAAGAGCCGGTGACAGCACTGGGGTCCTGGGGATGGGGACCTGTGGTTTGGTCCCAGGAACATGGCTGGAGAACCTCGATTTCTAGTGCAGCTTTGGCTCAGCTCTTGTGGACTTGCTGCCAGTCCCTTCCCTCAGTTTCCCTTCTCATCTCATGTTTGTTCCAGGACAGACTCCAGCCAGGATAAGGCCCCCGTTTCTGCCAGCTGCTGGTATAAACGCCCAGGGAAATTCACGTTGTCTGAGGGTGCCAGGAACTCAGGTCTACTGAGTTCAAGGCTCCTCATTCAAGTACACAAGTGAGAAGCTGAAAAACGGGATGGTTTAGAAACATCATGGTCATCTTTGCTCCCTGCTTCCACAGGCCAGGCAAACTGGTTGATTGAGTTCCAGCAGGGAAAATCTGAGTCTTTGAAATCTGGTGACCCCGGTTCTGCCCCCCCTGCCCCATAACAGCCCTATTGACCCAAAAACCCTGTGTGCAAACCCACCACCACCTGGCTGCCAAAAAGCTGACCCAGGGCTGAGCTTGCCCATGCGCTTAAATGTAACAGGCCCTGAACCCGCATGGACCTGAAGAGGCAGGTGCAGGGAAGCACTCTGCAAAGAATGGGGCATCCCCAGCTGCCGCGAGGAGACTGAGGCAGTGCTGGGTCCCAGCTGTGCCCTCCTCTCCCTTCCCATCCCCGGCAGCCTCCTGCCAGGCCAGCAAATAAACCTGCAAAACTGGACACACAGTGGCTTTGCGCTATGAGAGCAGCCCCCCTGGATGCGAGATGGTTGTATGTGGCTCTTCACCACTGACCTGCCCGGTGCTCGTGTCAGGAAGGCACGGAGCAAAGCAGAGCTGAGCAGAGCAGGCGGGAGAAGGGGCACCCGGGAGCGTTTCAGACCAGAGGCTGGAGGAGAGCCTGTGCGTGCAGGCTTCAGCTGCCCCAAGAGCAGCAAGCCCTGGTCGCCCATAGGCACCTCTGAGAAACGCGATGGTCTCTGCCCTTGACAGTCCACTCTGGAGATGTGCTGGGTATGGGAGGCTGCGCAGCGGGGGCACGTGGGGAGAGAAATGACTTGACCCATGGCACAGAGCTGGGGCTGCCCTTCCTGGCGAGGGCAGGAGGCTGCATGTTCCCATGCCCCAGGCTGGCATTTGGGGAGGGAGCTGAAAGGTAAAAATCATCGGGGTAATTCCAGACGCAGCAACCTGTTTTGCTTGGATCTGGGTTCAAATGGCAAACGCAGCTCCCAAGTGTCCCGAAGCCTGGGCTTGTTTGGTTTCTCTGCTGGTTATAAACAGAACTGCTGTTTACAGCCCTCGCCTCTCAATCCTGGCAAGGATCTCAAACGCCCTCGTCCTTTGGGACCCTTCCAAGCACTGCCGCTACCAGGCACAAGTGCGTGGCTGCTGCGGGAAGTGGCTGGGCCCCCGGCTGAGCGTCCTGCAGTGGGCAGCAGCAGCCAGGGCTCAGCCTGGCTTTGCTGGCTGGTCTCAGCCACGTCCTCTGCCCTGCGCCTCACGTCCCTACACCCGGAGGGAGGAGTGGGACCAGCTCCCTTTGCTGCTGCATCCAGAGGCCTGTGGGTGCAAAGGGTTAACCGCGGTTGTTTTCTTCCCAGTCCAAGCACATGCTGAAGCAAATTAATCTCTGGGTTACAGGCAGTCCTGCTCCAGGGCCCACGTCAATCATTAATGGAGGGTGATGAAGACGCGCGTGACATCCATCATTCCGGAGCTGCCTGTTTCAGGTTTACCTGTGTCACTCTCCAAGACAGGAGAGCAGAGAAACTGCCTAAGGAAAACCGGCAATTTTTGGTAAGGAGTTTTGAAAAATGCTGCAAAACGTCTTCTCAGTCTCTCCTTCCCTTGAAACAGCATCTGAAATGTTTCCAGCTTTTGAAAAAACACTTTCCTTAAACAAACAAAAAAACCCCTCCCCCAAATGAGGCAAACAAACCAAAAATAAATTCTCTAAAGCTTTACATTTGGATTAAAATATGTATATTCATATGTGCAGATATGATATACACACACATATACGTGCATATACGAAAGTAAGGCATTTTTTCACGGGCTGCGCGGCCAAGGTGGTGGGCTAGCGGCTGTCCCTGCCTGCGGCGCTGGGTCTGCCCCGTGAACGCCTGTGGCCAGGAAAGGCAAGGAGGAAGGCGCAGAGGCTGGACAGGGGCCAGCTGCTCGCTCAGGATGGTTTGGGGCTGGAGGGGCCCGAGCCCAGCCAGCCTGTCCACTGCCATGGGAAGGCCCCCAGTCCCTGCTGGGGCATCGGGGGGAGGGGGCAGTGGCAGCAGGCAGCCCTGGGATGGCACGGGGCAGGGACAGAAGGGAGAGCCTCTGGTGCCCGCCACCTTGCCTCTGCCCTGGCTGCTGCCATCATGCAGCGTGTAAATAACACAATTAATAAAAGATTAGGATAAAATGTGAGGCATTAAATATTTAACTTGTGCCTGCCTGTGCAGTGCCCAGGTACAGCTGGTCCCTGCAATATTTAATGGTTGCTCCCCACTCTCCCTTTACCACTCGCAAACGTGGCGACTTCACGGCAGGCTGCGGCAGGAGGGTCCTGGGGGCCGGGGAAAGGCCCTCGGTGGGGCGGGAGGGGCTCTTGGGGCACGGCGCTTGGCCGCAGATCGCGGGGCTGGGGCAGGCCGGCAGAGCTGCCCGGCTGGGCTGGGGACCCGCGCCCCGGCCGGGGCTCGGGCAGGCGGGGGAAGGGACAGGGGCCCGCGGCTTGGAGCGGGGTCCGGATCGCGGCCTCGGCCCCGCGGCAGGAGGTGCCTCGGACCCAGGGGTCGCGATGCTGGCGAGGGGCTGGGGCGGTCCCCGCTCCCCCGGGGCCGGGACCGCCTCCCTGCTCCGGGCAGAGCCTGCGGGCAGGCCTCCCCTCCGCGGCGGGGACGGCGGCCCTCCCGCCCCGGGGGCGCCGAGCCCAGCGCTCTGCTTCCAGCGGAGGGGCCGCTCCCCCCGGGCGGGGGCTGCCGCGCAGGGCAGGATCGTCCCCGGCTCGGCCGACCCCGGCTTAACGGCACAGCGACGCCCGAGAATCGCGCGGCGGGGCTCGCACCGGCGGCGGGTGCGGAGCTGCTGCTGCCGGCCCGGCCCGGCCCAGCCGCCGCAGCCGCTTTCCGGGAACCACCGGGAACCTCCCGCGGCAGAGCCGAAGTCGGGGGTTCCCTTCCTCCCCGCGGCGCCGGGGCTTCCCCCGCTCTCTCCCCCCGGGAGCCCGCAGGGAGGCTGAGCCCGGCGGCTGCAGCGGCTCCGGGCCCGTTCGGGCCGCGGCCATCCCCCCCGCCCCGCGCTCCACCGCCCCACGTTACTTTGAGTGGCAGCCGGCGGCCGCCGCAAGGTCTTGTGGGCCGCGCAGTCCGCCCGCCAGGGCCGCCCGCGGCGGAAGCACCAGCCGCCCGGCGGCTCTGGGCCGAGCCCGCCGAGAGGGACCGGCCCCGCCTCCGTGGGCCCTCGGCTGGCAGCGGGCGGGGCGGGCCGGCCCCGGGCGGCCGGTGCCGCTCACGGCGCAGCGAAAGGCGAACTACGACTCCCAGAGTGCCCTGCGGCGCCTCCGCTGGGGTTCCTGCGGCTCGCTCGCTTCTCATTGGCCTTCCTGGCAGGTGGCGTCACGAACCCATGTGGGAACGGGGCAGGCCGATTGGCTGGCGCCTCCGCAGCGACAGCCAATGGCAGGCGCGGCCACCGCCGCTGCGGGCCGGGGGGCTGGTTAAGGTGGAGCGAGGTCGCCGCGGCTGCTGTGCGCGGGGGGAGCGCGCGCCTGGCGGGGTGCGCGGCCCCGGGGCCCGATCCGGCCTGGCCCGGCCCCTCCCCACGCTGGTGGGGCAGCGTGGTCCGCCTGGCCGTCCGGTGCTCCCTGCCGCCCCAGGCAGGCGAGGGGCCGGTCCCGGGGGACCCCCCGGCGTTGCGCCCTCTGCAGCTCCGCGCCTAGTCCCCGCTGGGCGAGCACGGCCACAGCCTGGTGGCCCGGCCCGGCGGTGAGCCGGCGTCCCGGCGCACCGGGCGTCCGCAGCCCCTGGGGTTCCCGGCTCGGTCGGGCGCTGTCAGACCGCCTTCGTTTGTGCTTTCGGTGCCTCTGTGCTGCCCCGCCGGCGGGCCGGTGCTGTGTCCGCCTGGAGCGGGGGCGGGGGGGGGGGGAACGGCGGCTGCGGCCGGCTGCGCGCCCGGAGAGGGGGATGCTCCGGGGAGTGAGGGAGCTCCCGGCCTCGGGGGCTGTCGGCGCAGCTCCGCTCCCGACTCTGCCCGGCTCCGCGGCACGGCCCCGCGGAGCCGCCGCGCGTGCGAGTGGGACCGGGCTGGGGGACTTGCGGGAGGGGGGTCCCAGGGTGAGGGAGGAGCCCGGGGGGGGTGAGCGGGGCTCCGGAGGGCTGGGGCAGCGGTGTGGGCGGACGCCTCCCGGGTGGTTCCACTCGGCCCCGGAGCAGTGGGTCCAGGGCCGGCCCCTCCCCGGGACCCCCTCGGTCTCCGGCATCGTTATGGGAGCGTGGGGTCGGAGCGGCCGGCCCGGGCCGCCGCAGGCACGGAGCCGGCGCTGCCGGCGGGGCGGGAGACTCCGGTCCTCCCCAGGCGGGCGGCGGAGCCGCTCCCTCCCGCCGTCCCGAGCCCCGCGGGCCCCCGCGTCCTGCGGAGACGCGCCACCTTAAGCGGGCGCCGGCGGACGGGGCGCTCGGGGCCGGCGGGGCCGGGCGGCAGCTCCGCCAGCCGGGGAGCGCCGGGGCCCCGCCGGCGCCTCCCCCTCCCGCCTCCTCCGTGCCCCCGCCCCCGGCCCCCATGGGGGGCGAGCGGAGACCCCGCGGCCGGCGGGCCGCCCCCCCTGCCCGCCCGCCCGACGGCAGCCGGCTTCGCCCCGCCTGAGCCGCTCCGCGCCCCCGCCGACCCCCCGCCTCCGCGCGGGCCCCGCGGCCCGGCCGCCCTCCTGCTGCCGGCGTCGAGGCGAGGGACCCCCGAGGACCCCCGGAGCCCGGCGGGGGGAGCTCCCCCGCCAGGGGCGGAGAGACGGGCGGGGAGCAGGGGCTGGGGAGCCGGGGGGCTGGGGCGGGGGCCCGGGCCCTCAGGATGTTCCCGCAGGGACGGCACCCGGTAAGTACCGGGGCGGGCGGGGGCCCGGCGGGGGCCCGGCGGGCCGGCCTGGGCGAGGGCCGTGCGGCGGAGCTACAGCCACCAGCTGGGCCGTCTCTCCCCAGACCCCCCTCCAGCCCGGGCAGCCCTTCAAGTTCTCGGTCCTGGAAATCTGCGACCGCATCAAGGAGGAATTTCAGTTCCTGCAGGCGCAGTACCACAGGTGAGGGGCGGGCAGAGCGGGGCTGCAGGGTCGGGAAAGGGGGCACGGGCGGGGGACCCCTGTTTTAGGTGGGGGCGTAGGGTGGGAGGTGGGGAGACGAGGTGTCTTAGGGGGCAGGAGGTGGCCGGGGGTCAGGCAGAGCTGCGGGCAGAGGCGGGCGACCAGAGAAGGGGCATACCGGGGACTGGGGGCACGGGGGAGGATGGGGCGCAGACCAGGGGGTGAATTGGGGCAGGAGGAGATGGAGACAGGGGTCCTGATGAAAGGAGTGCTTGGGGAAGAATGGCAGAGGAGTCTAGGCTGAGGGGTAGCATGAAGCCGTGAATTGGGGTACCAGGTCTTGAGTGGGGGTCCCAAGGGGGGAACCACCCGTGGTTTGTTTCCTCTGGCTGAGCTGGGTGCGGGGTGATGTGAAGGGGATGGCAGCGGTGCTGTGGGACCAGAGCACCCGGTGGATGCGATAGACCATCCGGGGGGGGAGCGGGGGCTGCATAGGCAGCACAGCCACAGGGGTTCAGGTCCCCCAGGGATGGCAACACCGGTTAGGGGTGGGCGTGTGACACCCCATGGCCCCATGAGGCTGTGGGGGGAGGCGGGAGATGTGCCGAGCTTGCTGAGGTCACAGGGTAGAAAGTGGGAACTGGGGGGACAGGGCAGGAGATGTGGGTCCATGAATGAAAACCGTAGATCCTCTTTGCAGCCTCAAGCTGGAATGTGAGAAGCTGGTGAGCGAGAAGACTGAGATGCAGAGACATTATGTCATGGTGAGCTACCCTGCCCTGTCCCCGGTGCCTCCCCCAAAGCATCCCTGGCTGCCACCCTCTGGTGAGGTCCTGGCCTCTGGGGCTCCACTCGGCTGCTCAGCCAAATGGGCCAGTGGCCTCCCCGAGCCACCCCTGCCAGGGGGTTGCCCGGCCTGGGCCTGGCCTGGGTGGTGGGGCTGGAAGGTGCGTGAGTTAGGAAGGAGTTAATCGTTATTCCTAGCAACGGCTGGCTCTTCTGCTGATGTCTGCTGCCACTCCATGCTGCTTGAGCCCAGGAATCGTGCCATAGGTTTTGTCTCTTTTATTTTCTTTTTTTTCCTTTTTCTGTTTGGCCTTTTAAGAGCTCTCTCCCCCTCCTTCCTGTCTCTCTCCCAAGGGGGGGGTGTCTTGGAAGTGGTTCCCCAAGGCTAGTGTTCTGGGTGGAAGGGGAAGCTGCCTTTAGAAGGAGCAGGGCAGGACCCCTCCGCGGTTGCCAGCGTGCGGTTAGTAGCCCCTGACACCGACCCACACCAGGCACCAGCCAGAGCCAGGCCTTCTGCCGGTAGCCCTGGCAGGAGGGGGGGCAGCTGCTGGAAGGAAGGGAAGGGGATGGGAACTGCAGAGCTGGAGCAGCATTCCCTCTCCTTCAGCTTCTGACATTACCGGCCCCTCTAGGGAAAGGGGGAACTCAAATTATGCCATCCAAAGGGCAAACAGACCTAAACTTGGGCAACCCCCATCCCCTGGGTGATGCCAGTCCCCTTCGTGAGGCCAGGAGTGTACTAGGCTTTATTGGCATCGCAGGGCATGTTCCTGTCACCCACTAGCTGTTATCTCTTCCCACATCCCAGAGGCTTGGGATTCCCAGAGGTGGGCTGCCACCTTTGAAATGGGCTTTGCTGGAGGAAGGCAGGTCCTCTGGTTCCCCCCCTTCTCGCCATCCTCAGGGGCGAGGGGACGGGGTCTGCTGCTGTCACCACTGCCAGAGTCACTAGTGACTGGTGAAAGGTGTAACCTGATGTCATCTTTGCTTTTGCGCAGATATGCCCACCTGTGTGACTACATGGGCAGCTGCATCAGGGAGCGGGTCTGCGTTAGGAGTGGGAAGGGATGGGCCAGGACAGGAGGGGATGTGGGGGGCAACGGGGCTGGCTTACACCAGCTTAAACTCATGCAGAAACTGCAGTGTAATCATCACAGGTGTTAAACAGTCTACACTGTGGCTGCTCCCTACTTTGTCCCAGGCTTGTGGCAGGGGTCTGGGTCCATGGCATGCTGGCCAGCTGTTTCTCGTGGGCTGGGGGGAGCAGGGACTCCCAGCAGCAGCAGTGGAGTTCGGCTGGGGGGAGCAGGGGTGGGCTGGCTGCCGAGTCCCTGGTGACAGGGCGGTGACAGGCCGGTTGCTCTGGGCAGCTCCTAACCAGGCTGTGTTGTGATTTTGCTCTCAGTACTATGAGATGTCCTACGGACTGAACGTTGAAATGCACAAGCAGGTAAGTGAGGTGGGGTCCACGCCAGCAGCAGGGGATGGTGGGGAAGAGGCCAAGGATGGAGACTTTGTTGGAAAATGATCTCGCTCGTCCCCGTGTAGCTGTAATGGAGCGGGAGATGTAGCACGGCTCTGTGCGAGGGGCTGGTCTGCAAAGGGGTTCAGCAGTTGTCAGGATGTACACTACTGAGTTCTGGTAGGTGCCTTGGGACAGGGCCTCCTCCCTGCCATCCCAGAGCACCTCTCGGAGCCTGGCCGTGAGCCCTGCACGTGTACCTCCCCGCAGCGGTTCCCTGGGGCCCCGGACGCAGGAGGGAGGAGGGAGCGTGGAGGAAACAGCAGGAGCTGGAGCCCAGAGGCAAATGGATTGTCTTTCTTTTCTTTTCTCTTTTTTTTAAATCCCCTTTTCCTTTCCTGAAGCCAGAGGAGTGTTTTCACCCTTCCCTGGTTCCCCTTTTGTTCCAGCGTTAATTTGCTTTCCCTCTTCAGATTTATCAATCTAGTCATCGCAGGCTCTCTGCCAGGGAAATTAGTTTGGACCAATGCCTGACAAAGTGGCAAGTCAACTGCCATATTCCTCCAGCTGGCTCAGCCCCTCTGAGTTTGCTCCTTTTGTTAGCAGGGAGAGTCATAGAGCCTGCGAGCACGTTCCTGCCATCCCCACGTGCTCCGAGCTCCAGTGGGACTGGGACCCGGGGTGGGACTGGGACCCAGGGGTGGCCCAAGCCATGCGGGCTGACAGAGGTGATGGCCAAGTGGTTGGGGAGCGGGAGCCCTGGCCTACCGGGGTCCAGCTCCTGGCTCTGCACGGGCAGGAGAGGTCCAGAGGAGCGGGGCGGTCTCTGGCTCCTGGGGTTCTGCGTGGGTGTCAGGGCGGTGGCTGACGCAGCAGCTGGGACCTGCGGGTGACCAGGGGCTGGTGGGCACGGGCGTGCTCCCCGGGGTGCAGGCAGCCTTTGAGCGCAGCAGGTAAATGTTCCCTTTGTTCTTTGCCGGCTTTGTGCGTGGTTTGACCTCTCTGCAATGCTGTCAGGGATTGTCAGAAACCTGAGATGAGAAAACACTTCAGAGCAGCCAATTCCTCAGCCAGTGCCAGAGTGGATTTGCGGGGGGGGGGGGAAGAGGGGGGGGACGGGGAACGGGGAGAGGATCAAGTTTTCCCCCAGAGGCGCTGGTTTTGTTTTGGAGAGGCTGGGCTGGAAGCCACAGCCCCTTCCCTTGGGAAATGCCTCTTACCCCAGTGGGGACGCGGCCAGGCTGTGGGTCTGTCTGTAACCGCAGGCTGGGGAGAGGACGTGCCAGGTCCTCTGCATTTCCTCGTTGCCCCTTGCTGGCCAGGGGAGAGGTACGGGGGTTCCCTGTGCCTCCGCTCCCCCTCTGGAAGGAGCGGGAGAGCTGCCGGTTGGCCTGGCACTTTGGCAGGGCTGGGAGCGGGAGCCCCTTCTCCGGCCAGGGCGGGGAGGGCAGAGCAGGTGCCTTGCAGGGCTTTGCTGGCGCGATGCAGAGAGGGGTGAATTTGTTTGTGTGAATTTCGCATCCCCCTTGCTCTCCCCCTGGCTTTGAGTCCGATGTTCAGGGAGAGAGAAAGCAGCATGCCGATGGCCCGCTGCCAGCGCTTGTGGCTCGGCTCTCCTCCTTCCCTGCCAGCCTGCCCGCTGGCTGCGAGAGTGGCAGCCCACAAAGCCAAGATGGGTTTGGGCTGAGCAAAGCCAGCTGGGCTGCGAAAGGACTGACAGTTCGGAGCTCGGCTTGGCCTGGATCCACGGAGGGGTTTAGGAGTTGGGTTCCTTCCCGTGTGCCTGAGGGAACCTGACAGCCTGGGAGGGTCCCACAGCCCTGGGCAGAGTCCTCCCTTGGCAGCAGCTTGGGAAATCCCAGCAGGGACACAGAGGCAGCAGGAGGATTTATGCTGGGCGGGTGCGGGTGGGGAGAGTTTCTCTCCTCCGCAGGGACCGTGTGCGTCTGCAGGATGCTTGGCTGCTTCCCTCTCTGCTGGAGGGGACAGGACGGGGCTCAGAGGCCTCCCGTCCGTGGTGATACCTGCTTTCTCTTTCAGGCAGAGATTGTCAAGAGACTGAGTGCCATCTGTGCCCAGATTATACCCTTTCTGACGCAGGAGGTAAGGGGGGAGGCAGGGGATGTGCAACGGACTGCTCGGGCTTCTCTCGAGGCCCTTGGGAAGGGACGAACCTGAGTCCAGCCTGAACAATGGGAGGTTTGTGGGGGGGAAACCTGGGCTGGAGGGACAGGAGAGGGGGCTGCACAGCCCCAGGGCAGCTGGGGTGATGCTGGGCCGTGTGGTCCCTCTGGCCAGGAGCACGGCGTGACCTCCCTGTGCTCTTCCTTCCCAGCACCAGCAGCAGGTCCTGCAGGCTGTGGAGCGGGCCAAGCAGGTGACCATGGGGGAACTGAACAGCATCGTCGGGGTGAGTCCCGCTGCCCGGCCGTAGGCAAAAGGCTCTTTCTCGGTCGGGGGTTCAGACCGCGCTGTGATGGGGGAAGCCAGGGTCTTTACTACTTCGATAAGCCCAGGACTGGTCCCCTGCGGTGAGAGGGTTTGCCACTGTGTCCTGAAGGCGGTGGATGGCCTCTGGGATCCTCCCTGGCCCCCGCTGCCCTGAGCAGGGCAGGGCAGAGCCGTGGCTTGGGCTCGTCTGCCATGTGTCGGGATCACATCTGCAGCGGGGAGGTACTCGAGGTGCCCTGGGTGGAAGGGGCAGGCGATGTGACCTGGACTGTGCAGCCTCGACAGCTCTGCTCCCCTTCTTGTCCTCGCGTTGTGTCTCATCCCATTGCGCTTTGCATCGCAGTTCATGCAGGAAGCTGAAGGGTGCCGGGCACTGCTGGCTGCGGCTGTCTCCTCCCGGATCGAGGATCATTTGCTCTTTCTCTTTCAGCAGCAGCAGCTTCAGCACCTCTCCCACCACACATCCCCCATCCCGCTGACACCCCACCCCTCCAGCATGCAGCCTTCTAGCCTGAGCGGGGTCAGCAGCACCTCGGGGCTCCTGGCCCTCTCGGGGGCATTGATGGCACAGTCTCAGCTGGCTGCCAAGGAGGACAGAGTGGCCCAGGATGGGGAGAACAGAGGTAAGGGGAAGAAGCACAGCTGGATAATCCTTCAAAGGCTGGCTGAGTCAGTGCTGGGCAGACGTCCCAGAGGTGCATGGGCAGCGCTGGGACGGATCCTGCTGCCTGCTCTGCCTGTTTCCCAGGCCGCCTCAATGCCTGGCAGCTGCTCCCTGGGGCCAGGGGGAGCGGCAAGCACTGCGAATGACAGATCCAGCTAATTAAATATCTGCAGCCCCAGGGAGGCTGGCTCTATTTCTGACCAGGGGAACAGCTGCCGTGCAGCGTCGGCGTGCGGCGGTGGCTGCGTGTGCACCCCAGACGCTGGGCAGCAGGGCTCTGGGCACGCGTGTGTGCACACATGGGTCTCCCTGCTCCCCTGGGTATTTCCACTGCGTGAGGGTCCCCCCTCCACGAGGCAGCTGGGAGGGCGTGAGATCCCTTCCACAGAGAAACCCTCTATTTACACCAAGGTTTACACCAGGTAAAGATCTGATGCCCAAAGCCAAGACTCTAAGGGAAAATACTATTGCAAGCCCCTGGTAGAAATTGTGGGAGCCACAGGTCTGTGGCAAGGAATTTAGAAAGCAGAGCCTTATCGCATGTGTGGTGCCTTGTAAATAGCAGTAATTCCTCATCCTTATGGGTGCCTCCTCCTATCAGGATCACAAAGTGCTTTACAAACATCATCAATATTTAATCATCGTTAAATCAGTGCTGTGAATGCTACTGGCAGGCCTGGGCCAAATTAATAACACCACCCAGCTTTGCTGGTGGCTTGTTGCTATTGAAGTGCTGGCCGAAGGAGAAGCTGCTCTGAGCTCAAGTTGCCTTCTGCAGAGAGCAGGCATCAGGTGTTTTTGCTGACAGGAAGACTGAGGCACGGGCAGAGGGCTCCAGGCAGCAGGGCAGCTCTACGGGCTAGAGACAGGCAGTAAAATTCAGCACCCATAGTGATGCTTCTCTGCAAACTCCTCTGGGGAAGGTGCTGGCTGCTCCTGATGTCCCCGATTTAGGGCCTGGAAATGCTCCTGGGACAGGACCCAACGGTCACAGCAAAACTGGGCAGTGGAGGGGTTTGTTGCATTTTCCTAATGATCCGGTTTTGCTTGTAAGATTTCAAGGTGGTGAAAATAGCAGCAGGAAACTGTCTGTGTCTGCTTTGTGCCCCTGTACGCAGGTGTCTGTGGTTTTAATTCTGTCAGTGTTTCTTTAAGGATGGCCTTCCCTGAAGGAGAAAAGCAAACTCCAGAGAGAGGATAAAAGCAGGCTGTGCTGTGCCTGCCTTAACCCTTAGAGACCCGGGCAGCCTGTGCTTCCAGCAGCAGCTCCTGCCATGCACAGCCCAGAGCTGCTCCTTGGCAGGGGCATCCAGCCGTGGCAGAGGGTGCAAAGACACCCAGAATAATTCCTTTAAAAAAAAAAAATAGTGAAATGCTACATATGGCTTGCCTTAATCCCTGGTGCTCTGCCATAGTTAGCCAGAGTTGGTGTGGATCAAGCTGAGCCAGGGCCAAAGTGCTGGTGGCAGGCACCCAGTCCCTCTGCCTCCCCTTTCCCTGGCTTCATGCTGACCATAGCCTTGGAGCAGCCACCCGCATGGAGAGTCCCTCATCTCCTGATACCCGCCTGCCTCCTTTTGCCAGCAGAGACTGGGATGAGCTTGTTCTCTCCAAATGCTGATGCAATAATTAGGAGTGAAAATCAACCAGGAAGGGTTGCTAGACCCCAGCCCATAACCCCATGCTTAGGTTTGTAGCAAATGCCTGGCACTTCTTCCCTGAGCCCAGGGAGGTGGCCCTGTTTTGCTGTGCATGTAAAAAAGCCTCGGAGGGTTTCCAAGCAGGGCTTTTTTTTTAGCATGGCTTCTTAAGGAAATAGGATGGGTGTGATTCAGGAGGTCTCAGCTGGCCAGCCCCTCCTTGCAGCCTTGGACCCGTTGCCACGTCCAGGGAAGAGATTCCAAAGCTGGAGTGAATTTCTTGAAAGTAGGTGGGTGGATAGAGCGATTCCCCCTGCTTCCCTGAGGAAGACTGATGTGCTCACCTCCTATTAGATATCAGAAAACCCACACTGTAGATGGGCAAAGTGGGAAATGGAGGGTGATTTTTTTCAGCCTGTGTCCCGCTGTCTCCTCCTGCAGTGCCCCCCTCTCCTCCCTGCCCAGGCACTTGGGGCACAGCCTCTGCGTTAACAGCCTCTTCCTCTCTTCCCCTCTGCCTCGCCGACACGGACCTGCCCGGTCTCTCTCCCTGCTGCTGCCTGGGCTCCAGAGCGCACCCTGAGCCGGGTAAGTCGTACCGGCACGCCTGGCTCTGGCTGGGCCGGTGGCCTCAGCCGGCCTGTGTGTGGGCCAGTAGACAGGCTTTCCCTTCACAGGGCTCTGCCCGGCAGCCTGCCAGCCCCCAGCGTCCCTTCGAGCGTCTCCAGCATGTTCCAGGCAGGAGGCAGAGCTGGCTGCTGGCTCCTGGGAAGGGCTGCGGGTGCTGGGGGAGCCCGGCTGCAGGGAGGGCACCCCGGGGCAGCGGTGGGCTTGACTTTGGGGCAGCCCGGTGCTCGGAGCTGGGGCTGGCAGTGCGGGCAGGCGCAGGGGCTGTGTCTTCTGCAGGCGCTGCAGCTGGCTCCCTTGGCAAGCACTCGCAGTAGGATTTGCAGGAATGTTTTGTTTCCTGACCTTTTCAAAGCAAACACCCTAGAGGTAGCCGAGTCGTCCTCTGTCCGGTGGCAGCCTGCGAGGCTACGCTCCAGCACAAGAGGAGGCAGCGGCAGGGACTGGGGTTTCATTTGCATGTGTAGCCTCGGTGGGGTTGCGGGGCTCCTTGGGGAGGCGAGGGGAGGGGAGGCAGCTCTGTGGGCAGAGCAGGTCCATGCTGTTCCCTTGTACATCCCAGCCCAGGCCCCCTGCTCTCCTCCTGCTGTGGGCACCGGGTCTCCCATTCATTCTTCCTGATGTGTGGGTTCCTTTCCTCCCCCTCCCTCCCCAGTTTGGTGAATAAGGGCAGGGGACATCTCCCCCTGGCACCATGAGTCACCTTTCAAGGCTGTCTGTGTTTGCACGCAAGGTGACTAGGGTGACAGGCTCCCAGGGCTGGCCTTCCCCTGAGTACTGAGTTTGCAAGGGCTCAGCATGGCAAGAAGGTAAGGGCAAGCAATGAAGCTGGGGGTAGGTGAGGAGAGGGGCTTGGAGCAGCGCTGCCCTCTCCTGCAGGCAGTGCAGGTGTCCTCATGAGGCTGGGCCAGGTCTCTGTATTTGAGGAATTTTGGGGTCATCCCTATTTCTCAGTGGAGCTGATTTCCCCAAGGGGTAGAAAGAGCTTCCTTCTAGGCCAGCCTAACGAAGGGGGCCCTGACCCACATCCAGCTGTGCATTCCTATCCTTGTTTCTCCAGGGCAAAGCATTCAGCCCTTCTGCTGTCACCCCTGAGCCGGGCCCAGCACTTTTGTCCTGGCTCCTGGGGCAGCCCAGTCCCTCTGGGGAACAGCACTGCACATGCAAACCCAGCTTGAGCCCCAGGGGTGTGAATGCACAGGCTCCAGACCTGCTCCTGCACCTGAGCTGGCATCTGCTCCACTGACACATGCATGGTGGAGGCAGCACTGAAATGCAGCCGTGTCTAGGGTTGAATGGAGCCCCATCTGAACTCCACGGTGCTGCAGGCTGGCGAGTAAATCCAGCTGCAGTGTGGAGGGTGGGAGCAGCCGAGTGGCGAATATGTGTACGTAGGGGTGTAGGGGAGTCCAGGAGAACATCTGAGTGGAGGATGTAAGACAAAGGGGCTCTGCTTACTGTAGCCCCTATTCCCTTTGCTTTGCTGGCTTGGATGGGCTGTGTTTGCATCAGGGTTTTGTAGCTGAAGGTTCTGGGCCACCTCAATTCAGAGTCTTTGCTGATGCAAGGATCTAAACGTCGAGGGCTGCTCCTGAAATAACCAGCTCTGTCCTTTTCAAGGGGTTTCCAGTTTAGGAAACAGGCTGAACAGGTCTCCTGACTTAACTAAGCCCAGTGCTGCCAGCCCCTCTGCAACCCTTGGCTGCCCCCTCCCTTTTAAGATACCCCCCAGCCTGTCATGAGTCCCAGGTCTGTGACTCCCTTCCCAGGCTCCATGGCTGCAGTAAGCCAGAGCTCCAGCTCCTGGTACAGGCAGGGGAAGGAAGGGTTAACAAGCCCCTCCATTGGGGAGCAATTGGCATTGATCTTCATAGGCTTGCAGTCAGGTGGGAGAGGAGGAGGGAGAGACAGTCGCTGTGTTGTGCAGGATGGATCACCCCTGTGATCCCATATATACCCGGGTACCTCCTCCAGAGATCACCCAGGGGACAGAGAGCATTCTTTCTGCTCCATGGTTGTATGTGTTGAGGCTCTTAATCCTACTGTGCTGGAAACAATCAACCGTGTGGGAGCCCTGGGATAGGGCATTTTCTCCCTGACCCCCAGCATGAACAGCTCTGCAGAGCAGTCCTGGGAAGATCAGGGAGCCATGCCCCAGAAACTGCCCCAGCCCAAGCAGCCCAGCTGCTTTGGGAGGGAGGGCAGCCTCTCCGGTAACCAGTGCCAGCCTGGTGTTCCTCTGGTTTGCATGAGAGCCAGGGGGCTGTGGGTGGGCAGGCACCACTTGATTGCATTACCGTCCTGCAGCAGTGAGTGTGGGGGACGGGAGGGGATTTGAGACACCCCTGCGGCGGCTGGCAGCATCTCGGGGAAAGGGCGATCATCCTGCTCGGCCCCATCCTGCTTCCCAGCCCGCCGGCTCCTGCAGCGGCAGGGTTAAGGTGAAGTAAACATGTCTCCAATGGGGATTTTCCACTCCGCCATGCCTTGTTATCTTCCGAAGGGGCGGATCTGCTCTCCAGCCACGCTGGGGATGCTGCCTTGCTCAGCTCCTGGCTTCATGCAGCCCTGCGTGCCAGTGGCTGGGCCAGGGCATGGCTGCAACTCCTCATCCTCCCCCGTCCCTGTCACTACAGGGCTCGTCTGCTGGCTGGGGCTGTTGCCCCCCTGCCCCGTTGCCCACCCCTCTGCTCTGGCAAGGAAGGGGAGCCTGTGGCTTTGGGGTTTTGGTCAGGGCTTTGTTGTCTTCCTCTTCCTCCTGCCTGCCAGCCAGGGAGATGTGCTGCTTGGGTGGAGGCAGTGATGGGCTGATGGACCCGACCGGCCATGCTCTCCCTGGGGAGAGGCTGAGGTGTGGGGTCTGGCCAGATTTGAGAGGCGAGGGGTGGGCAGGGGAAGGGGTTAGGGCAGCTCACTCTGGAGTTGTTTTGGGGCCAAGCTGGAAAAGGGAGGTGATGGCATGTTGGGGCTGCACATGGGTGAGTCTCTGAGCGCCCTAAAAATGCATCTGCCTTCTGCCCACGCCGGGAGACTGTGGGCAGGCAACCCCCAGGGACAGTCCCCCTCCTGCTTCCCTTCCCTCTGCCCCATCAGAGCTGAATGGATGAATTTGGGCTAGAACTCAGGGGTCTGGAAACATCTTCCCCAGCCTTGCTTAAAGCTCCATACTAAACCTCATCTTTGCCCCCAGGTACATTTGGATCTTAGAGGACTCTTGGCCAAGGGTACATGGGATGCCACAGGTATCTGCGCAGAGGGGGAGAGAAGTGCCTCCCCCTTTGGCCCTGACACCTGCTTGGTGGGGGAAGGGGACCCCTGTCCCCCTGACCGGCTGTGCCACAGGTTGCACAGATAGCTGGCTGGATGCTGGGCACCAGCTGGGCACAGTCAGCAGCACTGGGAGGTCTCTTCCAGAGAGGAAACGCGGCTGGCAGGGCTTTGCGAGCTATCTGCTCTCCTGCCGGCTCACAGTTCTTCCTCTCCCCTTCTCTGGCTCAGAGCGTTTCTGCTTCCCCTCCCGAGAGCCTGCAGGATGAGGAGCGGACAGGAGGCACAGGGCTGAAGCGGAAGCGGGAGGAGAAGGACCTGCCTGGGCATTATGTGAGTGCACCAAAGAGCGTGGTCGTGGGAGATGGGCCCGGGCCCTGGAGGTGTCCAGGGAGCTCTGTGCCTGCCCCGGGTGCAGAGGGCTGTAATCCTGCAAAAAGAAGCTTACAAAATGAAGAGCCCCAGGGAGGCCCCTCAGCCAGAGGGTTGAGTTGCTGCCTGCAGGGTGTGGTGTCAGTCCACGAGAAGTGATGTGCAGGAGAAAATGGGGTCTCTCTGCTGGCTGGGGTCCTGTGGGGCAGAGCCCAGAGCTTGGTCCAGTCTCTCCCACTCCTGACTGAGCCTTTGTGGGTTTCTTCCCCCTTGCAGGATAGCGATGGGGACAAGAGCGACTACAACCTTGTGGTGGATGAGGTAAGCCCACACCCTTAAGGGCATGCTGAAGCCTCGCAGGGTATCTAGCTCAAGCTGTAGTCGTCGGGTTTAGGACTCTGGTTCCTGAGCTCTGGGGTTCATTAGGCTCTGGGTCATTGCTGCTGGGCAGGAGTGGCCAGCCAGGACACGTGCCAGCTCTGCCCTGGTGTGTTCATGCCAGCCAAGGCTGATTCCGATTTGTGGTGCTCCAGGTTGAAGGTTGTGCCAGCCAGGGCTCAGCTTTGCCAGCCATAGAGTTGGCTCTCCTTCACAATCCCGTTTCAACCCCTCTCCTGTAGCATCCCATATGGGGAGGCTGATAAGCTGGGATGGGAGCCCCAGGGAGCTGGGCTTTGCTGCTGGCAGCTCATGCACGTGGAGGTGGCAGGAACAGGCAGGCGTGCAGTGCTGCCTTTGGCAGGAGAGCTCGCAGTGCACCCCCGACCCAGCCTGGCCCCGCCAGCCCCGTCCGGGCGCTCACATGCAGTGCCTGGCCTTAGGGCAGTCTTGACTTTAACACACGGACCCTGTGTCCGTGTCTCGGTGCAGGGGGTGCACTGAATTTCAGCCTCTTGCAACCAAACCACCAGACGCTTCTGGTACAGCCTTCCCTGACCACCAAGGCAGGTACAGCAGTACTTCATCCCAGCCCCAGCTATTCTTGGCAGAGATTATGTTTTCGGGGACATCCCTTTTCTTCCCCTGGAAGACTGGGGGGAGGGACAACACACATGAATTTTTTTTTTTTTGTCCTCTTGCCGCTTCCCAAGAAAATACAAGCCCTGAAAGGAACATCAGCAGGGATTTCTGCAGAAAACGACACTTATAAATACTGCTCATCGGTGTAATTATGGTGATAAAAATCACAGCCCTAAGTGAATGGTTATAGGAGTAAAAGAGCTGATGGGTGGCCTTGGCTCTGAAATGCTGTCGAGGGGCTGCCAAGAGGCCCTTTCTCAGTTCCTTGGGTGTGCTGGTTGCCGTCCCTCCTTGTGAAGGCGTCCGTGGCCACCAGTGTCCTCTGAATCTGCTGTCGCCTCTAATTTTGTTGAAAGAGAGAAATCAAGGAGGTTTCTGGTCCAGGGGACTGTGGAGCAGAGCTGAGGCCTCTAAGCAGAAGCTCCTCAGTAATGCCGCTCAGGCAGACGCGGGACAGCGAGCAGCTGGGCGAGCAGCTCGCCCGGCAGGCGGGGGGGAGCAGACGGAGCCTTGATGGTCCCTGCTGGGCTCTGGGCCTGGGGGCGGCTCTCTGGGGCCCCTGTCATGCCTGCCCTCCTGCGCGGAGGGACTGGGTTTCCCACTCCCCGGAGACCTCTTCTTCCCTCAGGACCCCCCCTCGGAGCCTGGCAGCCCTGGCCATGCGCCCAGCAGCCGCCTCCCGCCAGCCCGCCGGGAGATGCCCGAGAGCCCTGCCTCCATCGCCTCTAGCCGAAGCACGACGCCCCTCAAGCCGAAGGACCAGAGTCTGGTAGGGAGGCGCGTGGGCAGCCCGGGCCGTGGGTGGGCAGCGGGGCCGGAGACTTGGCCCCGAATTTCTCTGTGGCCCATCTGCTACAGCCCGAAGGCGGGCAAGGAGATGCCAGTGCTGAGTGTTTGGTACCCACTGCTGGACTCCCCAGCACTGGGAGCAGAGGCCCATGCCCTCAGAGGGAAGCTGATCATCTCCTAGGCAGAGGCCTCTCTCTGCAGGTATTTTCCATCCGGCTGCCTGCAGGATTACACAGAGCTGCTCATAGCAATCGATTTTTCTTGGGTTTTTTTTCCCTTCCTCCTTGCCAAGCACCAGCCCAATGCTCAGATTGAAACATCAGCATGCGGGAAGGGGGAGGGATGTTTCCACTACTCCTCGGCCCTCCCAGCTACCTCAGGGACCGAAGCGATGCATCCCTGCCATCCCGGGGTCAGGAGCCGGCTGGGGGCCATGGGGAGCAGCGAGCGGTGGCTCCCCGGCACAATTGGATTAGAGCAGACAAAGCGCCCTGAGCAATCTGCCAGCGCAGCGCGTAGCTTTTCTCTGTTATTAATTTTTTTTTTCCTTTGCTGGTGTCGACAAAATCCCCAGTCAGAAAGAGAGGAAGAAAAAAGAAAGGAATGAAATAACTGTGGGGATCGAAGAGGCCGGTTCGTCCCAGGCATCCTCCTAGTCCTGCTCCGCACAGGCTTGGGGACAGGGGTGCCCCCTGCACAAGAGGGATTTCACACGAGGGAGCAGCAAATCTCTGTGTAACAGCCCCGTGGGGCCTTGTGCCAGTGGCAGGGTGCTGCAGGGGTGCAGGATTGTGGCAGTTTGGGGTGATGTGGGGCTTGCATTGGGCGTTTGCGCTCAGGGAGGGGAGCGGAGACACGGGGCTCCTTCCATGCCATGGGAAGGGCACAGGGCGCAAAGGAGGAAAGGAGCAGGGTTCAGGCCCAGGGTGGCTGAGTCCCGGTCCAGCTCTGTCCGGGAGCAGTGCCTCTTGGTGCCCCCTCCCCTCCTGGGTGGTTCGAGGCTGTTGGCAGGCCTGTGGTGCTGGGCATTGCTCTCCTGGGCAGCGGTCCCGCCGCTGAGGCTGCTCTTCCCTCTGCCATGCAGACCGACCCTCCAGCCAGCGCTCCCACCTCCAAGCCTTCCACTTCCTCGCCGCCCCGCGACTCCCTCACACCCGGACCCGGGCCCAGCTCGGCCGCCTTGCTCCGGCAGCCCCCTGCCAAGGCACCTGCCGCTGATACCATCAGTGAGTGTTGGGGGACGGCGGGGGGGCGTCGTGCTCTGCTGCGGATGGTGCTGTGGGGCTGGGGTGAGGGGAGGCAGGATGGTCTCTCCTGTCAGCAGAGCTGGGGCAGCTGTTTTGCTCCCCATAATCAAACACGTCGACCACGGCCAATGTGTGCACCTATGCGCAATTACCACGTACCCGACTGCCAACGCTTTCCTGGTGGGCTCAGACCCACTGGAGGTGGTGTGTCAATGTGCAGAGCTCTTTGCTATGGGTGTTTGGGGGAGGCAGGCTTTTTGTCTGGAGATAGCAATTTTTATTTGACAGGTTGTCATTTTGCTGTTGCTATGTGAAGCCACATGCTTCAGGGCTTGGCTGCAGGGGCAGGAGGGGTGGCCAAGTGCTGCCACCAGCACACGGGGATACAGGGATGCAGGAGGCCAGGACATGGCCGGTCTCCCTGGGCAGCTGAGGATGTCCACAGGGGTGAGGATCTGCATGTGCTGGGTCCTGCAGAGACCCTGGGCAAGATCCAGCTGACCCAGGAGTCCCTGTCAATGGCTGCCACCTTCTTCTGAAAGCACAGGGGAGGCGGGGTGAGTGCTCAGTAGTGGCCCCTGTGGTGGCTGACAGTGAGCTTGGTCATGTCCCCTTTTCCTGCCTTGGTTTCCTTGAAGACATTTAGGGAAGCCTTGGGAAGAGGTCTCTGGAATAGCTTGGCCATTGTCTAGCCAAAGGGACCAGAAGGTGATGGGAAGAGGACAGCTAGCCCAAGGAAGAAACAGAGCCAGGACCGGAGACGTTAAACCCTTGTCTGGCTAGAAAATTACAGTGGTTTAGCAAAAATTTAATTGGAATCGATTTCAATAAACCGTCGAAACCCTGGAGGTAGAGCCACTTAGTCATCAACTGCAAGTAATTTGGCCTGGCCAAGACTGAAAAGGCCTTGGCAGCAGAGATGAGGGTTGCTGTGGGTTAGCAGCTGGTCCGTGGTGCATCCTTTGGAGGGATGGAGCCATTTGATCTCCCGTGCTGGATCTGCATCCCAGGTCCCTGACTGATGGGACTCAGGGGCTGCGCCTCTCCTTTGGTCTTTGGCTCCCAATCCATAACCTGCCTGCCCTCCTCCTGAGCCGCTGGTTCGTGCCAGGCTTGGCTGGGCTGGATGCAGAGGTGATGCTGCCTCTTGCTGCCTGGCTTCTGCCAGATGCCCTTTTCCCTTAGGGGATGCTCGCTCACATGCATCGGCCAGGGCCAATGAGCAGGTCTCTCCTCGTGCAGCTCTCCGCAGCCCGCTGAGCATGTCCAGCCCCTACACATCCTCCTTTGGGATGGTGCCTCATGCCGCCCTCAACGGGGAGCTCCCAGCCCCCAGCATGTACATGGGCATCCACCTCTCGCCGCAGGTCAGCAGCACCGTGGTGTACGGCCGGTCCCCAATGGTAAGTTGCTGAGGGACGGCTCTGTTGGCCCTGCCGCCTGTCCCCTGCTGCATGCACTGTCCCTGACATGCAGTATCTGCACTGCTGCAATGAGCTCAAGCCGAGGGGGCTGCAGCCATAGGAGGGGCTCCCTTCTGGAGGTGTTTGGATTGTGGGGCCAGTGGAGGCTGCAGAGCTCTCAGAGAAGCCCCCACCGGTGTGTAGCTGTGTCTTTGGGAGCCCTTTTTGGCCTTTGTCACTTGCATGTGGAGGAAGCAGCAAGCAGGGACCTTGTGCAGAGCTGCGCTGGCCCCGTCCCAGGGCATGCGGGGAAAGGCATGAGCCCAGCCATCGTGTCCCCTCCTGGGGGTTTGGCACTTTGCTCATCATGTGCCCTTTGCTTTGTGCAGGTGGCTTTTGAGTCACACCCTCACCTGAGGGCTTCCACCATCTCATCTTCACTCTCCACCATCCCTGGAGGGAAACCGTAAGTGTGGCTGCGCACAGGGGCTGCGGGGGGGCAAGGGTGCACAGCAAGGGGCCGAGCTGGGCAGCATGGGGTGAGTGTGGGGGGGAGCATCCTTCCCCATGGCTCATTTCTACACCCAGCAGGTGTAGAGCATGGCAGGGCCTGGCTGGAGTTTCTCTCCATTTCTGAGTCCAAGGTTGTCATTTCATTCCAGGCAGCTGGTAGTAACAAGGAGCTGGTTAATTGTATCCTTCATTAGCCAGAGTGCACCGGACACCTTCCACCTGCCTTGAGTGTGGCTGTTGGGAGAGGTCAGTTCCTGCACTCAGGCATCACGCAGGGATTGTTCAGTCCTCTCTTCTGCTCCCTTCCAGCGCCTACTCCTTCCATGTCAGCGCTGACGGGCAGATGCAGCCGGTGCCTTTCCCACCCGATGCCCTCATCGGCTCCGGCATCCCCCGCCACACTCGGCAGCTCCACACACTGACCCACGGCGAGGTGGTTTGTGCCGTCACCATCAGCAGCTCCACACAGCACGTCTACACTGGGGGCAAGGGCTGTGTGAAGGTGTGGGACGTGGGGCAGCCGGGCACCAAGACAGCTGTGGCTCAGCTGGACTGCTTGGTAAGGAGGAGGAACAGAAAGGCATTTTGTGGGGGCCAGGAAGAGGAATGTGGCCCTGTTGCAATGGAGGGGGACAGAGGGTCCTTTCATGTCTGTGATGAGAAAAGGAGATCCATCTCCTGTCCCCTGCACTGATCAGCTCCTTCTTCACTTGCCCTGTTTGCTGAAATCCCAATTCAGAACCGTGACAACTACATCCGCTCCTGCAAGCTGCTCCCCGATGGCCGGAGCCTGATTGTGGGGGGGGAGGCCAGCACCCTCTCCATCTGGGACCTGGCAGCCCCCACACCCCGCATCAAGGCCGAGCTCACCTCCTCTGCCCCTGCCTGCTACGCCCTGGCCATCAGCCCCGATGCCAAAGTCTGCTTCTCCTGCTGCAGTGATGGCAACATCGTGGTGTGGGACCTGCAGAACCAGACTATGGTCAGGTGAGCCCGGGGCAGGTGGCTGGTGGCACAGGGCAGGAACAGGGGGAGGCAGCAGAGAGATGCCAGCTCTTAGGGAGCTGGCAGCCCTGATGGCCGTGCCCTTGCCCTCTCCGTCCCCCTCTTTCCCAGGCAGTTTCAAGGCCACACGGATGGTGCCAGCTGCATTGACATCTCTAACTACGGCACCAAGCTGTGGACAGGGGGCCTGGACAACACGGTGCGGTGCTGGGACCTGCGGGAGGGGCGTCAGCTGCAGCAGCACGACTTCAGCTCCCAGGTAGGGGCTGGGACCAGCTGGGAGCACCACGGGGCCGCTTTGCCCTGCCAGGCCACTGCCTGACCCTGTCTTTCCCCCCAGATCTTCTCCCTGGGGTACTGCCCGACAGGAGAGTGGCTGGCGGTGGGCATGGAGAGCAGCAACGTGGAGATCCTTCACGTGACCAAACCCGAGAAATACCAGCTGCACCTCCATGAGAGCTGCGTCCTCTCCCTCAAATTCGCCTCGTGCGGTAGGCGAGCGTTGTGTTTTCTGCTTGGGCTGTGTCGACTTGGAATAGGGGATGGCTCCATGCAGCCCCAGATGGGTCCTTTTGGTTGTCTCCCCCCTCCCCCTGCTTGCTCCCCTCAGTGGAGTCCCAGAGACTGACCCACTTTGTCTCCTGCCCCAGGGAAGTGGTTCGTGAGCACGGGGAAGGACAACCTGCTGAACGCCTGGCGAACGCCCTACGGAGCCAGCATCTTCCAGGTGCGGGGGAGGCATTTGGAGGGCGGGGGTCCAAATGCCACCAGCGCTGCCCTCACCCCCCCCCCTCTCTCACATTCAGTCTAAAGAGTCCTCGTCGGTGCTGAGCTGTGACATCTCCCTCAACGACAAATTCATCGTTACAGGCTCTGGCGACAAGAAGGCCACAGTGTACGAGGTGGTGTACTGAGGCCCTGTCTCTCGCCGTCCCTCGTCCATGAGGGAAGGGGCCAGGCCTTGCCCAAAGCCACCGGGGTTGGCGGCGGCCTCCCGTGCTGGGCCAGCCCTCCCGCAGCCCTGTTCTCCCTCCTCCTCCTCCTCTCCTTTCAGCCACCACATCAAGGCCAGCGCACTGGCCCCGCTCCCCCACCCCGGTTCCTGCCCATCGCAGAGGTGAAGGGGAGAGCTGGAGGTGAGCGCTCGTTGCGGCCAGGCGTCCCCCCACGCTGGGCAGCAGGCAGGGGCTGGTCTGGGTGTCCTAGGGCCGGTCTGGGTGTCCTAGGGCCTGTCTGTCTGTCAGGGTGGAGGCATGGGGAGCTGGAGGGCAAGATGAGGCCAAGAGTGATTGAGATAGCATTGCTCCTGAAATACTGCTACTGATTTAATGGCACCCATTTTCTGCTGCAGAAACAGCTGTAAATTATCAGTAAAGAAATGTATTTAACTGTGTTTTCAATCCCTTACTAATACAAAGGAACAAAAGAATGGCCGGTCGGGTGGCGGGCCGGGGCCTGATCTCACTGGTGGCCAGCCCTCGGATCCCCTGAAACAGCGCCTGCAGCTCTGCCCACAGAGCCGGGGGCTCAGCCCCCTCCCACGGTGGCAGCCGGCATGCGGGGCCCCGCACTGGGGGAGACAGAAGCAGGAGATGCCCCCGTCCCACCCCCTCATGGGTACAGACCAAGGGTCCCCTCGGCTGTGGCTTCCCCAGCCGGGACCGCCCAGCTGGGCTCGGTCCTGGGCAAGGGCAAGGGCAAGGGCTGGGCCATGAAATGCAGCCGAGGGTCCAGGAGCACTGGAGAAGCCTTTCCTGACTGCCCGCCCGCCACAGCAGCCCTGGCTCCAGGCTGGATCCATGAGCTGCGCCTCGGGACTGGGCTCAGGGCAGGAGCACATCGCAGCCCCTGGGCCACAGCCGGCAGCACCCTGCTTCCCTGCCAGCCCTCACCGTGGCTGCTGCTGGCGGGCTGCGCTCCAAGGCTCTTGGCAACAGCCCTGCTTCCCCCACAGCAGCTCTGGCGGGAAGCCAGACCGATAAGCCAGCGCCGACTGCTCACATCTCATTTCCTTCACAAACCGCTTCCTCCAGCGCTGGCCTCTCCCCCACACCCTGCAGAGACAGAGGCTGCTCCAGGGATGGCACCGCACAGCAGCCACCACCGCACATCCTTCCCCTCGCGATCAGCAGTGCTCCACCGCTCACGGGACGAACGCAGGGCTGAGCGGAGGGAGCGCAGGCAGCACTGTCCTGGTGCCAGGTCCCGCAGCCCTGCCCGATGCAGGAAAGGGAAAGGAACAGCAAGCTGCGGGGGCCAAAGGTGAGGGGGCTACTGCTCCTGCTCCCCTGGTCTCACCCATCCACACTTGGCTCCATCCCACCACAGAACACCACCACAGAACACAAGGCCCAGGTGTGCTTTTTTGTTGGTTTTTATTATTAAATACACCCTAGGAGGCACAGAGGGGGATGAGGACAGAGCCCATCCAGCCTTAGCAAAAAACCAAACCAAAACAAAAAAAACACAACAAACAGTTAAAAAGAAAAAACAACCAAAAAACCCCCAAACAAAAACACTAACAACGCCAGACACACACACACACACACACACACACACACACACACCTCCCCCACTCCAGATTTAGAAACAAACCAACAAATAAAGAACAAAACAAGGAGAAAGTCCCCAGGAAATTCACTGCAAGCAGCAGCCGCCACCTCCCAGCCCAGTGTGATGCCTGGCTGTGGTCCCAGGGCCACCTCCACCCCTTGCCGCTCTCCTCTGGCTCAGATGCCTCGGCCACGGGCTGCACATTCTTTGGGAAGGCAGCAGCAGGGCAGGTAGAGTCCACCCATCTGTCCACGTGGACGTCTGCCTGTCCACATGGCATGGGCCCTCACCGCAGTTGGCACCTCTCTCCCTCTCAGTAAATGACCTCGTAAACCGTAGCTTTCTTGTCCCCTGAGCCAGTCACGATGAACTGGTCATCCGTGGAGACATCGCAGCTAAGGACGGAGGAGGTTTCCTTCGACTGGAGAGAGGGGGGCAGAGGGGTAAGACCAAGAAGCAGCCCCAGAGCAAGGTCCCGGTCACACCCCTTGGGACTTGGGGCCCCAAGTTGGGCCTGGGGATGCTGCAGGGACAAGTTTGTTTATGTGGCTTATTATTGCTAAGAGACGTTTACAGCTAGGTTGTACTGGGCAGTCCCAGCTCTGTGCAACCTCACCCAGAGGAACATCTCCCCACACCCCGACCCCAACAGCTGTGCATGCCCCATACCTGGAAGATGCTGGCTCCGTAGGGTGTCCGCCAGGCGTTCAGCAGGTTGTCCTTCCCTGTGCTCACGAACCACTTCCCTGTGGGAGGGACGGGAGGGACAGAAGGGATGAAGAGCATTGTGTCACCAAACCAGGCCCACCCACTGGACTCCCGCAGCAAATCATGCCCAGGTTGTATAGTACAAGGCGGGGACTGGGAGGCCACATCTCTGCCGTTCCTTAGCCAAGGGGCTGTTTTAAGGAACAGAAAGGGGAGTCCTGGGACGACAGAGCTGATGGTGCAGCCGCAGGTGCTGCTCCAGGAGGGACAGGCACCCCTTCTCTGAGAGATACCATTGGCATCCACACAGGACCAGGCTGGCTACCCAAGCCGGTGCTTGTGCCAGCGCAATGAGCCCTGGGACACGAGGCCAGGAGAGGAGACTGCATCCACGAGCCTCCAGAGGCAGGGGTCCAGGACAGGCGTGCCTACCACACGAGGCAAATTTGAGGGAGAGGACGCAGCTCTCATGGAGGTGCAGCTGGTACTTGTCCGGTTTGGTCACGTGAAGGATCTCCACGTTGCTGCTCTCCATGCCCACCGCCAGCCACTCTCCCGTCGGGCAGTACCCCAGGGAGAAGATCTGGGGGGAAAGACAGGGTCAGGCAGTGGCCTGGCAGGGCCCAGCAGCCCCGTGGTGCTCCCAGCTGGTCCCAGCCCCTACCTGGGAGCTGAAGTCGTGCTGCTGCAGCTGACGCCCCTCCCGCAGGTCCCAGCACCGCACCGTGTTGTCCAGCCCCCCTGTCCACAGCTTGGTGCCGTCATTAGAGATGTCGATGCAGCTGGCACCATCCGTGTGGCCTTGAAACTGCCTGGGAAAGAGGGGGACGGAGAGGGCAAGGGCACGGCCATCAGGGCTGCCAGCACCTGCAGCACAGGGCATGGGCCGGTGCAGCACCCAGCAGTGACGAGTGGGAGGTCCCTGCTGCAAGGACAGGGACTGTCCCACAGCCAGGGTTAGACCACGGGGAGGGGTGGGGATGCCCTGGAGGGGACCAAGTAGTTCCTGGCCCGAGGAGCCCCGAGCAGCCCTGCCCACGCTCCCTCTGCCCTGGGCTCACCTGACCAGGGTCTGGTTCTGCAGGTCCCACACCACGATGTTGCCATCACTGCAGCAGGAGAAGCAGACTTTGGCATCGGGGCTGATGGCCAGGGCGTAGCAGGCAGGGGCAGAGGAGGTGAGCTCGGCCTTGATGCGGGGTGTGGGGGCTGCCAGGTCCCAGATGGAGAGGGTGCTGGCCTCCCCCCCCACAATCAGGCTCCGGCCGTCGGGGAGCAGCTTGCAGGAACGGATGTAGTTGTCACGGTTCTGGGGTGCAGGAGGGAGGACCCCATTAACCCCTTCCCCTCCAGCCCTTCTGCACCCATCCCAGACTGCCTGGTCACCCCAGGGCCAGCAGCTCGTCCTGAGGGCAGGAGCAGCAGCAGCAGGGCAGATCCACAGCCACCCTCCTGGGACAGCAGGGCAGGGGCGGCTCTGCAGCCCACCCCATCCCATGCCCAGAGCAGTTGCCCTGGCCAGCCGCCACAGGAGCCCCTCAGTTTGTTACTGCACTATGAATGGCCTCGGGGACACCCTCGCCCCACCGTGTCCCTGCCCGCAGCTGCCCGACAGACATGACCGGTCCCGGAGGGGACGAGGGGCAGCCAGGGAGGCAGCTCCAACAAGGCTACAACAGCCCACAGCTCTGAGCACTAAAACACCATTTTCCCCCGCTACTGAATTTCTGATGCAGCTTGAAGTTATCATGACTCAGTCATTTCCTTGTTTATGCATCTGTATCTTCAAGGTCAGCACCATCCAGGAATAATATTTGTCAGGCTGCCCAGGCCCCAAGGCCAGCAAGTTGAGGGGAGGACTTGGGTTTGGGCTGTTCAAAGCAGGCACAGGGACTCTGATGCCAGCAGCCCATTTTAAAAAAAAAAAAAAACAAACCTCAAAGAACTCAGGTTAAAAATACTCTCAGGTGACGGCTGTGCCTCCGCTTGGCTCTGGTGAATTGCTGTGGTCTGACAGTCCATTTCATTTATTTTTAAAAGAAATAGAAGTTCTCCCTCCAGCCAGACTCACAGAAGCAAAAGCAGAAATAAGGACAGAGCTGAATCCAAGTGATGCTTCAGCCCATGCGGTTCTGGCCCATAGGAAGTACCTGGCTGGGGGGTTGACACTGGCAAAGGCTTGTCTGAGGGCAGGCGCTGGCAGACAAAGCAGTGCCAATGGGGGGGGGGGCTGGTGGGGTAAAAGTCCCCCAACGGGGCTCAGAACAGATGGGGCAGCACAGGGGAGCACGCTGGCAGCACGGAGAGCCACCATCCCTCCCCAGCAGCACCACACCACCCCCACTTAGAAACGCACACGGAGATGCTCCTCAGTGCACGTCATCGCTTTCAGATGCCCCCTGCACCCCTGAGGTCCCCGATGGGGACCCCAGACCCCATCTTCACCACAGTGCGATGGCACAGCGCAGGGAAACAGGGAAACAAGCCATGCCAGAGCGGCAGCATGCCCCTCCTTACCAAGCAGTCCAGCTGAGCCACAGCTGTCTTGGTGCCCGGCTGCCCCACGTCCCACACCTTCACACAGCCCTTGCCCCCAGTGTAGACGTGTCGTGTGGAGTTGCTGATGGTGACGGCACAAACCACCTCGCCGTGGGTCAGCGTGTGGAGCTGCCGAGCGTGGCGGGGGATGCCAGAGCCGATGAGGGCATCGGGTGGGAAAGGCACCGGCTGCATCTGCCCGTCAGCGCTGACGTGGAAAGAGTAGGCGCTGGAAGAGGACAGATCAGTGAGAACCATCCGAGGATCCCACGTGGAGAGTGGCCGGCGCTGCATCGGACCCAGCGTGCCTGACACGGGCAGCACAGTTTGGAGTCGCAGCCGTGAGCAGAGCGGTGCCTGGCAAAGCCTGGCCAGGCACGTGACAGCCTGCCGCTGCTACGAACGGGTGCCCCCCGCCAAGGCTGTGCTCCTCATCCCTGCTGGCCCCGGCCCGCCCGCGCCTCCCAGCTTAAGCCCTGCAGGACACCTCATCACCTGCCCCCAGCACAGCCCCACTTACGGTTTCCCCGAAGTTCCCACTTGCATGCCAGCCGCCAGCCCTGGGATGCGCATGTGGGGGTGCGGGTCGTAGCCCACCTGGCGGGGACAGCGGGTGAGAGCAGCTCAGGCCCCACAGCCCCCAGGGCCCCGCGGGGAAGAGGCTCACGCACCAGGGGGGAGCGCCCGTAGCTCCCGGCTCCCACGGCGGCGGCAGCCCCGTTGAGCTGCGGGGACATGAGGTGGAGGCTGGCGTAGGCGCCGGTCCCGGCCATGTCCCCGTTAACTGCAGGGTGGGCCATGCCGAAGGCAGCCGAGTAGGGGCTCTGCACTCCCAGTGGGTTCCTCAGGCCCAGGGCTGCCAGGGGAGAGGTGGCATGAGGGGACGGGGCCCAGGGTCCGTCCTCACAGGGGCTGGTGGGACCAGAGCCGCCCGCCCAGGCCCCGGTGAGGCCAAGCTCACCCAGAGGGTCCACAGGGGCCTTGGCAGCAGTGGGGCGAAACTGCTGGGCATTGCTGGAGCCCGGGGCCACGGCGTCGCCCTGGGAGGTGGGGGTGCTGGACTTCAGGCTGGGCGTCCCTGCCTTCTCCACCTGCCAGGAACAGAGGGGGGAGATCTGACAGCCACGCTCCTGCCCTGCCGGGGCATCTCCTCAGGTTCCCCCCCAGTGAGCTGGCCCCTGTTCCTCACCCCTGACAGCAGCCCAGCCCAGCCGGACGGGACACAAGCGGGGATCTAATGGAGCAGGAGCCCTCCCTGTCCCCCAGCATTGCCTTCGCCCCCTGGGTTTGGAGACAGGCAGACCTGTGTCCAGCAGCTCTGCCAGCCAAGCCTGGGCAGCGGGGACGCGAGCACAACCCCCGAGCAAAGCGCCCCGGCTGCCCCACGCAGCACACATACCATGGGCGCGTCCTTGCTCCGAGACGGGGACGTGCTGCTCGAGGAGGCCATGGAGGTCGGGCTGAGCGGTACGGCCTCCTTCCTCCCCAGTGGGGCCTTCTCCACCCCGTTCTCCCGGGATGAGTAGGAGTGGACGCTGTGCGGGGAAGAGGGGTCCTGGGGGGGAGGGAAATCAGCAGGCAGCAGAGCAGGCAGGAGCACGGGGACGTCTCGGGCCACGGTGAGCTGGTGGCTCGAGGGAGGGTGAGGGTGGGAGCCCGGTTCCAGGGGCTCATCACTGCCATCAGCGAGGGCCAGGGAGCATGACTCGGGGTCCCACCGCCACCTCCCCATGCTGCCCACCTCCACCTGTAACAGCCTGTTAGCCCCCCGCTCGGGCAGAGGGACAGTCAGCGCACGCCGACCCCAGCCCCCAGCACACTGACCTCATCCACCACCAAGTTGTCTTCACTTTTGTCCGCATCGCTGCCCTGAAACGCAGAGGACAGCTGGAGCCAAAGGGGCTGAGGCCACCCTTGCTCCCGCCTGAGAAGTGCCGGAGGTGCAAGCAGCTCCGCTCACCGCCCCGCAAGAGGGTACAGGGATGCCCCAAGCCCCCCAGCCACCTTCCCCGTGCTCACATAGTCTGTAACAAAGTCCTTCTCTTCCACCTTCCTCTTCTTGCTGCTGCTCAGGTACTCGGAGATGGCTCGTGCCCGCTCCCCGTTGGGCAGCGCCAGGGAGCTCTGGGGTGGGGGGATGCAGCGTTAGGGGCTGCGAGCCGCTGCGCCCAGCTCCCAGGACAGGCAGCACCAACACAGGGCTGCGGCCGGCTCCTGGGGCATGGAGGGCCCCAGCGTAGCCCCCCGTGCTGCCAGCTCGGGCTTCGGCTCCTGCCAAAGGAGCGAGGAGGGGGACGCTGCTTGGGGGGACGGCATGGTTTGCCCACATGACATGGGGAAGGGGTCCCCACGGGGAGAGCGCCCACCCGCTCTCACCCGCATGGCTGTGCTGGCAGCGGGGCCTCAGCCGGGGAGCAGGACCCGAGGACCTGTCCCCCATGCAGCTGCCCGCTCCCGGGGTCCGGCCGGAGCCTGCGCAGCCAGAGGGAAACGGTGCAAGAGAAGGAAAAGGCACTTACGGGGCCGGGGTCTCGCTCTGTCGCCGTGGCAACGCGGAGCAGCAGGAGAAGGAGGGAAGGAGGGACACGCTGTGCCACTGCTGAGAGCCCCCCGGGAAAGCCGCCCACTCCTCCCGCAGGTGCCAGGGCACTCATGGCAGGGCCGAGCCAGCGCCACAGCAGCAGGGTGGTCCCGGGCCCCCACAGGGGTGACACCTCCCCAGCCCACCCCACTGCCCTCCCAGGAGGTGCTGCTCGGTGGGGGACGTTCCCCACCCAAACCCCTCCCAGCCGGGAAGCCACCCGCTCCGCCAGCCTGGTCGGGAGCCCTGAGGCACCGACAAGCTGCCCCCCACCCAGCCCTGGCCCCCATCCCAGGGCAGTGCCCAAGCGGGAAGGGCACGGGAAGCAGAGGCAGCCCCGGGGCCCAGCACCACCCCGTTCCCAGGCTTGCCTGCTGCCAGGAGGGTCACGCCAGACCCACCCTGGCTCCTGTCCCCCCACGCTCACCCCTGGGCTCCATGTCGTGGACTCCTCGGTCGTCCTTGGCGAGGAGCTGGGCCTGGGCTCCCAGTGCCCCCGAGAGCGCCAGCAGCCCCGAGGCGCTGCCGATGCCTGCGAGGCCAGTGGGCTGCATCCCGGAGGGGTGCGGGGTCAGCGGGATGGGGGGAGCATGGTGCGAGAGGTGCTGGGTCTGGAGCTGGTGCTGGAGAGGAGCAGGAGAGAGCAGAGCCGAAGGGCTGTGTCAGGACAGGCACCAGGCAGGGAGGGGGAAGAGGCTGCTCCTCCCCACCGGCAGCCCTGGGTCAGCCAGGGGATGGGGCGTGGGGGCAGGAGGGGCAGGGCACGCTCCCAAGGTGCCCCCATCCAAGCTGCGGGGGCCACCATGTCCCTCCCACTGCCTCTTCCCACCCTGTGACAGGAGCTACTGGGACAGATTGGGGATCCTACGCGTATCCATACGGATGGGGGACCCTAACCATATCCATACCACCATACCACTGCAGTCTTTAGGGAATAACTGAGGTGTGGGGATGATGGCGACCTCCCCCTCCACCCAGACCACAGGGCATCAGGACACAGCGACACACACCAGCCATCACCCCCCCACCCTGCTTTGACATGGCTGCAGCAGCATCTCCTCCACCCCGAGTACTGCTGGCAGCCGCCCGAACCAGCCTGGCTTGCCCCCCTCCGCCCCTTCCCAACTCAGCCACAGGTGGGAGAAGGCAATGGGGGCAGGGGGCTGCAGCCGACCCCCGCGTGCTCGGGGCAGGACGAGTCTCCAGCCCAGGGAGGCACCGTTGCCTGCGGGAGCCCAGCACCCCCAGCCGGGGGGCGGCGGGAAGGGGTGGGCAGAGGGTTGACGTACCCCGATTGCCGCGTTCAGGTCGGTCATAGTCACCTGCTTCGCACGCTCCACAGCCTGGACCACCTGCTGCTGGTGCTGCAGGGAGAGAAGAGCGTGTCAGCACCGGGCAATGCCCCCGCCGACTCCTGTGGCGAGCAGGGCTGCGGCAGCCTCATTTCTTCAGGGGATGGGGCAAAGCCAGCCCCCCCTGCCTGGCCCAAAGCGCAGGGCCTGGGTCCCCAAGCAGGAATGCTCCCTGTGCCCCAAAGGAGCTCTGCGTGGCCGGTCAGGGCCCGAGGGCTCACCCACCTCCTGAGACAGGAACGGGATGAGCTGGGCGCAGATCACGTTGAGCCGCTTTGCGATCTCCGTCTGGCAGCAAAAGAAAGGCAGTGCCCATCAGGGCAAGGGGCAGAGCTGCCCCCACGCCACAGGAGACCCCTCCTGCCAAGGGTACTCCCCAGGCAGGCAGACACCCCCTCCCCATCACCACCCAGCAGCCACAGGGGGCTGGTGCTTGGCCCCAAGAGCTGCTGCTCAGCACCAAGGAGCAGAAACACCCCATGGGAGGACCAGGAAAGCTCTCCTTCCTAACGCCCCCCCTCCAAAAACATGAGCTCAGCATCCTCCACCCCCACCCCGAGAGACCTGGGATGGCTTCTGCCTCCTCCCCGCCAGGGACACGGAGCCTCATGGCCCATGCCACCAAGGGCTACCCCCCAGCAAGCCCCCAGCCCCACGGGTCAGGGCCCCGGCCCCAGCAGGCTACCCTCTGCACAGCCTCCTGCCGGCACCACAACCGCTAATTGCCGCTCTCCGGGCCTGCAGGAAGCCCTGGAGAGGTGCTCTCCTTACAGCTGCTGTTTTTCTGCAACACTTGAGTGCCACAGGCAATCAGGAGCACCGAGCGCGGGAGCAGCGTGGGGAGGGAGAGTGGCAGCATGCCGTGCCATGCTGTGCTCCCATCGCACCCCACAGCCAGGGCATGGCCCCTGCCAGCCCCACACTGCATGTCCTGGGCTGGGGGGCGAGCACAGACATTAAGCTGTCCCAGGTCCCACAGACACATCCGTGGGGAGAACCCTCAGGAGCTGCAGGGTCAGGCCCCTGCCCCAAGCACCAGTGGGTGACAGAGGGAGAGCAGACACGGCTTGAGACAACAGCAGAGACGCCCACACTGCTCCTCATCCCCAGAGCCGGGGATCCCACCCCACCTCAGCAGTGGAGAGGGGGCAGAGATCAGCAGCTGTCCCTAAACCCAGGCATCCTCCACTCCTGGACAGGCAGGGGATGCCCCGGGCATGGGGCTCCAGGTAAGGTGCTGTCCCAAGCTCCAGGGAGCTCCCTGCCCACACCGGTGGGGAGGATGAAAGCATTATGGAGCCAGCACAGAGCTGAACCCAGAGCCTCTTGTCAGCCCCAGGAGAAGACCAGAGGCTGAAGGGCCCCAACAGCCAAGGACGGAGCTGACCCCTGGATCTCCCCGCCAGGACCTCGGGCACTTCTCCTGTGCCCGGCTGGCACAGGTGCCACAGTGCCAGGGCAAGGGGCCGCAGCGCTGCCCAGCCGGTGTGGGGACACAGACCCAGGGACACTCCGTGCCGCCCTCCCGAGCAGCCACCGACCCGTTTTTGCCAGACCCACAGAGAGCAGAAACAATCTGGCACCCGCCCTCGCTTCCCCTTCCGAGGGAGGAAAAAAAAAAAAGAGAAAGAAAAGAAAGAAGCGGGGGGAGCAAGGAGATTTGGCAGCCGGCAGTTCTGGGAAGGATTTAGCTGTCTCCCGGGGCCGGCAGTGATGGATTCTCTTCCCTAATGCACTGATGGGCAGCAGCTCCTTGGGGAGAGCTGCCTCCAATTCACTCGCACTCGTTAATGTGCAATTTACTGGCACTTTAACGCTCTCAGCATGAAAAATGATCGTGCTGTTTGCAGCCCCCCCAGCCACCAGCACCGTCACCTCCCCTCTGGCTCGCGGTGAGCAAGTCCAAGGCCAGGCAGATTCGGGGAGGTGGTTTTATAAAAAGCTACAGGCCCCTTCCATGCCAAAAACAAAACAACAATAAAAAATTAACGTCTCCTGCTCGTTCCTGTCTTGAGCCTCCCCTGCCGAGCCTGTGGCTGCCTGGAGAGCTGCACCACCACAGCCAACCCCCCAGCCCCATCTCCCTCCAAACAAACCCAGGGCAAAACCGCCCCGTGCCTCGGCCCTTGCCAGGGGCAGCGCTGCGGGAGCCGGGCGCCCAGGGAGCCTCTGGGGGATGCCGGGTGGGCGCAGCGGGGATGGAGGCAGCACCACACCAAGGCGCTACCCTGCCTTCGCCAGCAGCGATGGGACAAGCGCTTCCTTGGGGGTCCTGGGGCAGCTGAGAGTGCTCAGGACCTCTGCCCGTGCCCATGCGCAGCACCGGATTTGGGGGAATTGGAGGAGAGACGGCGACCCGATCTCCCCGCAGTGGCGATAACCCGCGGCTCCCGCACAGGCGGTTCCCATTTTTCACACAATGGCCGCTGGCTGTCAGAGCAGACTTACGGGCCCTTGTTAAAAGTGCAGACAGCTTGCTGGCAGGCGGCCAGCAGCACCTGGGACCGGCAGAAAACACAAGCCTGCGAGGGCCAGGGGAGAACCGGCAGCCAGATGAGAGGAGGATGCAGCCCTCCAGGGAGGGGGCACCGGGCCGGGCGGACCCTCGGCATCGCCCCTCGCAAGGGCGGCTTCACACCTCCTTGTCGGCTGGCTTTGCATGGCAGGGATAGCAGCACAGGGCAGGGCACACCGCAGGAAATGACGAGAGCGGCAGAAACACCCACCCGGCGGGCGCAAAGCTGGCAAGAGTGGCCGTCAACCTGCCCTGTGCCAGGGGCCGGCACCCCCGCACCACCCGCCCAAGCCGGCTCTCGCGCAACAGTTGGTGGAGGCGGTGGCAGGGCACAGGGCGGGAAGGAAGGAGGCCGTGGCTGCAGCGGGCCTTGCCAGGCTCCTCCACAGCCTCTTTAAAAATAGATGAGAAGAAACCTTCTGTCTCAGAGCAGCTGGTGACCTGGAGTGCGGCGCAGCGGGAGGAAAGGACGGATGGGGAGGCAGCGAGGGGGGATGTGCAGCCCGGAGCCCTCGGGGAGCCCACCCTCCACCCACGCCCCAGCCCCCTCCTCCCCACCTCAGGATGCTCCTCAGCCCCGGCCCCCAGGTGAGCTGTCCCCGGGGCCCACTGGCACTGCACAGTTGCAAAGACAGCAAGCCAGAGCTCGTCACCCTGCCATGACGCTGCAGCACCCCTTGCCCTGTGGGAGCCGGTCTCCAAGCAGCCGCTCACACCCGGCACGAGCAGCCGTGCAAGCACAAGTCCTCCACTGCCGCTCTCTCCCCACTGCAACAAGCGCATCACAACCCAGCCGGGAACACGCTCCCTGAACCCAGCGAGCAAATGGCAGCTCACACTGGAGCACACATGCATGTGCAGAGAGCTGAGGAGACAGGCCAAGGCTGGGATGCAGAGCGGGGCAGAGCTCCCAAAGCACAGAGAAGGGAACGTGTCCCCCACAAGCACAGCCTTCCCTGGGCTATGGCAGGGAGTGACCTCCCACACTTCCCATGGGAAGGGACAACCCTGAAGGGCCCGGATGGCGAGGCAGGGACAGGGGACCAGGGACAGGGGAGCCGGGACAACGCTCCCGTCCCACCCAGACTCACCTGTTTGTGCATCTCGATGTTCAGGCCGTAAGACATCTCGTAGTACTGCAAGGGAGAGAAGGCAGCATCAGCATGGCTGGGGAGCCCAGGGGTACTCGCAATCAGAAAGTCCTCTCCGGCGCTGGTGTGCGGGGTGAGCCTGGCCACAAACGCCTGTGCTGTGGCCAGGTCAGGAGAACACGGTCCCCAGCTCCTCGCCTGGGAGCAGAGGTCTCTCCGGCACACGGCCGCAGCCTGCAGAATGGACACGATTCTCCCAGGGCTCCCGCTTGCTGCCCATGGGAGAGGAGACAACCTGGACAGGAGCAGCTTTGCCACCACCCCACCACCACAAGCTGCAGCAGCAAGCCCTGCTCAAACACCATGGCTCGTTTCAGGGGAAAAACGGACAATAACAGCCACAGGAACCAGATCTCAGGGCCTGGCCACAGAACCCAAATGCAAGGGAAAGCCAAAGCACCCCAGGGCTGTGTGTCTTTTGTTGGTTCAGAAGAGACACCCCTCACCACCCTCCTCCTTTCAGGTGGAGCTCACTAACCATGACATAATGACGCTGGATTTCTGTTTTTTCTGTTGCCAGCTTTTCACATTCTAACTTCAAGCTGTAAAAATAAAGAGAAGAAAGAGAGAAGGAGGAAGAGAGAGAGAGAGACCCCCTGTTCCCCCCACAGACAAGATCTCCCGGGCTGGACAGAGCACAAGCCCTCCCAGCGCACCACGTGCGTCAGCTTCCTGCTCTCAGATTCAATCCCATCTCCCAGCACAAGCCAAGAAAACCACCTGAAAGAGGGTGGGAAGGGGCTGATAGAGAGATGGACAGCAAAGGGATCCAGGCATCAGGGAGCAATCTGCACAGAGTTTTAACCCCCTCCTCAGCATCTGCTTCCCAAATGGAGCGAGCTGCAAAGCCGAGCTGCATTTCAAACCTTGCTCTGCCCAGCACCGTGCAGGGAAGGGGAGGTGATCCTGGCCAGCAGCAGGGGGGATCAGAGGGACTCCAGGTCTGCTAAGTGACGGCTCCAGCTCAGCCCAGAAGCCAGGCCCTGGAAGCCAGCACCCTCATCCTGGGGCTTTTGGCAGGAGGAGGGCGAGTTTTCCCCTCCAACAGTGCCGTTTCAGGCTCCCAAGGTGGTGTTTGGCACAGCCATCTCCAGATGGACCAGTGCCTGCAGCAGCATGGGACGGCACTTCACACCAGCCTGCACTGATGCCCAGTGCCGAGGGGGAGCCCACCACTCGCCAGCGCCAGTTAAGTGCCCAGTGCCTTGCTGGCACGCGAGTTCTGGCAGCTTCTCACCTGTGGTATTGGTTCTGCAGGAACTGGAATTCCTCCTTGATGCGGTCCAAGGTCTCTGGGTAAGTCAGCTTGAGGGACTGGGGGGTGCTGGGGATGGCGCTGGCAGCGACAGCGGCTCCTGAGGCAGCAGAGGGTGCCTGGAGATGGGCCTAGGCAGAGGAGGGGACCCCCGGGTCACTGCCACTGGCCCAGCGAGCCCCACGAGTCCCCCGGGGGTTTCCTGCGCCCAGGGAAGAGGCTACGAGCACGTCTGGGAGAGTGGCAAAGGAGAAGGAGGCAGAAGGAGTTATTGCAGAGGAAACTGGTCACAGCCAGGCACCAAGGGCAATCGTTCTCCACCTTTTCAGCATCAGTTCAGCCACTCAGCCAGAAGAAAAGGATTAACAACCACGGGTGGCACAGAGCGTGCAGCCTGCGCAGGCAGAATATGCAACCCCCCCAGCCCTCCGGCCCAGCCCCGGCAGCAGGGGTCTGTCCTCGCCCGCGTGCCACGCGGCAGAGCTTCCCGCCCGCTCGCCACCGGTCCCACGGTCACACCCTGACTGCGCTCCAGCTTCCAGTGTGTCTTAAACCCCAAATCCCTGCAGCTCTGGGGCTCAGCATCGGTTTGGGGAGAGCCTCAACAGCACTCCTGAGCGCGTTACATGCCATCAGCACAACTTTCCAGGCCAAGGCTGAAACCGCCCCCCGCCGCGGGGCGAGGCAGGCAGAGAGCTCGGTTTGGGGGTGCAGGCCCTGCCATGGGCCAGGCCAGCACGGATGCCACAGCACCACGTGCTTGCCCGTGGCCCACAGGGGACGAGGCCGAGCCATGGGCTCACCGGGGGCCGGTTCTGCGGGAACATCTTTGGCACCGGACAGGCCCGGGATCCCTCTCGCCGCTCCAGGCCCTGATGCAGGCTCAGGACGGGGGCCTGGGGACACTTCCCAGCTCCGGATAAGGCCCTGGGAGAGAGACAGGCAGTCACGGCCCCGGCCGGGGCGTGGGGCCCCGCGGGAGCCACAGCGGAGAAAGGCAGAGCCCCGGGGCACCGGCCCCGCCCGCAGCTCCCCCGCGGCCGCCGAGACCCGGCAGCCCCGCACCGCGCGCCCCGGCCCAGCCGCTCCCCATCCCCGCGGGGACCGGGGGGCCCCCGGTCTCCTTCCGGGCACTGAGGGACCCGCCTGCCGCAGGACCCCCGCCAGCTGCCCGCCCCCAGCGCGGGCTCCACCGCCCCCGGCCCCGCCGCTGGCACGGCCCGGGCCCGCACCCCCCGCGCCGCGCAGACAATGGCCCCGCCGCCGCCCGCAGCAGGTACGGCCGCGGGGAGGGACCGGCCTCGCCGCCGCCCCAGCCCCGACCGGGGCCGGACCCCGCCCGGCGGGAGTCCCGGAGCGGGCCGGGACCGGCGCGGCGGAGACCGAACCGAACCGGACCGGCGCGGCGCGGGACGGGACGGGACGGGACTCACCGCGCTGCTGGCCCTGGCCCTGGCCCCGGCCCCGGCCCCGGGCGCGCGCCCCTGCGGCGGGGCGGGCCGAGCCGAGCCGAGCCGAGCCGAGCCGAGCCGAGCCGCACCGGGCCGGCGCCCCCTCCCGCCCCGCCCCGCCCCGCCCCGCCCGGCCGGGCCCGGCGCCCCCGCCCCGCCCGCCGCGGCAGCCGCTCTGCGGAGCGCGATCAATGAACGAGCGCCAGCGCCAGCTCCACGTGGGGCCTGGCCCGTGCGGGCGAGCGCCCCGGCCGCCAGCCAATGGGAGCGCCGCGGGAGCGGCCCGCCCCCACGTGGGGCGCGTGGACCTGCCTTCCCATTGGCCAGCCGGCCCGGCCGCCGCGGAAGGTGTCAATCTGGGGAGGCCGAGCAGCCGAAGGAGAGGCGGCGCGGGCGGGCAGCGGGGATTAACCCGTGCAGTGCCGGGCGGGGCGGGGGGGGGGCACCGGGCGGGCGGCCACGGCGGGGGCTGCCCCCAGGCCGTCCCGGCCCCGCTGCCGGCGCGCGGGACTCCTGGGCGGCGGGGCACGGCCCCTTCCCAGCCCCGCGGCGGGCCCCCCCCCCCGGCACCGCAGCTTCGCCCCCAAAACCGCGAGGTTTGCACCGAAGACCCCGCGCCACCCGCCCTGCCAGCACCCCTTCCCGGGCAGGCAGCCCCCCGGGTTTTGGGCTTTTTTCCAATGAAAGCTAAACACAAGAAGTCGTTGCCCCCCCCCCCTTTTTCTTTTAATCAAGAAAATAAAAGAAACGAAACCCGAAATCCTCCTCTGGGGCCGCAGGTCTCGGCTCACGGAGAATTCCCTGCGCCATGTGATGGTGGGGAGCGGCAGCACCCCTCTGCCCCGACAGCTCAGGGTGCTGGCCTGGGAAGGGCTTCTGGGCCTGGCCCTCTCCCGCAGCCCCGAGAGCCCCGCTCCCTGTGAGGGACCCCCACACATCCTCCCCGCCCGCCAGCAAAGGGGTCTGGCATCTGCCCGGCCCAGATGTGGGTCTGCCAGCACCCCGGCCCCCAGCTCCCTGCCAGCGCCCATCCTGCCAGACAGCTTTCCCAGCGCTGGCAGCCCTGCGGGATGCTGCTCGGGGAGGCATTGGGAAAATTCTCGCCCTTGGGAAAACTCGAGCATGGGCAGATACTTGAGCTGGGGAAAGGGACCCCCACGTTGCCAGCCCACTCGCCCTACACCAGCCCCAGTGCCTCCACCCTCCTCCCCAGAGCCCCCATGTTTCTGGCCAGCGGGCCGGGGTCCATACAACCCACTGGGTTTTTCTTGCGGGTTTTCTGGTGGTTTTCTCCTTTCAGGGAGATCGTTTGTTGTTCGACATTTTCTGCTGCCTGCAGGTCAATCCGGGCTTACACAGAGCAGGAAATAAAACATTTGAAGAGCAGCAGCTGCGAGGGGTCAGCCTCTCCTGTTTAACCTTAATCCAGGACCAGGACCAGCCCCTTTCCTCCCCACCACAGCTCCGTCCTCTTGGTCCCATCACCGCTCAGGAAGGCAGCGACGCCATCAGCCCATGGGACAGACCCATCCTCACACGAGAGTGCACAGACACAAGCTTTCCAGGATGATCAAAGTGACTCCTCTGAGCAGAAAGCAAAGCAAACCCAGACACTTCCCCAGCCCCTTTTCCTTTGCCCAGACTGTGTTTGTCCAGAGAGCCATCAGCTCTGGACATCCAGAAGGGAAACTCCCTCCTGCAGAGTTAAAATTTGCTGTTAAATGCACTGCTTAAATTACCGGAGTGTGGCATCTGCACAGCCTTCCTGCACCCAAGGGTGACCGTGTTTAAGGGCCCACATCTGCAGATTGCCTAGAGCGGGAACAGCACAAGGCTCTGCATTTACAACAGGAGAGGAAAAATCCAACAGAAAGCGAATTATCCCAAAACGTATGCACAGAGACACAGCCGCACACATAAACACACACATGCACAAGTCAGGAAACAAACGGGGTGATGGGGAGGAAAAGCAACAACCAAAATGTCCAAGTTTGATCTGATTTTCATGTTTGGTTTATTTTGCAGCCATTTTGCATCTCCGGGACACCCCTGTGATCCCAGACTCCCTCCGGCTGAGATGGGGCCGGGGAGGTGGGTTTGCACTCGCCTTTGCTGCTGCTCCCTATCACCATCGCAGCAGAGCACGCGGCTGCCCATGCCGGTTCCTAACGCGCTGCAGGGCAGCGCTGGCGGGGTACGCAGGGGGGAACGAGAGCCTGTCCTCGGGGATGACAACTCGCCTCCAGGCCCTGGTAGAAAAGAACAATAATAATAACCTCAACAAAACCACTGAAATAGAGCATGACTGCGCAAAGGCCACCCTGCACGTGCCCGGAGGGCTCAGGAGTCCCGGCAGCGATGGGCTACGCTGTGCCCTCAGGCTGTGAGCAGGGTTTCCCAGCCATGAGCCAGGTCCTGCTGGTTTTATAGGGCCAGGGATCCCCCCCCCCAGGCCCCCCCCATGGGAAGCCCAGCCCGTTTTGCCCCATCTGTCCCCCAGCAGTCCCAGCATTTTCTGAGAGCAGCTGCGGTCTCAGATGGGAGATCTCCCATTACTCCAGCTCCGTCAAGGGGAGCCAGGGAGGGAGGCCCCCCTCCCCCGGAGCTGGAAAGGGCTGGGGATGCCCCCACCCTCACTGCACCCACTCTTGGCCCCACACCAACGACCTGTGGGGTTAGTACTCTGTGGAGGGAGGGGGGCTGGGGCTGGGGAGGGAGAAGGCAGAGGAGCGGTCTCCCAGCCCTTATTATATTTTAAAATGTAATAACAGCACGGTGTCTATTTTCGTAGACGGAACAGATCATTTCTGGAAGAGGGCCATGAATCTCAAAGGGAGGGGAAATAATTTGGCCAAGGTCATGTTAAGGCAGCAAGAGTGTAAAAGGGAAAAATATTAAAATAACAAAAAAAAAGCAGTTGAGAGCTGGACTGACATGCCATCTTAGGGGCAGCTCTAAGCCCCCTCCCCAGCCTGGGAACCCCGTCCCCTCTGCCCTGCTGCTTCCCAACGTCAGCCCATGGGGCTGAGATGGGCGCGAGGGGCTGGCTGGGTGAGAGAGGCCAAAGGAGCAGAAGAGAACAGAGAACCCCAACGAGTGGCCCCCGGCAGGACCCTGGTGTCCTCTCTCTCAGGGGCCCCTTCTTGCAGCCCCCTCAAGTCTCTCTCCCCTGGCTGCAGCAGACCCCGCATGCTGTGCCACGCTTGGGGAGCCCTCAGGCATGCCAGGGCGTGGGACCGGGAACAGGCTCATGCCCCTGCATGCCGGGGGGGACAGCGTGCTCAAGGCAGCGCTGGGCTGTCACAGGTAGAACTGGGCTCCCCCCAGGCTGCACCGTTCCCCAACGCGAGGGCACGATGGCGGCAGAGCTGGGCAAACGCCATTGCAGCACTGATGAGGAAGGCAACGAAGCGGCTGGCAGATCCCCCTGCCCTGCTGCTGCAGTCTCTCTTGTCCTTGCCCGCTCCCAACCGGGCAGCAGCAGCCCCTCTATCCCATCCCAGGCCCGGGTGCCGGGGCTCTGACAGCACCATCCATCACTGCTGGCTGCCCGTGCCGTCCATCCCGGGCGGAGGCAGAGCAGGCAGGGGAGAGGCGCAGGCTTGGCAGGGCCAGACCTGCTTGCCCCGTGTGGGCCATTTCCTGTCCAGCAGCCAGCTCTCACGCAACAGCTCCAGGAGGCAGAGACATGCTGGCAGCAGGGTGATCCCTGCCATAACAGAGAGGGACCTGCAGCCCCCGGTGGCCTCACAGTGCAGCTCTGGTTTGGTGGGAACCTCACGGTAGGAGCGAGAAAGGAAAGGGCCCCAGGAATACCCACCTCATCCGCGGTCGCGTGGGTCAGGCCTTCCCCTGAGCAAGAGCCAGGGCCGGTGGGGAAAGGCCAGCCATCCTGCGGCAGGTTTGGCGCTCAGCAGCCCCGTGCCTGGCAGCACCGCGTCTCCGCACGGCTCCTGGCAAGCGGTGGAAAACAAACTGCTGCTCGTACCCTCTGGCTGCTTCTCCAGGCTTGGCTGCCAGCTCCTCCATGCCAGAGCGGCTCTAGCAGGGCCGGGGTTACGTGGCGGGGAAGGCTCCCGGGGGTGCCTGCTGCCCCAGCCGCTCTCTCTGCTGAGGGGCATCCCCAGCCAGCTCCAACCCCTGTGCCAGAGCCAAAAGCAGGATGACCCTGCACACTCCAGCAGGAGGGGGCACTGGCTTGGGACAGGCTCTTGCCTGGCTGCTCTAATGAGAGAGGCATCATTTGCCAAGGTCCCAAGGCCTTCCTCTCCTCGTTTCCTCCTTTTGCTATTTAATTTATTCTCTAGCCCCCTCCTTCCCCTCCTCAGTGAGATCAAAGGAGTCTGTGGCACCGGGCACGTTTCATAGGAATCGTCGATTAAAGGGTGTGGGGGGAGGCGGCACTGATGGCATCGGAGGAGAGAGGAGGAGGAGGAGGAGGAGGAGGAGAAGAAGGAGAAGGAGAAGGAGAAGGAGGAGAGGCTGGAGGGAGCGCCCGGGCTCCGCGCAAGGTCCCGGCAGAACCCGCGCCAGCGGAGCGCCCGGGAGAGGAGCCGGCTCCGCGGGCACCGGTGGCTCCGGGGGCCCCGGCCGGAGCTGCGGAAGGGCCGCGGCTGCCGGGGCGGCCCCGCGCGTCCCGGCCCCGCTCCAGCGGCGCCGCGGCTCCGCCGGGCTCCTGCTGCCCTCTGCCGCCGGCCGCCGCGCCCCGGCGCCGAGCACGGCTGCGGCACCCAGCGCCCGCCCGGCCGGGGCCGCCGCGCCCGGCGTGGCCGCCGCCTCCGCTCCGCGGGGCCCCGTCTGGCAGCTCTGAGCCACGCGTGGGGCACTGGCGAGGGCTGAGGCCGGGGGCACGGGCCGCGCGGGGAGCCCAGCCCGGGCACCAGCCCCTTGCTCGCACGCGCCCGAGGGTCGCGCTAGGCAGCGCGGCCCCCTCCAGGGGCCGGGGCCTGGGGGTCCTGGCCCCGACACCCCAGCTTTGCTCTCGCCACGCTGAGAGGAAGCGGCCCATGCGACGTGGCAGCCTCTCCCTGAGCCGCTTCCTCACGGGCTGCGCTCGGGCAGGGAGCTGCAAACATCCCCACCCGAAGGTACAACCTGCTCCACCCGTGGGCATCGGTCCCCCTCCCCGCACGTCCCTGAGCAGGGGCCACCTCGCACCCCCCAGCCGCAGGCTCATCTGGTGGCAGCCTCCTCCCGTGGCTGCCGGCCAGGGAAGGGGATGTTTAGGGGATGAGTAACATCCTTCCTGGCAAGGCCTCTGCCCGCTCCTGGAAGCGTGCTGCGGGCACTGGGAAGCTCAGCCCCTTCGCCTGCCTCTTGCCCCAATCAGCTGGGGAAAGAAGCCAAGAGCAGGAAGAAACCTGGGGATGGGGCCAGGGCAAACGAACCCAGATGAAGCCCGTTGAATCGGCAGGAGGAGTCCCAGGTGCCAGGGAGAGAGGAGGGAGGATGCTGCGTGGCAAGGCAGGAGGCAGCCAGGAGGCACAGGTTGGGGGAGGCAGCCCAGGGCCCCCTCCGGAGCAGGGCTGGAAGCCAGAGCCTGGCTGAGCACTGCCAGAAGCAGCTTATTTTGGAAAGGAGGCATCTTGGCTGAGCGCTTGGTGCGTGGAGCTGCTGACGCTGGGGAACAGGACGGCTCTCAGAGAGCAGGTCCCAGCCATGCCTTGCAGGCCAATGCTGCTTGGCTTCAGCCTGCAGCTGAATCTGCCCCAGCACAACCAGGACTGGATCCCTAACTCCTGAGTCACCCACTGCAAAGGGGTTTGGACACCCCAGTCACAAGCCGGCACAATGCCCTGGGCCACAACTCACCTGAATGCGTGAGGAGCTGCCTGGGATCCACCAAGGAGGATGCACAGAGCTCTTGCCAGCCCTGACCCACAGGGCTTGGTACAACCTCAAGCCTTGAATGAGGAAAGCGAGGCACACAAGCTGGTGGGAGGCACCTTACCCCACCACTAGACCCTGCTTCCCCACCCTCAGCTCCCAAGAGCAGTACCAGCCCTGCTCTGCCAGCAGCGCAGTGAGCCCAGCCCAGACCCTCCCGGTGCTCGGACCAGGGGACTCAAGGCAGACCCTTCGCAGACAGCGGGGTCCGGCCCAGAGCTGGAGCAGCACTGGCAGCACGCCACAGCGTTCAGACATGACCAGGGCTAGCGAAGGTGGGAGAGGTTGCAGACTTCGCAGCAGAAACTGGACCTGCTTCGCCTTCCCCAGTGCCCTGCTGGCATCCATGGGGCCAAGGAGCCGGCACACAGGCAGCTCCCTGCCAGCATCCCCTGTCCTTCCAGACAGGGGCTGGAGAGCCCACACGGGGCAGGGGCTGGCTGCAGCTCACAGCCACTCGCTGTGTCCAGGCACGGCTTGGGAGCTCCCTCCAACTGCAGGTTACTCATGGCTTGGCATGCCATGAATTTGGTCGGGTCTCAGCCCCTTTCCCGCACCGGGGCACGGCTGTGAAGAGGCAGGCAGCCTTGTCCGCCTGGGGAAGGAGCAGCTGAGCTCCCCGCTGCACACCAGGCTGCCCTGCCCTTTGGAGCTGCACACTGCAGCATTGTGGCCCAGCTGGTTTTTCCAGAGATGCATCCAAGGGGCGAAATCAGATCTCAAGGGAAGGGAGCAGGCACGTTCCTGGCTGCACAGAGGAGCTGTCGAGGCAATGCCAGGAACTGGGGCAGCTGCTGGGCACCGCAGCCCAGCCAGAGGAAAACTGAGCAGACAAGTGCTCGAACCTGGGCTGTGCCTCGCTGCCCCCCAACTCCAGGAGCTGCTGCTCCTTTACACACCTTTGTGTGCAAACCCTGCAGCAGAGACACCCTGCCCTGGCACTTCCCACCAGCTTTGTTTTACACCACCGGATATTAAAAAACCAGCCCAGAGGGCTGGGACAGGGGGAAGGACCCTGCTGGGGGACCAGGGAAGGGCTTGCGGGAGGAAAACTCTCAAAGGAAAACAGAAAAGCAGCATGTAGTGAGGGAGTTCCCTCCACACAGGGAAGGTATTTTTGGTCAGGGCTTGTCTAGACTGGAGTAACCCACACTGCGTAAGCACATCACCACCACGCAGCAAGCCCAGGGCGTGCAGGGTGCCTGCTGTTCTCAGCCAGGACAGACCGGGCTGCGCTGACCGAGGGCAGAAAAGATGCTCTGGAGGCAGAGCCGACCCCAGGACTGGCCCTCCCATGCCCCGAGGGACTGGGGTGACCCCGGGTGCTCCTGGGCCCTGTCCCCCAGGCCTTGGTACCCTGCAGAGCCCGGGATGTGCCCAGGTGGAGGAAGTTTACAGTGCCTGGGACTCTGGGGGCCCAGCCAGGGTTCCCTGTGCCACATCGGCAGCTCTGCCGACCTCCGGCAAGCTGTGGGCAGGGCCCAAGTGGCCCCAAGCACCGAGGGCAGAGCTGGGATGCCCCACCTGGACCCAAACCCCAGAACTGGGCAGGACTGTTGCTGACACCGTGGAGCAGACACGGCCCCGACTGACCCTTGAGCCTGGTCCTCCCAGTGCCCCCCCATCGCTCCCCAGCAGGGTGGAAGGCCCCGTGCCCCCCCAGCTCCCCAGCCTGGGGCCGCTGCCTGTCCCTACCACAGCCCTTCCCGCAGCAGGAGGGACATGGGCCGGCTGTGCCAAGGCTCCCTCACCGCCCTGCCGTCCCTCGGCTCCGGCTGCTGGAGCAGCCAAGGGAGCTGCAGGCACAAAACGTCACTTTTTCCAAGAGCTTCTCCCCGCCTTCCCTTCCCCCTTGCAGAGGCCGGCTGCGGTGCCGGGGAGCATGGGAGGCTCCCGGGGTCAGGGCGAAGGCAGGACCAGGACAGGACCCAGCCAGGACCCTGCGCTGGCCATGGCTCTTCTTGTCTCTCGAAGGTGGTACTTCACAGGCAGTGCAGGCGAGGAGCGCCTGGCCAGCCCCATCTCTGCCGGGGCTTCCTCCCATGGGAGGATGCTGCTCCCATCGGCCCCTCGCTGTCCCATCGGCCCTGGTCGAGCCCAGCTTTCCTGGCACAACTGGGAGAGGGACTCAACAGCCCTGACAGCCTCCCCCCAGCAAGCCTCCCTGCTAGCAAGGGGCTTCAGACCCCTTTCCCTTGGAAAAGGAAACCCTAAATGCTTAAGCCAATCCACTCCAAGGCCAGGAGCATCCATGGAGTAAGAGAACAGGCCTGACACAGACATTTTTTAAGGATGATCTAATTTAAAAAACACATTTTTATAAAAACATCATAATGAAAATGCATGTAGTTTAAAAAGAGGCCCACAGTGCTCCAGTGCTGGAGGCAGCTGTGCATTGGCAATAGGACTGCTCCATGGCCCGTTCCCCACCTTCCCAGGGCGTTCGGAGCCCTGTATCCAGCTCCACATCCCCATTTATTTTCCTTTACCACAGAAAGCTTCTCCCCCTACCCCCACCCCCCCACACCCCCTAAAGCATCAGTTGAAGCTGCAGGAGAGACAAAGGCTCGAGCATCCCCCTCGCCCCAAGCCAGGCACGAAGCAGGCAGGGTGCAAGAAGCCCTCGCTTCCAGCACTGCAGCATCAGGCACCGCTGGAGAAAAGCCTGCCCATGCAGCCTTCGCTCACACCAGCTGCTGGCAGCCAGGACTGCTTTTAAATGTAATCAGGGAACAGAAAAGAGCTCTGGATTGCTTTAATCCTTTCCAAAAAAGTATTGCTAGCCCAGCAGCTGTCCTCCTCCCCCTGTGCTTGTGAGGATTTGTACTCATAAGGCTGGATAATTTGACAGGGATAACACACACTCAGCACAGGCCACCCCGGACTTCCCAACGAGTTTGTTCTTTGCTCGGTGTGGTTTGCCAGCCCAGTAAATCCACCCCCATGTGCCACCCTCCCCTCCCTCCCTTCATCCAGAGGGCTGGGACAGCAGCCTTGAGTGTGACTCAGATGCACAGGGGACCGAGAACCTCCCTTTCCCAGGGGCAGGGCGCTGGGATTGCCGGGCACCAGCTAGCACAGAGGCACCGCAGGCATGGGGAGCCAGGAGCTGCAGCACTGCGGGAGCGGGGATGGGCAGGGCCGTCCCGCAGGTACCTGCAGCAGTGAGAGGCACCAGAGCCATGGAGCCAATGGTTAATACAGAGCCAGCATCCCCGTCCCCCGTGCCAGGAGCAGTGCGGAACGCAGCAAGGGGCAGGTCTGCAGTCCGGCGTGCGTGGCCCACACGCAGCTCACGGGGCGCCCCGGTAGCTGTAGTGATTGCGGTCGGGGTCAGTCATGGTGAGCGGCAGGCTGGGCTTGCGCTCCGGGTCCTTCTCGTTGTGCTGCTGTGGGGGACGGTGCTTGAAGAAGTCAGAGACGTAGCGGACCTGGAAAAGACCGACGGGAAAGAGGGTTTGCGGACCCCTCCGGCAGGCTGAGCTGCAGCCAGCGGCAACCCGGCAGAGCATCAGGTCATGAAGGGGACACTCACGATGAGGACGGCAATGAGAGCTCCTTGAAGCAGCCCCACCAGCACATCGCTCCAGTGGTGCTTGTAGTCGGACACCCTGGTGTAGCCCACATAGATGGCGAAGGCGATGAGGAAGAACTGGATGGTGGGGCGCAGCAGCCGGGCCCACTTCCCCACCAGCCGGGCTTGCACATAGAGCTGGGCAGGGAAGGGAGGAGCAATCACCCAGCGCAGGGAGCACCAACCGGCCTGAAGACAGGGTGCTTGGAGCACCAGTCCGCTTGGGGGAACGGGACCCACGGAGGCTCGTCGCCTTCCCGCAGCATGGCACTTACCGCCAGGAACATCATGCAGTACATCCCAAAGGAAGAGTGCCCAGAATAGAAGGACAGTCTGCAGGGCAAAAGGGATGGGTCAGGCCACGAGATTGAGCCCCCAGTGCCCAGCTGGCCCCCCGCAAGCCCCCCACCCGCTCTGCAGGCTCTGCCCTGCAGCAGGAGAGTGTCGATACATGTCTGGGGCTGCCACCAGACCACAGGAGCCCGGCATGGCCAGATGGGTGGAGGCAACATGTCCTGTGGCCCCATGGCTCACCTGGACTCGGTGACGTTCCTGCTCTCCCCCTGGCAGACATTCTCCAGCTGCACGTAGATGGAGCAGTTCACCTTGGACCAGTCGGGATTGCAGACAGCCAGAAAGTTTGGCCGGAGACGGCCGATCATGTATTTGGCCAGGTCAGTCAGGGACTGGCTGATGGCCCCCCCAAAGAGGAAGGTCCCCACCACCTTGTAGAGGGCAGCCAGGTAGTTGTTGAACTCTGACTTGGAGTAGAGACGCTCCGTGTAGACCAGGTACGCCTCCCCTGACGAGATCTGCAGAGACCAAGGGGCAAGGGGTGAGGGTCTTGGGGCTACCGAGCAGTTCCCCAGCACCAGGGGTACGGGATGCTTTGGCTCTTGGGCCTGCGGCAGAGGAGCCCCCGGCGCCCGCCTGCCACAGGAGCTCACGAGGCCTCTCCCCCTCCCTGCAGGCAGCCAGCCGCGTGGGACATGGGTCTCACTGCCCCAGAGGGAGCTCCTGACCCCCAGCAGAGCAGGGCTTGACCCAAGGGTCCTGTTACCCTGCTGGGGGTCTGGAGGTGGGCTGTGCTGAGACCCAGCTCCTGGATACAACGTGCCAGGATGTCCCTGCCCTGGAGGGAAGGGGACAGCGCTTCCTTACAATGACAACAGTGCAGGTGATGGTGACCCCAGCCATGAGGCCATGGGTGATGGTGTCCGCCTTGTAGGGGTAGCGGATGGAGTCGTCGTTGCAGTAGAAGCCCCGCTTGTACGGGGAGTTCACCAGCGTCAGGATGACGAAGGGCAGAGACGCTGCAAGGCAGAGAGAAGGTAAGGACTGGGGACGCCCGCCTGCAGGCTCCACGCAGGCACCCAGCACCGCGCGATCTCTCCATCCCTCACCCCTGGGTCTCTGCTCCCTACTGCCGGGGAGGGATCCCCTCTGGTGGGGGTGCAGTCCCGAACCACCCGCACCCAGGGCAGGAGCATTTGCACCCGCCAGCACACTGGCCCCGCTGCTGATAGGGCCCTATCGGAGCTCGCAGCTGCCTGCAGCACCCAGATACCACACGAGACGGCCGCGACTGGGCACCTGCAGAGCCCCCACGGCTGCCCCACTCCTCCCCAAGCGCAGCAGTCGCAGGGCCTGGTGCAGGAGACTGGGGCTGATCTTGTGCCCTCTCCTCACACTCCCCAGGATCTTTTGGCCTAGGAGGATGGAGCTCATTAGAATTAACGAGCACAGGCATCTTGCAAACCTGTTTTACAGCAGGGAAGAGCCCCCAGGCCCCAGATGGTCCCAGCAGGACCCTCACAGCAGCTCCAGGAGAGCCAGTGCCCAGAGATGCTGGTGGGTGACCCAGCCCAGGCACAGTCGGACCCCAGCGCACTTGGCTTCCCACCCCCGCCCTCCCACAGCCCTTGCTCCTGAGAGCCTCTCCTCTCCCTGGGCTCCTGGCAGGGCTCTGGAGAAATGCTGCGACCGGCTGGATCAGTCCAGGCGAGGAGGCTTTTCCACCCAGCGTGCCCCAACCCCGGCCACGGACATCTTAGAGCGCGTCCCTGGACGGGATCCTCCCCGGGATCAAAAAGGGTTTCGGGGGTCTCTGCCCTGTGCAGCAGGCATGCCAAAGCCCCCGCTGAAAGGGGACCTCCTGCCCCTGCAGCCGCTCCGACCGTGCCCAGGGCAGAAGCTGGGGCAGGGCCGAGGGCTGGAGCACCCGCCGCGGCGGGCACGGGGCGCAGCCGGCCCCGGGATGCTCTCCCCCGGGGAAAGGCCCCGGAAAGCCCGGTCCTCCCTCGGCCCAGAGTCCACCTTAAGCCCGGCCTCCTCTCCCGGTTCCGCCTTTCCCGGCGGTTTCCGCCTCCCCTCGTTCCACCGTCTCCCGGGAACACGCACCTTTGTCCCCGCCCGCCCCCCCCTCTCCGGGGCGCAGCCGGGGGGGTCCCTCCGCGCCCGGACCCGCGCTCACCAAGCGAGGGGGGCAAACGGTGACGGCATCGCAGCCGGCTGCTGCCCGGCCTCGCCCCGCCACCCCCTGCTCCCCCCGGGCGGGGGCTGCAGCAGCCGAGAAGCGCTGCCAGGAGCCGGGAACAAGCCCCAGCTTCGCCCACCCCGCTCGGGCTGCGGGGAGCTGGCTGCCCGGCGCAGGGCTGTCTGCAGGCGCCTCTGTCTACACCTCAAACGTTAATTTGCAGCTCAAGTTAGACACCAATTTTCTTTCTGGATAATTTCATCCTCCAAAAAAGCTCCCCTAAAAATAAAAGACACCGGCACACGAGAGAGAAAAGCGACCCAAACAGAAACAGGAACCTGCCTCTCCCCACCGGTGCTTAGAGCCCAAGAAAGCAACTCCCGGCCCGGGAGGTTCAGGCTGAAATTACGACCTGGGCCTTTATTTTTAGTTCGTCGTAATTAGGTGCTTGCCAGCGTCACTTTTAGAAATGGGCGTTTGCCTGCACCGGGGGGGCGGGGAGGGGGGAGACTGCCGGGGTACGGGGAAGGGGCACCCCGAACCCAGCTGCCGGGGCTGCAGAGCCCCCCGGCCCCGCTCCGGCCGCCCGCGGAGCGCAGGGCCCGGCCGGCGGGCAGGCGGCCAGGGCGGCGGCAGAAGGAAACGAGCAGCGGGGCTGGGGCCGGGCGTCCCGAGCAGCGCGGCGGGGCCCCGCCCGCAGCCTCCCGGCCCCGGACCAGCTCCGACCCCCGGCTCCCCGGCGGAGGCCGCCGGACCCGCCCCGGGGCCCCCCGCGCCGGGCACGTCCCCGGGGCGCTGCGGGCCCCCCCAAGGCGCCCGGGCAACGGGGCGGCGGCACGTCGGGACAGCGGCTCCACGGCGGGGCCCGGCAGCTCCGGGGCAGGAGCCGGCGCCCGCCCGGCCCCGCCGCCCCTCACCGAGCCGCCCCGCGGGCGGAGCGGCGCCGGCGAGGCCGGTGGGCTCCTCACGGAGGCCCAGAGCCCCGGGAGAGGGGCCGGGCAGGTGCCTCCCGGGCTGCCCGCGGCCCGGCCCCGCAGCACCGGCAAGGGGCTGGCCCGGACAGAGGACGCGGGGGGACCCTGGCCCGCCGGTACCGCCCGCGGACCCGGTCCCAGCCCCACCGCGGGAGGTCGGGGACGCTCCGGAGCCGCCCGGGGCGCGGGCGCCGCGGCCGCGCCGGTACCGAGCCCTCACCGACCGCCAGGCAGAGCACGTCGAGCACCACGAAGACCTTCCTGCGCTCCATCCCGATGCCGGTGGCGGCCCCGCGGCCCGGCCCCGCGGCTCACATGGCCCGGAACGGCGCGGGCCCGGCCGGGAGGTAAAGTCCGGGCGGACGGGACGGGACGGGACAGGACGGGGCGGGGCGGGGCGGGACGGGGCGGCTCCGGCAGCCGGTGCCCCCGCCCGCGGGCTGGGGCGGGGCGGGGCGGGGCGGGCTGCGGGGCCGGGGCCGGGGCAGGTGTGGGGCGCGGCGGGGCCCGGGGACAGCGGTCCGGAGAGACCGGGCACGGACTCCCTCGCCTCCCGCCGCCTCCCCGTGCCCCGCGCCGGCGTCCTCGGCTCCGGCCTCCCCGTCCCGTCCCCCCGCTCCGCCTGGCCGGTCTCCCCGCCCCGGCTGGGCCGCCTCCCGTCTCTGCGGCAAGGGGAAGGGGGAGAAGGAAGGCAGCGAGGCCGCGCGTGGGAGCCGCGTGTGTCCCGCCAGCCTCGGGCTTCTTCCTGAGGAAAAAAAGGGGAAAAAGAGAAAAACCCGAGAGTGGAAGAACGTGGCCACAGAAACGCGCTGGCTGCATCCGTGCGGTGCAGCGGCGATTTATGGCGGAGCAGAAAGGGGGCTGACTCAGTCGCGATGCCGGTTGTTGGGGGGAAGGAGGGTTCCCCGGGAGCCTTCGGACGCAGTGGAGAGGCCGGCGGGGAGCAGAGCAGCTGGATTTAAACACAGGATGAGGCGTGTGTTGGTTTTAAGCTGTGATTTAACCGCTGAAACGTGGGGCGGTATTTTCCCGTGCCTCAGACATTGTCGGAGCAGGACAGGCTCCCGGTGCTGCCCACTGGGGCTGGGGACATGCCGGGCCGGTGGCACTCAGAGCGGGGACGGGAGCAAAGGTTTGAGCATGGGTTCCTGCAGCAAGTCCCTGGCAGGAGCAGGGACGGCCACAGCCCGGCTGTTTGCTCCAGGCCCGACTCTTGGTCAGGAACGGAAGGAAACATAAATAATACAGAAACCACCCAAATGATAGCTAGTGGGCTGGTTTATTTAAGTGCAGCGTGAGTGGCCGGTGGAGAATGTCAAGGCTGTTGTGGGAAGCCAGCAGAGCTGGAAACGCTCTCGGGCTGTGCTGCGATTTACGGAGAGTGGCAGAATCACTTGCCAGCTTTCCTCTGCTCCAATCCAACCTGGTGCAACCTCCCTCCTGC